>NC_041406.2:7139544-7505794 GCF_900747795.2 Erpetoichthys calabaricus
CTGTGAATCAACTTGAATATCCCCACAGTAGAACTGAAACCACTTTAGAAAGATTTACTTCTTTTGAAAATAAGCATAAAAGAAATCTGCAATCCCTCCAGTGCTCATACAAATCCCAAATTTTATGCTGACTTGTTGCAAAGTGGGTAGGCAGGAACTGCAAGAGGCTGTCATGTCTCAGCCAGGTTTCCTCCCTTGGCTGGCATTCAGATTCATATTTTATGGCTCTTTTTAATTCTTTTATTTACGTTAATGATACTCCTGCCGATTATGTGCATTATTCATTATTTGGGGTTTTGCTTATGTATGTAAGCTGCCTTTGTTAAGTCCCATGTGTTTTGTGGGTGACCCCCTTAACCCCAAGAGGCAGGGTCACTTGCCAATCACCACCAGGAATTGCACTCTGCCCTATAAATCCGGAGGGTCTCATATAATTCCTGGTAGTTCAACCTGAATGCGCTAGGGAGTCTGTGAGTGATTTTATTTTTTTGTCTCTGTTGGTGCTTACTGGGTTTTCTGGAATTTTCCTCAAAGGATTTTCAAAAGTGAGATAAATTTAGCCTACCGGATTTATTTTGAAAACAATAATTCTGCTACATTGCCATGGAAGGGAGGAATGCTATACAACCATCTTAAATTTATGAAAATGTGTATTCAAAGCAACTCCTCTTCATCCTCCTCACTTTCTTTCCATTTTTTTCCTGGTAAAGGTGACAGAAAAGGCTTCTCTGTTCACAGACCTTCCAGTGGAATACCAGTTTGTTTTGTTTCGTTATGATGTTTAGTGACGATAGCTCGATAGAGAGCTCTGTAAATAGACAGCACAAAAGCTCAATAGAGAGCTTGATAGATCATGTGATAGTTCGACAGAGAGCTTGATAGACGGCTTAACAGATAGACAACTCGATAGCTTGATAGAGCACTCAATAGAGAACTTGATTGCTCGATAAACAGCTCAATAATTCAATAGAGCTCGACAGACAGACAGCTTGACAGAGTTCGATTGCTTGATAGTTAGACAGCCGAACAGTTTGATATCTCAATAGAGAGCTCGATAAATAAGACAGCTCAATAGCCCGACAGATAGCTTGATTGCTTGATAGGTAGACAGCTTGATAGCCCAATAGCTTGATAGAGAGCTTGACTGCTCGATGAATAGACAGCTCAACAGATAGACAGATCAATAATTTGAGAGAGTTCGATAGACAGACAGCTTGATAGACCACTCAATAGCTTGATATCTCAGTAGAGAGCTTGATAGACAGCTCAACAGCTGTCGATTGCTCGATACGTAGGCACCTTGATAGCCCAACAGAGAGTTCAATAGATACACAGCTTGATAGCCTGACTGCTCGATAGACAACTCAATAGCTCGATATCTTGACAGATAGATTGATACACATACAGCTCAATAGCTCGACAGAGAATTCGATTGCTCAATAGGTATACAGCTTGATAGCTTGATATCTCAAAAGAGAGCTTGATAAATAGCTCAATAGCTTGACAGAGAGTTCGACTGCTCGATACATAAACATCTTGATAGCCCAACAGAGAGTTCAATAGATACACAGCTTGATAGCCCGATTACTCGATAGACAACTCAATAGCTCAATATCTTGACAGAGAGCTTAATAAACAGACAGCTCAATAGATACACAGCTCAATAACTCAACAGAGTTCGATTGCTCGATACGTAAACAGCTTGATAGCCCAACAGAGAGTTCAATAGATACACAGCTTGATAGCCCGATTGCTGGATAGACAACTCAATAGCTCGATATCTTGATAGAGAGCTTGATACACATACAGCTCAATAGCACGACAGAGAGTTCGATTGCTCAATAGGTAGACAGCTTGATAAACAGCTCAATAGCTTGACAGAGAGTTCGATTTCTCGATACGTAAACAGCTTGATAGCTCAATAGAGAGTTCAATAGATACACAGCTTGATAGCCCGATTGCTCGATAGACCACTCAATAGCTCGATATCTTGACAGATAGATTGATACACATACAGCTCAATAGCTCAACAGAGAGTTTGATTGCTCAACAGGTAGACAGCTTGATATCTCAAAAGAGAGCTTGATAAATAGCTCAACAGCTTGACAGAGAGTTCGACTGCTCGATACGTAAACAGCTTGATAGCCCAACAGAGAGTTTGATACACAGCTTGATAGCTCGATTGCTGGATAGACAACTCAATAGCTCGATATCTTGACAGAGAGCTTGACATACAGAGAGCTCAAAAGCTCGACAGAGGGTTTGATTGCTCGATACGTAAACAGCTTGATAGCCCAACAGAGTTCGATACGCAGCTTGATAGCCTGATTGCTCGATAGACAACTTAATAGCTCGATATCTTGATACACATGCAGCTCAATAGCTCGACAGAAAGTTCGATTTCTCGATACGTAAACAGCTTGACAGCTCAATAGGGAGTTCAATAGGTACACAACTTGATAGCCCGATTGCTCAATAGACAGAAAACTCATTAGCTCGATATCTTGACAGAGAGCTTGATAAATTGATAGCTCGACAGAGAGTTCGATTGCTCAACAGGTAGACAGCTGACAGGTTGATAGCCTGATAACTCTATAGACAGCATGATTGCTCTATATTTTTGCTCTATTTTTAACATTGTCAACTAATTTCTTAAATCAATTCTCCGAAACCCCAATCTATGCATTTGGAATAACATACAGCACAAGAACAAACACCACCTCCATCTCTCTCCATTGTTTTGGCATTATTGCTACATAATGAAATGACATCAACAGTTTAATCTTCAACCTTTACATGCCATATATTTTGTACAAAAGTTACAGATCCTGTTGTGTGATGGAAATGCAACACACTAAAGTGGCCAGGGACCACAGAACTCATTGATTCCTAAAAACAAAGTCCCCGCAAGTGGGAAAAACCCTTCTGAGTTCGGTTTCCGTTGTGGAAGAAAAATGAGATTTAGGTTTCACATAGTCATTTAGGGGTAATATAATTATTGTGCATAAAGTGTTTTGGTTATGCTTTCTACGTTAAAATATAACATCTGTCTTAGAGGTAGTATAGAAAGGGTTAATAAAGGTCAAGAACTTGTTCAAGCATATCAGGGACCCACATAAAGGTCAAGTGAACAACAAAGAATAAGAAGGTCCTGGGTGATGGTTCAAGAAGTTGGCTGACTCTCATGTACCCAGCAAGACTTGACAGATGTCACGCAGACAGGAACTCAAGAAGTATTGGAAAGTATTGTAAGAAACCAAGAATAGAGCAGAAGTGAGACTTTTATTTTGGGAATGAAAGCTGGCTATGCTCTCCGCTAGTACACCTCATGCCTTTCAGCCAATCAGAGTAAATGTTACATGAAGATGTATGCAAATTCAGTTATCTATAAATATAGCTCTTTGCTTGTATTCTGTGACCATTTGCTGACAACCTCTGCCAGGGAATCGTCTTTTAGTAGTTTCCTGTAGCAGAAAATGCTGACAAGAGAAGAAAAGGCACAATGGACAAGTTTCCTCCTGCCTGGTTCCTGACTCAAAGAGGTCCTAATCGAGGACAACTTTCTTTCTTTAATGTATTTTAATTTTATTTCATTTAAAAAATGAAAATTCAGTTCAGCTTCTGCTTTTCTGACACTTTTGGAAAGAGCTCAGCCGAGTTGTTGCCTTTTAAAAGGTGAACACTTGCCAGAAGCCTTTCTAAAATAAAACTGGACATTTCACAGAGGTCTCCCTTAGGCAGGAAATCTTTTTCTTTTCATTTTTCAATTAAAGATATATGATCTGTATCTAAATGAATGAGGAGAATGAGAGAGAGAGAGAGAGAAGGTTGGATGATATGGTGATAGTGAATCAGGAAGTGAAACGGATTTGCAAGGAGGAAGTAAAGACAGCTATGAAGAAGATGAAGAATGGAAAGGCCGTTGGTCCAGACGACATACCTGTGGAAGAATGGAGGTGGAGTTTTTAAGCGGATTGTTTAATGGAATCCTGGAAAGTGAGTGGATATAAAGGGGATGTGCAGAGCTGTGGTAACTACAGGGGGATAAAATTGATGAGCCACAGCATGAGGTTATGGGAAAGAGCAGTGGAAGCTCAGTTAAGAAGGGAGGTGATGATTAGTGAGCAGCAGTAAAGTTTCATGCCAAGAAAGAGAACCACAGATGCAATGTTTGCACTGAGGGTGTTGATGGAGAAGTTCAGATGCAGCCAGAAGGAGTTGCATTGCGTCTTTGTGGACCTGGAGAAAGCATATGAAAGGGGGCCTCAAGAGGAGATGTGGTATTGTATGAGGAAGTCGGGAGTGGCAGAGAAGTACGTAAGAGTTGTACAGGATATGTACGAGGGAAGTGTGACCATGGTGAGGTATTCGGTAGGAGTGACGGAGGTGGGATTACATCAGGGATCGGCTCTGAGCCCTTTTTTATTTGCAATGGTGATGGACAGGCTGACAGACGAGATTAGACAGGAGTCCCTATGGACTATGATGTTTGCTGATGACATTGTGATCTGTAGCGATAGTAGGGAGCAGGCTGAGGAGACCCTGGAGAGGTGGAGATATGAGAGGAGAGGAACAAGAGTAGGAACAAGACAGAATACATGTGTGTGAATGAGAAGGTGGTCAGTGGAATGGTGAGGATGCAGGAGTAGAGTTGGTGAAGGTGGATGAGTTTAAATACTTGGGATCAACAGGACAGAGTAATGTGGATTGTGGAAGAGAAGTGAAGTGAAGAAGAGAGTGCAGGCAGGGTGGAATGAGTGGAGAAGAGTGTCAGGAGTGATTTGTGACAGACGGGTAACAGCAAGAGTGAAAGGGAAAGTCTACAGGATGGTAGCGAGACCAACTATGTTATATGGGTTGGAGACAGTGGCACTGACCAGAAAGCAGGAGACAGAGCTGGAGGTGGCAGAGTTAAAGATGCTAAGATTTGCGTTGGGTGTGACAAGGATGGACAGGATTAGAAATGAGGACATTAGAGGGTCAGCTCAGGTGGGATGGTTGGGAGACAAAGTCAGAGAGATGAGATGGCATTGGTTTGGAAATGTGCAGAGGAGAGATGCAGGGTATAATGGGAGAAAGGTGCTAAGGATAGAGCTGCCAGGTATGAGGAGAAGAGGAAGGCCTAAGAGAAGGTTTATGGATGTGGTGAGAGAGAACATGCAGGTGGTGGGTGTGACAGAGCAAGATGACGAGGAGAGGAAGATATGGAAGAAGATGATCTGCTGTGGCAACACCTAACGGGAGCAACCAAAAGAAGAAGATGACAATCTGTATCTAAAGTAAAAAAGCTATTTGGGAATTGTCATCTGGGACTGAATGGAGACAGCCAGATCCCACCTGGGTTGTATAATTCTTTGTATTGTCTTATATGTTCTGTTATTAGCTCTGATGCAAATAAATAACTTAAGTGAAAACATAAAAGCCAGTGTTTCTTTCTTTGTCTGACTGCTATTAGCATAGCCAAGAACAAAACTGTCCATTCCTTGTTAAGTTGTCATCCCTTATGGGCACAAAAGGAAGGCCTCTATTGGTGGTAAAACTGGGCTGAAGAAAAGGTTTGGAAGAAAGGAAAGAACCAGTCAGTGAGCTGCCAGCCATCAGAGGTCCCTAGGGTTGAATACACAAGGTGCAAGATGGACTGTGAGACATGTGAGAGGCCACAGATAATGGCTGTATGCAGTAGCTTGCTTCAACAATTTTCCTTCTTCCCCCATTAAGAAAAAAAAAACCTAACAGGTTATGACATGTATGAGGTGCACGACACAAGCAATCAGATAACACGATAACACACACACTATAACAAGCCTCCTTATTTCCACTACTGAACTAAAATTCAGACCCTTACCTGGAATTGCAGCACAACTGTAGCATGTCCCTGTTATTCATTAAGACCTGCAGCAGCACAAGGAAAGCCTTTGCACGAATGGCTGGCGAAGGACCCTCAAGTAATCGAATGACTTTTGTAACTAAATCCTGGAAAACAGAAACTGTGCGTTACAAACGGTGCTCTACAATGAAAAAAGAAATCCCAAATACATAAGAGTATAACTTTTTAAAGATTCTGCTTGGCCTCACAGATGTATACTTGAAATACCTCTAACCCTTACTGTATGTTCCTTGCAGCAAGAATAACTTTTTAAAAAGTCCAGGCTGAGAATCCTTAATCAGAAATTCAACAATGTGAAACTTTTTGAGTGCCGACATGATGCCACAAGTGGAATATTTCACACCAGGGTTCTCTTTTATAAAATTCTGCTTGGATTCGAGCGTGAAAACCTGCATACGCCAACAAGTGGATGTGAATAACAAACAGTATGTGCGGATTTAACATTGTTTTCTTTCAGAGAGGAATGGGGACGAGTCCCTATAAAACTCAAGAGTGTCACAAACCAACAAAACACAAACGATGATCCAGAGGGAACAGTCATGTGAAGTATTGAGCACCTCAAGGAAGAGACATGCGGCAGATGATCAGGTTTGGTTGTTGGGGCTGTACCCCGTGAAGCATCAAGTACCACTTAGCCCCAAAAACAAAGTCGACGAGCTCGTAACCCCAGTGAACGACATGATAACACTTGTGCGGCAGGTCAAAACTGCAGAAGAGTTGAGTGCTAATGGAATGTCACTGCTGTCACTCCTGTTGAAGCTCCTTTGCCTCAAAATAAATGAATCACGGGGTGACTCATGCCATTGTACCACGATGTTAGGCAGTCTCCTCTTGGTACCACAGATGACTTGTGCATAAATGGAATATCACTACTCATGGTTAACAAAATCAGCGTCACTCTCACTAGGTGACCTTTTATTTGCAAAATGAGCCCAGTAAAGTGCTCCGAGTACATTAGAAGAACAGCACACTGTTGCAAACTATCTTTTTATGTTGACAAAAACAATTTATATTTTATGTATGCGCTCACACACTAAACTAAAACTAAATGTAGTGCCTCGACAGTCAGTTGATGGCATCCACCATAGAGGTATGGCAGATATTCCAGACCTGCAGGCCAGTTCCCCGAGAGCCGATATAAACGGACGAAAAACCAAAAAAGTAGTTCAATGCGAATACGCAGCATTGGCCCTCTTAAAAGGAAACTGAAATAGAGTTCATCACATTTGAGGTTGAAAGTGTTTGTCACTTCAATGCCCATTCTAATAATGGCTCAGGGATATAAATTATTATACATGTGATAAGTCACTTAGCTGGTTTGGCAGCATTTCCCTACAAGGGATTATTGCAAGATATGTTATTATGCATAGGCAAATATTCCAAAATCTGAAAATATCCAAAATATTTCTGGTTCCAGGCATTTCAGATTAGAGATACAGTGGAACCTCGATTCACGAACGTCTCGGTACACGTACAAATCGGTTTATGACCAAAAAGTTTGCCAAACTTTTGCCTCAGTTCACAACCACACACTCGGTATACGAACAAGCCAGTTTCTCTTTCGGTTTGTGCGCGCCGATGATTTCCGCATGTGTTGCATTGTTCTTGGTCAGACGTACGTGCTTGCACTTGCATGCGTGCTTTCGCTGTGAACTCTTTGTGCTCTATTTCATTCACCTTCCGGTTCGTACGCACCGTTTACTGTATTTAAGCACGTGTTCAGCCTCTCCCTGTTCATTGTTCTCAGTCAGATGTGCGTGCTTTACCTGTGAACTCTTTGTGCGCTACAGCATTTCGTGTGCTTTTGCAGTTAACCATGGCTTCTAAGCACTGTAACCACCTCTCCAACCAGTTCCTCCTCACTTCATGCCAGAACTCGACTCATGCAAGGTTAGTTTTCTTGGTGGTTTATGGTTAGTTTTTGTATTATGGATTTTTTAAAAGTTCATTTTTCGGTTTGTAGCGTGAATTGTTGCAATGTTACTTTTCTTGGTTGTTTATTAAGTTACGGATTTTTCAAATGTTCATTTTTTTTCCCTGCGATCGGGTTGTAAGGCTATTAGCGTGAACTCCTGCAATATTACTTTCTTGGTTGCTTGTGGTTGGTTTTTAAATAAAGTTTGGATTTGTTTTTTTTCCCCCTGTGTTTAAAACTCATTAAAAAAAAGTGTTTATACAGCGATCGGGTTGTAAGGCTATAGCGCGAACTCTTGCAATGTTAGTTTTCTCTGTTGTTCAAGGTTTTCTCAGTGTTATTCAACGTTTTTACATTTAGTTTACTATTACAATGTGCATTCTATGGTGTAATTTACTATATTTGTGCTTAAAAATCTTTAAAAAAATATATTTACATACAGTTCATACCGTCTGGAACGGATTAATTGTATTTACATACAATCCTATGGGGGAAATTGCTTCGGTTCACAACCAAATCGGGTTACGACCAGAGTTTTGGAACGAATTATGGTCGTGAACCGAGGTTCCACTTTACTCAACATGTATTTGGATGAAACTCTGGGACATCTCAGCTATTAGCCAAACAGACAAAGCTCAATGGACAGACGCATCCTCTTATCTTCATGTATTCTAATAGCAGGGCATCCTAAACCCCCACACAGAGAGTAAAAACAATATCTACTCTCTCTCTCTCTCTCTCTATTATATATATATATATATATATATTATAATATCCTAAGCCTAAAAGTGCAATGATTTTGTGCAACGATTTTATGTGACTTTTTTATCACGCTTTAAATCGGGCTTATTTTAAAACCTACATATATACAGTATATTTGGTATCATTGTTTTCAGCATTTATCAAACTTTAATTTGATTGTTAGATTTTCAGATTCTTATTCCGTTTTTAAATTATAAACTAAAAAATATCAAGAACTCATGTCCCACGAGACGAGACTTTCTGCCAAGAGATTTGGGGCCAGAAATAAAAGACAAAAAGAAAAGACAGCTACTGTGCAGGCTTTTAAATGTTCGAAGCACCACGCAATATGCAGATCCCATGGCAGCAGCAGCAAGCCAGCAGTTGATCGAGCAAAGAGGAGGTAAAAGAAAACGGTATTTGTTTCCCATTGTATCACCGTATAAGAGGGGGTTTTGGAGGAGCAACCACGTCTCCTTGGGGTGCGTTCAGCCCCCCTCTTTACAACGCGAGTGGCAGAGACGTGAAGTTGCTGGCGCGTAGCGCAGGCCGGGGAGGTTGGTGAGAGAAGCGAGCAGAGGGCGAACCTCCTAGTATAAATATATAAACTCATATTTTCTTCAGTTTCTATTTTATTCATAAGGATTGGCTGTATTACACAGGATACAAGTTCTAGATGTGACATAATAATAATAAATAAATGAACAACTTTCCCTGAAACTGACCGAAAAAGAGAGACCATGAATTTGATCATGAAAAGTATCAGGAGATGAAATGTAATCAAAAAGCAGGTTTTGTGAACTAGAAAATAAATGTTTTGGCCGCAAGAATCATAGACCACCTCTGGTTTCACCCTAATATCGAATACCTTGAAAACGCATGATCTGACACTTATAGCACTGTTCCGATGAACTGGTACTTCATGCTACATTTAAGGGTGAAGTCAGAAGGCACTTCTACACACAAAGAGTTGCAAAAAAACTACTATGACATGTAGATGAAGCAGAAACATTGACAAACTTTAAGAAGGATCTGGATGACATATTAGGACAGCTGTGGAAAGACAGCCCCCGGACACAGTCAGACAGACACCAAATGTCCCAAAACACACACGTTTATTATAATAAACAGAACCACAATGCCTAAAACACCCAGTCTCTTCAGTCTCTCTCAATACTTCTGCCGCCTTTACTCCTCTCCTCCCAAATTCTGTCTTCTTCCTCCCAACTCCAGCTCATCTACTGGAGGGAGGTGGCCTCTTTTATCACAACCTGGATGTGTCTCAAGTGCTTTGTGACGATCTTCCAGCGGCACTTCCTGGTGTGGCGGAAGTGCCGTATGAGCACCTGGAAGCACTCCGAGTGTGGTGGAAGTGCTGTCATCCAGGGTTCCATAATCGTCCGGGTGCCCCCTGGCAGTGGCCATGGGTCCCAACAGAGATGAGTATCCCAGCTCTGTTCCCGTGGCCCCAATGCAGACCAGGGTGGCTGCCCTCTCGTGGCCCAGGGGAGGCATTGTCCCTCCCGTGGACCTTCCAGGCGTCCCGGCTGGGTAGGGTACCCAACCATCTGCCCCACAGTTTACCTATAAGCCAACCTGTGGGCCATGGTGGCATTGCAGTTGGGCTACTGCAGCCCCCGGATGAAATCTAAGAAACCCCCAAATGCTCCAAAGATCACGCTCGATTCACATCGGTAGCATTACAGGTGGATCACAGCCAATTCTGGACAACCGACAACCCCCCCCCCCCCCCAACCCCCCAATGCCAGCTCTCACGATTGTGCTCAATTCACTGAGGAGGAGAAGCATTGACGATAGCGCTCGATTTATTCGCATCTGACCAGCTTGGCAAGGGTGACCGTGTTTGGACTTGGAGCCTATGAGACATTCCCTCACAGGAAAAACATAAAACTACCAAGCTGGTAAACTTCAGCTAAATAAATGGTATTCAGTACTTGAGGGCAGGTGTAAAAAGGCAGTATGTGGGATGGAGTATCGCACCAGCTTATTCAAACACTGCAAACAAACAGGTCTCTTTTTCAAAAGTTTAACGGAGATGGCAGTTCCATCTCACAATTAAAACAATGCAAACATATCTTCCTCTTCAAAAGGAGTGTGCGTCAGGAGCAGGGAAGGACAGAGAGAAAGAAAGGCAAACAATCAATCAAAAACTGACAGGTGCTGTTTGGACTTTTAAGTCTGCAAAGTTCCACACGATAGATCAGCCGCAAGTAACCCCATCAATATCTATCTATCAAGCAAGGGAGCAATGTGAAGGTGGTCTTTCAGCGTCTTTTTTTTTTTTTAACCTGTAGGGGTGTGATCAGCCCCCCAGCTCACAAAGTGGCAATTAACCTAAATTAGGCTGCACTTCCGGGTGTGGCTGCGTTACCACCCACACGGGCTCAGGAAGCCTTGCAGCTCCCCCTGGCGGTGGCCACGGAGCCCAACAGGGATGAGCTCCAGTGTTCCGGGATAGTGGCCCCAATGCAACCCAGGGTGGCTGCCACCAAGTGTTCCGGGGGACGTAGCGTGGATCCCATGGCTGCTCCCCCGGATCTAGTGTCAAAGGAGTGTCCCGGCCATCCTCCACACAGACTAAAAAAATGACGACTCGACCAGAGACATGGAAGTAACTACAAGTCTGTGTGCTGCCTGAAAGTACACATCTAGCATTTATCAGGATGCATGGTTTGCCAATATTCACATATACTTTGCTGCGTTATTATTATTTTATGACTATTAACAATAATACATTATTGAAATGTGTAATTTAACTCCTGCTTGTCCTTTCACTGTCTAATTGCCTGATGTTACAGATGTAGAAGTGCTAAAGAATCATAGCTTACAAACAGTGGTAAGTCTTTAGGAGTTGAGGCAATCTGATAAAGCCGACACGATAAACAGTACAAAAGGGGACTAATATAATACTCTACCGAGACAAAACAGAAAGGAAGGGCAGGCGGTGCACTAAGAGGAAAAGCAGTCGTGTGGGGGGGGGGGGAGATCGTTAGGTCAAGGGCAGAAAGACCACATGACTAATGGCACACTGGCCGTACAGCAAGGCACACCACGTCAAAGGTCATTCAGGCATTTGAGTTGTGTGGTATGCTCGTCTCTAGTGTCAAAACACAGACCAAAAATTACAAAAAAAAATAAAGCACATCAATACAGAATAATGGGGATTGTAGAAGAGAGGTGAAGAAGAGAGTGCAGCCAGGGTGAAGAGAGTCAGGACTGATTTATGAGAGACGGTTATCAGCAAGAGTGAAAGGGAAGGCCTACAGGATGGTAGTGAGACCAGCTATGTTATATGGGTTGGAGACGGTGGCACAGGAGACAGAACTGGAGGTGGCAGAGTTAAAGATGTTAAGATTTGCATTGAGTGTGACGAGGATGGACAGGATTAGAAATCAGGACATTAGAGGGTCAGCTCAGGTGGGACGGTTGGGAGACAAAGTCAGAGAGGTGAGATTACATTGGTTTGGACTTGTGCAGAGGAAAGATGCCGAGTATAATGAGAGAAGGGTGCTAAGGATAGAGCTGCCGGGCAAGAGGAGAAGAGGAAGGCCTAAGAGAAGGTTTATGGATGTAGTGAGAGACAGAACAAGATGACGAGGACAGAAAGATATGGAAGAAGATGATCCCCTGTGGCAACCCCGAACGGGAGCAGCCAAAAGAAGAAGAAGAAGATGTAAGGTGTCACGGGTTGCTCTGTAATACAAATAAAATAAATTTTTAAATGTTGCTTTTAAAATAAAAGTGTTTCATATCACAGAAAATCTATATAGTCTCTCGGAAAACACTAATTGCCCTGTAAATTTTAATCTAATGGCTGAAATAATACAGAAGACCTGAATTAGCATCCCTACTACTTCAATAATTGTCAAGCAATACTAAAATAATTACGCTGGAGCCAACTGCATGAACAATGAAAGCTAATTGAACGGCGATGGCCATTACAGATTTGCAGTCTTTATTGATCGCTTTGATTAAGACTTCACAAAGTGAACACGGCTTGCTGGTAAACACAGATGCATGTAATCAGCATCAAATGTCAATCATGGAAACCAATTATAACAAAATTGGAAAGCGTGCAGCAAGCTCTCACAGCGGGGCTCCTTCCCAGCCTGCCTTTTGCTTGCTTGTTTTGCTGGCCTTTTCTTGCTGTACAGCTCCACAACAATCCATAAATCCAATAATCATCATGGAAATTGCCTGAGTGCATCAAATTGGAAGGAAATGGTGCCATTTGGAAGTAATGCATCTTGGTGCTTATCAAATTAGCATCTCTCCTGGTATAATCAGTTGGTTACACACAGAATAAACAAAAATCAAAAAGAATCCAACTCTCAAATTACTTTTTTTTTTTTGTGTGTGTTCGCAAAGTTAACTTGATGCTTCAGGGTTTCTCTCACAGAGCACCTGTCATGGCACTGCTGCCCAAAATCTTTTGGAATGATTAGACCCAAAGAAAGCAGCTAAGCAGAAATAACCCAAACTCCTAGTTAATGCCCAATTTAGCTGTCAAAAATGTGGTGCAGCAGAGTGTTGAGTGCAAACAGGTGGGATTTACTTCTAAATTGGATCAGACACGTAAACTCCAAAACATTCAACGAGTGAAGACAATTCTTTTTTCGTATTTTTTATTTATTTATTTATTTTTACCTTTTCCTGGACGAGTCTCTGCAGATGAACTCCAGACAGCAACATGGCAGAGAACATGGTAAGCATGCATTGCTGAACACGGCTGATTCCCAAAGCCAGAGTATTTAGAACAGCTGGAAGGCCGACCTTGTCAATCACACTCTGGAAAGCACCGACAGTGTGGCGAGAGATCCTGCACAGCGCCTGAAGAATACAAATGAATAAAACAAATTAATGAAACTAAAAGTCAATGAACTGAATCACATCACACATGGGTAATTAGTAACAGGGTTTAACTCCTACTCTCATGGGGTGCGCCAGTCACTGGGGCGGCTCTACACATTACGGCTGACTGGAGCTACCAACCAGTCATCTTTCCTTTACCTATGACACAGTAAATTAGGGTTTCTTAAAATTCTTTTTTCTTGCGACCCAATCTTACCTTTTGTGGTGGTCCAGGATAGCTTTGCACTTATTGGCAGCTTCTGAGAGCCAACAGAAGATGAGCCGGGCAAATGAGGACACACACACTGAGCAAAGGTAGATGCAAAGTGTTTCAGTGTTTTTATTAAAACCAAACAAGTGTCCTGAGTGCAGTGCTTCATCGAACAACAAAGAATTTCTAAAAACCTGTGTCTGTTTGCTATATGGTTGCGAGACACGGACGCTATCCAGTGACCTGAGACGAAGACTGAACTCCTTTGGTACTGTGTCTCTCTGGAAAATCCTTGGGTCCCGTTGGTTTGACTTTGTGCTGCTTATGGAGTCCCAAATGAGGCACATTACCAGCATTGTGAGGAAGCGTCAGTTACGGCACTACGGCCATGTGGCGCGTTTCCCCGAGGGTGATCTGGCTTGTAAGATCCTCATTGTTGGGGCCCAGAGTGGCTGGACCAGGCCAAGGGGTTGTCCACGTAACACCTGGCTGTGGCAGATAGATGGTCATTTCCAGAGAGTGGGACTGGACCGCGTGTCTGCCTGGGGGGTTGCCAACCGGGATCTGGAGTTGTTGCGTCGTGTGGTGGGTGCGGCAACGCGCTGTACCAGCGCATGCTCCCCAACTTGACTTGACCGTGAGTTTAAAATTCAATAAATATTCCAACCAAAAGAATGGAATAAAACCATACAGTCAACGGGGACTTTCTGCTCTCTCGTCTCTACCTGGGCCCAGCATGTCTTCCTCCTTTGTCCACCCTGCTTACCATAACAGTCTTGTAACCGGTAGAGAAGTCTGCAAATGCGGTCCAAACTTCTGACTCCCGTCCCGACTGCCAGAACGCTCAAAACGCTATCGCTCTATCCTCCACTGTGCTCTCCTAGCGTCCTTGCGATCCCAAGGAGGGCCACCACCACTACCAGCAGCAGACCCCCACTTGTCTATAAATTCAGCGGGGCACGATCTAGACCCTGTAGTGCTGCATACTTCCTTATCTGTGAGGCTACTGACTTCATCTTCCTCACACTGGTTTAGGAACCTGATACTACCTTCTCACTCATGGTTCTCGCTTTTGGTTTTACTGGACAGACTTCCCTTTTCACACTTTAGGTGGGGGGCAGGCGCTTCAATCACCTGTTCTGAGGTCTGACTGTGGCACTTGACCAATCTGCTCGCATTTGCACGTGAATGAGGTGATTGGCTGATTGAGCAATCAACCTCGGAGTTGCACATGCAGAACCTGCACCCACCTGCAGCCTGCATACCCTGAGATATCTAATTATTTAAGATGTGCAGCGCCAGAAACTTCCCTCATCACACCCTTCATAGTGTCTTCGAGACCCAGTCCATGATTACTGTATGACCGGTGTGGGGTGGGGTCCCAATGACAGTCAAAAAACTGCAAAAACCCATTACTTTAACATGGCTTTCTCACGGCTTCATTTTAGTGTAACTCTGATGTTCTGAATATGCATTTAATGATCACTTTTTTATTATAACTCCACAATCCGTACTAGCCCCTACTTTTCTTTGCTGTTCTCTTTCCGGTTTTCTGTGGTGGCGATCTGCACTACCACCACCTACCTGATCAGGGCACCGTGATGTCCCTACATTGATGGATTGAAGGCCAGAGGTCCACATGACCATCACTGTCTAATTCTTCCATGTGGGGCCTGAAAACCATGAGGACTGATTGAGATCATTAATGTTAGGGGGGCTGGGTGGTCTCATGGCCTTGGAACCCCTGCAGATTTTGTTTTTTTTTCTCCAGCCCCCGTTTTTTTTTGTTTGTTTTTCTGTCCTCCCTGGCCATTGGACCTTACTTTATTCTTTGTTAATTAGTATTGCCTAATTTTTATATATACAGTCATATGAAAAAGTTTGAGAACCCCTCTTAATTCTTTGGATTTTTGTTTCTCATTGGCTGAGCTTTCAAAGAAGCAAATTCCTTTTAATTTATGACATGCCTTATGGACACAGTAGTATTTCAGCAGTGACATTAAGTTTATTGGATTAACAGAAAATATGCAATATGCATCATAACAAAATTAGACAGGTGCATAAATGTGGGCACCCCAACAGAGATATGACATCAATGCTTAGTTGAGCCTCCTTTTGTCCTCCTATAGCCTCTAATGAGTGTCTGATTCTGGATGGAGGTATTTCTGACCATTCTTCGTACAAAATCTCTCCAGTTCAGTTCAATATGATGGACAGCCTGCTTCAAATCATCACATAGATTTTTGATGATATTCAAGTCAGAGGACTGTGACGGCCATTCCAGAACATTGTACTTCTCCCTCTGCATGAATGCCTTTGTAGATTTCCAACTGTGTTTTGGGTCATTGTCTTGTTGGAATATCCAACCCCTGTGTAACTTCAACTTTGTGACTGACACTTGAACATTATCCTGAAGAATCTGTTGATATTGGGTTGAGTTAATCCGACCCTCGACTTTAACAAGGGCCCCAGTCCCTGAACTAGCCACACAGCATGATGGAACCTCCACCAAATTTGACAGTAGGTAGCAGGTGTTTTTCTTGGAATGCGGTGTTCTTCTTCCACCATGCAAAGCGCTTTTTGTTATGACCAAATAATTCAAATTTTGTCTCATTAGTCCAAAGCACTTTGTTCCTAAATGAATCTGGCTTGTCTAAATGAGCATTGGCATACAACAAGCAACTCTGCTTGTGGACTGAGTGCAGAAAGGGCTTCTTTCTCATCACCCCGCCATATAGATGTTCTTTGTGCAAATTGCACTGAATTGTGGAACGATGTACAGATACACCATCTAGAGCAAGATGTTCTTGCAGGTCTTTGAAGGTGATCTGTGGGTTGTCTGTCACCATTCTCACAATCCTGCTCATATGCCGCTCCTTTATTTTTCTTGGCCTGCCAGACCTGCTGGGTTTAACAGCAACTGTGCCTGTGGCCTTCCATTTCCTGATTCCATTCCTTACAGTTGAAACTGACAGTTTAAACCTCTGAGATGGCTTTTTGTAGCCTTCCCCTAAACCAGGAGACTCAACAATCTTTGTTTTCAGATCTTTGGAGAGTTGCTTTGAGGATCCCATGCTGTCACTCTTCAGAGGAGAGTCAAAGGGAAGGAAGCACAACTTGTAATTGACCTCCTTAAATACCTTTACATCTCATGATGGACACACCTGTCTATGAAGTTCAAGGCTTAACGAGCTCATCACACCAGTAATCAGCATTGAGCAGTGACAGGCATTCAAATCAGCACAATGACATGGGGACCCACATTTGTGTACAGCCAGTTTTTCACATTTGATTTCATTTCATACAACTAAATACTGCGTCACTAAAAATCACACCGCAGTACTCAGATGTTCCTAGGAAATGAAAGACACACCACTGTTATCTTTGTTGTTGAAAGGAGAGTCAATTATTATACAGGCTGTGAGGGGTTCCCAAACTTTTTCATATGACTGTATATTTTTTCATTTTTAATCTTGTAGAGCACTTTGAGCTACATCCTTTGTATGAAAATGTGCTTTTCAAATAATTGTTGTCGTTCTGACAGTTCAGTTATAGCAGAGCAATGTCGACTATTTGGCACTGTCACCTAATGACTCACCTTTCTTTTTGCCTGCAGCCCAGAAGATCGACGATGGGAGGACATCTGACGTCTCTTACGGTTTCCGCTCACCTGAACCCAACCCCTTCTGTCAACCCAGCCCGATAACCACCTCTGCCACCATTTTGTTTCAGTGTTGCAACGGACTCTCATTTGTAAAGGCACCATCGACATTTGTTGTCAAAACAATTTTTGCCGTTAACTCTACTATACAGAGATTGCCATCAAGAGCCTCAACCCTTCTTATTTCTTTATTTCTTGCAAGGGTGTTAGGAATTTTAGCATAACAAAATATTCAGTTATTAGATTTTGTCTTTTTTAAGGTGAACTCACCGAAATAGCAGTAACTCTTAAAGAGTCGACTGTAGAATGAGTGAAGAGGTACCACAGCATAAGTCCAATCTCCCCGGTGAGGAAGCCTTGTGCGTGATAAGAGACCGTCGTACAGACGTTCTCTACTATTTTGGCAGCTGTATGATTGACAACTGGTTCTTCCTGTAAAGAAACACAACAGTGTTAAAAAAAAGATCCAAAATATTTAAAATGCACTCATACAAATAGTTACATACAGTGGGTATAGAAAAGTATCCCCCCCTTCGAAATATTCCCATTGTTTTGCTTTACAGCCTTAAATGAAAACACACAAACTGATATTTCTACCCAGCTTTACATACTCAATGCAACCTGTAACACCCAAGATATCACAGCTACAGCTCAGAAAAATTATAAAAAATCACAAACAAGACCTACTGAGATGAATAAAGAATCACCCCCCCTCCCAATGTCAATGTCATTTTGTTGACCCCCCTTTTGCTTTAATGACAGCCTTGAGTCTGTTGATTCTTCTCTATCAGATTTGCACATCTACATTGTGTAATATTTGCCCCCACTCTTCTTTACAGAACTGTTCAAGTTCGGTCACATTGGCTGGTGAGTGTTGGTGGTCTGCTATCTTCTAATCCTTCCACAGATTTTCAGGTCTGGGCTCTGACTGGCCACACCACGACATTCACTTTTTTCTCCCTCAGCCACTGGATGCTTCAGGTCGTTGGCGTATTGAGAGGTGAACATTCTGCCCATCTTCAACTTTCTGGCAGAGGGTAGCAGGTTTTCCTCCAGAATTTGATGGGATTTTGCCCCATCCATTTTTCCTTCTACCCTAACAAGAGCCCCAGGCCCCCCCACACCAGGATGCTGCCCGCTCCATGCTTTACTGTAGGTATGGTGTGATGTGGATGGTGAGCTGCATTGGTGTACCGTTTGGTGTTGAGGCCAAATAGTTTGATTTTGGTCTCATCTGACCATAAGACCTTTTTTCACTTGGCATCAGAATCTTTAAGATGCATTCTGGCAAAGCTCAAACGAGCCTTAATGTGGCCTTTCTTGAGAAGTGGCTCTTTCCTTGCAACCCTCCTGAACAAGCCACAATTGTGGAGCACTTGTGAAATTCTTGTCACCTGCACACAATGACCACTCTTTGCCATCAAATCCTGTAACTCCTTCAAAGTGGCCATTGGTAGCCTCTCTTACCAGTTTCCTCCAGTTTGGAGGGACGGCCAGATCCAGGGAGGGTCCTAGTAGTACTAAGCATTTCTTTATTATGGACTTTATCACTCCTAAGGAGCTCAGTAAAGTCTTTGAGATTTTTTTGTATCCATCTCCTGCCTTATGTCTGTCCATAACTCTATCCCTGAGATCTTTTGAAAGTGGCCTGCCACCCATAGTCACTTGTTTTCTACCAAGCAAGGGAATGAATGCTCCTGGAACAGCTTCACTAATCACACTCATTACAATTGATCACAGGTGGAAGGAAGCCAGTAACCACAATGGAAATGGGCACTTACACCTGAGTGAGTTTAGGAAGGGGGTGATCCTTTATTCATTCCTTCTACCCTAACGAGAGCCCCAGGCCCCCCCCAACAGGATGCTGCCCCCTCCATGCTTTTACTGTAGGTATGGTATGTTGTGGATGGTGAGCTACATTGGTGTACCGTTTGGTGTTGAGGCCAAATAGTTTGATTTTGGTCTCATCTGACCATAAGACCTTTTTCCACTTGGCATCAGAAACTACGAGGTGCATTCTGGCAAAGCTCAAACGAGCCTTAATGTGGCCTTTCTTGAGAAGTGTGACCCTCCTGAACAAGCCACAACTGTGGAGCGCTTGTGAAATTGTTGTCACATGCACACCATTAATGACCACTCTTTGCCATTGAAAATCCTGTAACTCCCTCCCTTTTACCAGTATCTTCCTTGCTCTTCCATCCAGTTTGGAGGGACGGCCAGATCCAGGGGGGGTCCTAGTCGTACCAAACACTTCTTTATGATGGACTTTACTGTGCTCCCTGGGATTGATAAAGCCTTTGAGATTTTTTTGTCCCCATCTCCTGCCTTATGTCCGTCCACAACTCTGTCCCTGAGATCTTTTGAAAGTGGCCTGCCACTCATAGTTGTTTGCTGTCAGTTGCACTACCAAGCAAGGGAATGAATGCTCCAGGAACAGCTTCACTAATGACAAGGATTACAATTGATCACAGGTGGAAAGAAGCCAGTAACCACAATGGAAATGGGGGGCACTTGCACCTGATTGAGTTTAGGAGGGGGGCGATCCTTAATTCATCTCAATAGGTCTTGTTTTTGATTTCTTTATAATTCTTCTGAACTGCAGCTGTGGTATCTTTCACTTGGATGTTACAGATTGCATTGAGTAAGTAAAGCTGGAAAAAAATATTAGCTTGTGTGTTTTCGTTTAAGGCTGTAAAGCAAACAACATGGGAATATTTCGAAGGGGGGGGGGGTTCTTTTCTATACCCACTGTATATAAATACACAGCAATATGCATTCATTTATTTCTGTATTTATACTATACTAGCCAAAGTACCCGCCTTTGCCCGGGTAGAATGGGTTTAGGAAAGGCTTAAGTGGGTTTTTTTTTAAATGGTGACCGTGTTGTTATGGATGGCTGGCTGTCTCATCCGTCATCCACTCTGTCTCTGTCTCAATGTCTCTGGTCTCGTAAGTCGAACTCTTGCTCATTTTGAGTCCGAATGGATTCCAGAACTGCACTAACTCAAAAATGCTGTCATGTCGGACTCATCCTTTTAGTTCAAGGTATGCGGCTCGTAATGCTTAAATTATGCAGGAATTCTGACAAAGCAGGAATTAAATGACAACTTTTGATTCTCCACTGTGCTGCACTGCATGCACTTCCACGCTTGACGAAACCTCACACGACACCCCCTGCAAAAGCCTGCGATGTTACTAATCACATTACAGCACACAGAAGCAGCACACGCCGCCGCCAGGTTATGTAATGTTAAGCTCAGGTCATTCTGTCTGCTAGTCTGGTTTCACTGCAGGCCCTGGGTCAAAATTTTGGGTCCCTTACTTTGTCCATACAGGCCTTGAAAGCAAATAAGCAAAATGTGGTGCAGATCGGTGCAAAGAGAAGTCAAACAAAATGACACCAGATCAGTCAAAGGGCGTAGGACTGTAATACTTATTCTGAGCCAGCAGGTGGCAGTGGTGTGCTAAGTGTAGCACACAAGAAACGAAAAAAGAAAAACACTGGGACTCCCAGGGTCAAACCTTTGGCTTCTGAAGTACTCTGTCTTGTCCTTTTGGTCCCTGGGAGCAATTATGCCAAATTTGGTGCAGATCGGTCAAAGGGTGAGGAGTTGTGTAGGGAACATACAGACAGACATTCTGTTTCATTAATAAATAAATTAGGTATTGGAGGGTATTGGAATAGACATTTTTAGATGATTGGCCATTAGACCAGTGATGATGAAAGATAAACAGGTATTTAAAGGAAATTTTTATATACGAGGTGTGATCAAAAAGTGCGGTGAATGTTGATGCAGAGCACCAATCCAAGAGCAACGCAGAACAATTCAATGGCAGTTCTGACAGGTCCTTCCTAGAGCCAAGTTTGTGACAAGTTTCAAGTCGTTTGTGAGCCACTGTTGAGCAACGCATTAAGATGAAATTTTGTTTCAAATTGCAAAAAGCTCAGGAAACCCATCAGATGTTAAAATCGGTTTATGGTGACACTGCACCGACAGTTAAGACTGTTTACAAGTGGTTTGATCGATTTCATAATGGATCTGACTCGGTTGAAGATGAAAAAATTTGAAGATGACGTCCTTCAGCATCAATAACCGAAGAAAATGTTGATAACGGTTTCATTCTTCATCATGACAGCGCTCCTTGTCACACATCCCTTCTAGTACGATTGCACCTGATGACCACGATTCTGTTGACTCACTAACACAATGTCTAACTTCTATCTCAGAATGGATGAATAGTAACTTTCTCAAGTTAAATAAAGAGAAAACTGAAATCTTACTGATTGGCAATAATGGATACAATGAGGCTATTAGAAATAAACTGAATGCATTAGGATTAAAAGTCAAAACGGAGGTAAAAAGCTTAGGGGTACCTGTTGACTGTAATCTGAATTTTAAATCGCATATTAATCAGATCACTAGGACAGCATTTTTTCACTTAAGAAACATAGCAAAAGTTAGACCTCATATCATCGAAAGATGCAGAGAAATTAGTTCACACGTTTGTTTTCAGTCGACTAGATTACTGTAACGCACTCCTCTCAGGACTACCCAAAAAAGACTTAAAATCGTTTGCAACGAGAGCAGAATGCAGCTGCTAGAATCCTAACCAGGAAAAGAAAATCCGAGCACATCTCTCCAGTTTTGATGTCACTACACTGGTTACCTGTGTCATTCAGGATTGACTTTCAAATTCTGCTTATGGTTTATAAAGCCTTAAATAATCTCACCCCATCTTATATATCGGAATGTCTGACATCTTATATTCCAAATCGCAACCTCAGATCCTCAAATGAGTGTTTCCTTAGAATTCCAAGAGCAAAACTTAAAAGAAGTGGTGAGGCGGGCGGCCTTCTGCTGTTATGCACCTAAAATCTGGAATAGCCTGCCAGTAGGAATTTGCCAGGCTAATACAGTGGAGCACTTTAAAAAACTGCTGAAAACACATTACTGTAACATGGCCTTCTCATAACTTCACTGTAATTTAAATCCTGATACTCTGTATATCCAATTCATTATAATAACTATTCGTGGTGGCTCTAAAATCTGTACTAACCCCTACTCTCTCTTCTGTTTCCTTTTCCAGTGTCCTTTTGGTGGTGGCTTGTGCCACCACCATCTACTCAAAGCACCGTGATGTTCCAACAATGATGGATGGATTAAAAGCCAGAAGTCTGTATGACCATCACCAACACGTGACTCCACGAGAACCCTAACTACAAAGAGGACTATTTCATTTATGTTAGGTAGAATGCCCAGAGGGGACTGGGTGGTCTCGTGGCCTGGAACCCCTGCAGATTTTTTTTTTTTCTCCAGCCTTCTAGAGTTTATTTTTTGTTTTTTCTGTCCACCCTGGCCATCGGACCTTACTCCTTTCTATGTTAACTAATGTTGCCTTATTTTAATTTCTTATTTTGTCTTTTATGTTTCTTTTCTTCATTATGTAAAGCACTTTGAGCTACTTTTTGTATGAAAATGTGCTATAGAAATAAATGTTGTTGTTGTTGTTGACAATAAAAACATTACTCTGTGTCCGCACCCAGCTTATTCGCCAGATCTGGCACTGTGCGACTTCTGGCTGCTAATCTAAATTGAAAATGACCATGAAAGGCAAACGATTTCAATCCATTGAGAACATCCCAGACAGCCATGACAGCCCAACTAAAGACGCTCTCGAAAGAAAACTTCCAGAACGGCTTCGCAAAGTGGCAGGAGTGTGGGGAGAAGTGCATTCGAAGTGGAGGAGGAGAACACTTTGAGTGGGACTAGTAGTTGGAAATCTTTTACTGCAATAAACATGTCTTTAATAAAACATTAACCGTATCACTAGAGGTGAGCCCACCTGGCCCCACAAGTCCCTTGTCCATAGCTCATTCCACTCGCTATTGGTACATGGTGGATTTTTTTTTTTTTTTTACAATAATTACAATTTTATTTATTTATTTACTTTATTTTTTTTATTTTTACAATATTTCACACAGGGAGGACCCGGAATGCGAATTCACAATCTCCTTACTGTGAGATGGCTGCGCTACCACTGCGCCACATGCAGGACTTGTCGAGTGCTAACACACAACTGACCCACTACTGTTCTTAGCGGAATACGTGTATAAAAGGGTTTTTTTTGTTTGCCGCCTTCACGTTAAATTGGTTGTATTGACATGACAGTATCAGTGTTGTGTTCTCCTAATGAACACCAAAAAAAATGATATATAGATGTGTAGTATATGACTGATAGTGTTGAAGAAAAATGAGCACTGCATGAAAATGTTGTACGATTTAGCTAATCTTTCATATATATGAAAATGGATGGATGAGATATATTATAATTAGATAAACTTTAGTTGTCCCAAAAGAGAAATTAAAATTTTAAAGACGCTCAGGAGAAGAAAATAAAGTGTATCTTTTATAATAACCAAACCCCCCAATGCACATATGAACACGATACACATATGAACATCTGGCTTGGACAATGAGGGGCTGCTGCTGTCAATAACTGGCTTGTAGATGGCAGTGAGATGGTGAGATCTTTTTATTATTTGCGTTAAGAAGCAGCTGAACAGGCATACCTAATAAAGTGAAAGAAAGAAAGAAAGAAAGAAAGAAAGAAAGAAAGAAAGAAAGAAAGAAAGAAAGAAAGAAAGAAAGAAAGAAAGAAAGAAAGAAAGAAAGAAAGGACAAAGAACAGAAACAAAGAACGAACAAACAAAGAACAAAAGAACAGAAAGAAAGAACAGAAAGAAAGAAAGAAAAAGAATGAACAAACAGAAAGAAAGAAAGAACAAACAGAAACAAACAAACAGAAAGAAAGAAAAAGAACAAACAGAAACAGAAAAAGAACAGAAAGAAAGAACAAACAGAAAGAAAGAATGAACAAACAGAAACAAAGAAAGAAAGAACAAACAGAGAACGAAAGAAAGAACAAACAGAAACAAAGAAAGAAAGAAAGAACAAACAGAGAACGAAAGAAAGAACAAACAGAAAGAGAGAAACAAAGAAAGAAAGAACAGAAACAGAAAGAAAGAAAGAAAAAGAATGAACAGAAAGAAAGAATGAACAAACAGAAACAGAGAAAGAACAAAAGAACAAAGAAAGAAAGAACAAACAGAAAGAAAGAAAGAAAGAAAGAAAGAAAGAAAGAAAGAAAGAAAGAAAGAAAGAAAGAAAGAAAGAAACAAACAAAAAGAACAAACAGAAACAAACAGAAACAAACAGAAACAAAGAAAGAAAGAATGAACAAACAGAAACAAAGAAAGAAAGAACAAACAGAAAGAGAGAAACAAAGAAATAAAGAACAGAAACAGAAAGAAAGAAAGACAAACAAAACAAACAAAAACAAAGAACGAACAGAGAAAGAACAAAAGAACAGAAAGAAAGAAAGAAAGAAAGAAAGAAAGAAAGAAAGAAAGAAAGAAAGAAAGAAAGAAAGAACAAACAGAAACAGAGAAAGAACAAAAGAACAGAAAGAAAGAACAAACAGAAACAAAGAAAAAGAATGAACAAACAGAAAGAAAGAAAGAAAGAACAAACAAACAAACAAACAAACAAACAAAGAAAGAAAAACAAACAGAAACAGAGAAAGAACAGAAAGAATGAACAAACAGAAACAAAGAAAGAAAGAATGAACAGCGAAAGAAAGAAAGAACAAACAGAAAGAGAGAAACAAAGAAATAAAGAATAAACAGAAAGAAAAAGAACAGAAAAAGAAAGAAAGAAAGAAAGAAAGAAAGAAAGAAAGAAAGAAAGAAAGAAAGAAAGAAAGAAAGAAAGAAAGAAAGAAAGAAAGAGTATTGTGCTTGTGCGACTCTTTGAAGGAAGCCTTTGTAAGGTATTTGTTTAATAAGGCTAACATTTGCACCTGAGACTGGTGTCTGGCGTTTGGGGGGCTGCAGTGCCCCCTACTGGTCACACAGTGGGAGATCAGGCCTCTGTTCTACTTGTGTATCATGTGGCCCTAATAAAGTGGCATTTCACAATAAAACAATGCAAACAAAAAAAAATCTTGCCTAGAAAATGTTTTTTTTTTTCCTTCTACTCCAACCCCCCCGTGCCGCCCGCCTCAAGGCCCACCAGCATTCAAATGGCAGATCAATTTCAAGAACCTTAATGAGAAGACAGGAGGAGGAAAAAAAAAAAAAAGGAAACCTGCAGTGATTTTAAAAAGCATTCCCAGCAGGAACAGAAGAAGACGTCTCTATTTGCACAAATGTGTCAGCCAAAACTGAGCGTTGCACATTTCCACGCTAACCTAGCGCAGGTATACTGTAAACCTCTCACAATGCCTGCTGTTAAAAACACCGGCGATCAAAGGCAAGTGGAAAACAATCACGCGGATACGCTGAGATATAAACGGAGCGACCGCTGCCTGCTGGCCGGCCTGCCTTGTCCACTTCAGGCTGGTGACAGAAGGACCCCTGGACTTCTAGTCATTCGTCAGAGTGGTGTGTGGCTGGAGATGCTGAGGTCTGTCATATTTTTCAACCTAGCGGATCGCATTTCTGGGATGTCATGTACACTCCAGCTTGTTTTTTATTCTTTTGTAAATAAAAAAATAAAGCATTCTGTGGATTTGCATACCAAAAACATAAACTGAAAAAAATCAATAGGGTGGTCACGATTTGGGGGAAGCACTAGAGATGACAACACTGCAGAAATTGCATGCGTGGAAAAAACACTCTGATAAAAACATAATCTGTCGAGATCGCCCGGAGCAGAGTCCACATGCGGGCTGCGAAGAAGACAGCCTTTGCTTAAAACGAGGCACGCCGGGGCTGGTGGGGCCAGACCCTAATTAGCACACAGGGGAGCGCAGCAACACCAGCTTTAAGTAGCTAGAAAAAGGAGTCTATTAGCATTAACAACGTGAAGTCGGGCTTTTTCTTATGAAAATGCTGCCATTTAGAAAGTACAGCACACTTCTGTTATTCCTCTCTCCTGGGACTCAGAAGAATCACATTTGAAAATTAGGCTTGCTGCTTAGATGGCCCATTAATCATGACATTTTTAAAATAAAAAGCTGCATTATGCACGATAAGAGCAGAATGGCAAACTTAAACGCATGTATTATTTACAATTTCAGCTGCATTAAAAAAAATAATAATAAAATAAAAAGCATAAATTTAATTAGCTAACCCCTTGTTTCTGGAAAAGAAAATGCCTTACTCATTATTCAAGGGAAATCTCGAATTATCTGGAAAGCACTCAATGCTATTTATTATTATTACCAGGCTTATTTTAACTTCACCTGTTTGTTGTCTGGTGCAAATCTTGTAATCGATATTTAACCCACTTCCTATTGTCCAAATGACTTGAAATTTTGCACACTTACTCATTTCTGGTGACAATACATGAATCAGTAATCATTTTCACTAATTGATCAGATAATCCATGTTAATTATTTTTTAATAAATTTTCATATGAAGAAGAGTTCAAGATTTCACCAATAGATGGCGCTAGTAACAGATAGAAATATTAAAGGAAGTGTTAAAATATTGATTACAAAATTATACTAAAACAAACCCAAGACTAAAAAGTTGAAAATAATAATATATACTGTATATAAAATAATACTTTTTTTAAAAACCACACTTAAGTTAAAAAGTGTACTAAAAAGTAAAAAATAAGTCTCTCATACATTACTTATAAAATAAAATCGTGGGCGCTTTTCATCAATCACATTCAAAAAACACTTCTTAAAATCTTATAAAATAAAAGGTGGGCACTTTTGCTGAGTGATGTATGAGAGACTTATTTTTTACTTTTTAGTACACTTTTTAACTTAATATAAGTGTGAATTTTAAGAAGTATTTTTTTTTTATATATGCAGTCGATTCCGCTTAACTGGGCCACCAGTTAATTGGGGCAGCCAGTTATTTGGGCCAAATCTCAAGGAACGAAAACCAAACTAATAAACTAATATATCATTTAAATGCTTAATTGGGACAGTAGCAGACGTGTGCTGCCAGTCAGTCATCCATTGTTGCCCGTCGAAGAAGCATGAGTAAGTTCGGCTAGCACAATCTTAGAGTGGAGTAGCACGTGTCTGCTTAATAGTCGTCACCACTACCGTAGCGTATTCAGTTACCCCTACACCACCTTGCGTGTACATATAACGTACGCATAAACTTGTTTTTTGTCGATTTTATTTAAAAACTAGCAAAATACCCGCACTTCGCAGCAGAGAAGTAGTGTGTTAAAGAGGTTATGTAAACATATATATACATATCTACATATATACATATCTACATATCTACATATATACATATCTACATATACACACATATATATATATATATATATATATATATATATGTAGATATATATATATATTATATATACATATACACATCCACATATATATACACATATCAACATATATACACACATACATAAACACACACATATACATATACACATACATACATAGTGCGTTGTAACACGGGCTGTGATTGTTACATGGGAGGGAGACGACAAATCACAGCTTCCCGCTTTCTAATCAGGCCTGTGATTGGTGCTTTGACTGATGCCCAGATCCCATAGTATGTCCCCTTAGGAGAGGCGTTAGGCGAGTGTAATTGAATAGCGGTGCTGCAAGTTTAGCTTTACACCTGTTTTTAAGGCTTATTGACTGAAAGGGGCGTTCATGAAAAAACTTAGGGCTTTGCTACAGGATACACCCTCCACAAGTTAAGGAAGTAAAAATAAAGGTATATATTTCTGTTTTATTTAAACCTTTTAAGTTTGTATGCGGGCAGCATGGTGGTGCAGTGAAAGGTGCCAGTTAGGAGACCCAGGTTCGCTTCCTTGCGTGGAGTTTGAATGTTCTCCCCGTGTCTGTCTGGGTTTCCTCCGGGTACTCCAGTTTCCTCCCACAGTCCAAAGACATGCAGGTTAGGTGCATTGGCGATTCTAAATTGTCCCTGGTGTGTGGGTGTGTGCGCCCTGTGGTGGGCTGGCACCTTGTCCAGGGTTTGTTTCCTGCCTTGTGCCCTGTGTTGGCAGGGATTGGCTCCTGTATTTAGGATATAGCGGGTTGGATAATGGATGGATGGACATTTGTATGCATAGCCCCATTTGCCCGTTTTCGTTTTTTTTCTTTCTTCAGTAATATTTCAGCAAACCCGGAGCTTGTCAGTTCAAATCCTGGTACTGACACCACTGTGTGACCCTGAGGAAGTCACTTCACCTGCCTGTGCTGCAAAAAACCAAAGTAATATAACAAATTGTACCTCAGATGTTGTAAGTTGGTGGAATAAAGGCATAAGTCAAATAGATAAATATGTATTATACACATAGGAACTATTCATTTCTTTTCAGTTAAGTCATCTGCAGCAAACCTTTATAAATGAGGGTTTCTCCTTTTTAGATAGTGCAAACTGTTTCTTCTTCATTGACGTTTTCTCTTGGAGAGCTTTTTTCATTTCATTGAAAATTAAAGCAGCAGCTGCCAAAATATGTAGCTTTCTTATTAATTTTTCAACATTGTGTAAAATAACTTTATAAAGTAACATAAAAGGTTTAAATACTGGTTATCCTTTTACACTAAAATATTACTACAGAGATACAAAAAAAGTAAAATGCATATGTTGTTTTTCTTTAAGGAGATTAAATATTACTGAAGAAAAAAAAAAAACTAAAACAGCCAAATGGGGCTATGCATACGAACTTAAAAGGTTTAAATAAAACAGAAATATATACCTTTATTTTTACTTCCTTAACTTGTGGAGGGTGTATCTTGTAGCAAAGCCCTAAGTTTTTTCGTGAAAGCCTGTTTCAGTCAATAAGTCTTAAAAAGAGGTGTAAAGATATTGACAATAAGCTACGCAAACCCACCAAGACATGGAATCGTTTAAATCAAGGCGCGAGTCGAAAAACACCATCCCATACTATTAGTTAACGATTAACACATTTCTATATGTATTGTAAGCATACAATACAACTGATAATATGTTGCGCTTATTTATCTGGTGTACCGACATTTTTGCGCGTTTAACGGCTGAAATCTAACGTGGTTTGTGCCTTTCAGAATGAAAACAGTTTGCATTTACCTTTTTAATAAAAAGTGAGCTTTTAAGCCTGAGAAATCACCCCGTAAATGCACACGTTTAATTCTTTATCTCTTCAAACAACTGAACTATCCAGAACATGTCAGGCATACATCCAGCATTCAAACTATGTATAAAAAGCACAACTGTTAAAGGAATTCAGTATTTCTTAATTGAAAATGTTCCTTTAATCGTCAACATGTCTCAATGAGTCGTTCTGGTGGTTTTACTTGACATTTTGATATTCTGGTTAATTGTGTTTGCAGTTGAGATGTTCTTTCCTGATTTATACTCGTTTTCTCGTTAATATTTGTTTCGCTGGTGTTAGTGTTCTGATTAGAGGTTATTGGTCCTTTGATGTCTTGATGGTTTCTTCTTAGAACAGCTCCTATTACGCAATTCCATCATATACTGGTCTATTGTTTCTCCGCTTTTCTGGAAACGTAAAAAAACTTGTGCCGCTCAAACGTCACATTGCGCTTTGGGTTGCAATACGTTTCGAATTTTTCAACTATTTTGTTCAATTTCATATTGTCTCCATCTTCTTCAAACTGAAAATTGTTATACACCTCTAGCGCCTTTTCGCCAATTACATGTAGAAGCATAGACGCTTTCATTTTTTCACTTCTCCTATCTGCTTCAATCGCAGCAAGATACAACTCGAATCTCTGTTTAAATCTTCTCCAATTTTCAGCTACATTTCCCTTTAACTGGAGATTTGGTGGGGGCTGTAACCCTAACATATTTTTTTTTCTCTTTTGCTAGAACGTCTTAGCGCTTTCTGATCACGTTTTCGGGTTACTCACAGACACGCGACTCGTTCAAAAGCTGAACCTCTTCTTCAGATTCCTCTTCCAATCCGCCACTTCTGACACCTTGTAGTGATCTTGTTAGTTTCGTAGTTTAATCAATACACAGGATTGAAAGATATAATAACTTTTTAATAGACAGACTTTAGAGACATTTACTGTACAAGTTACTACTTGTTCTTTAGTTCACGCCCATTCTCCTACTTGCATCGGCATTCACAGGCATTACTAATCATTCTGTTAGTATCCCTTAATAGACCTTACTAATCAACTATCATTACAAAATCCAACGTGGTTTGTGCCCTCCAGAATGAAAACAGTTAGCATTTACCTGTTTAATAAAAGGCGAGCTTTTAAGCTTTAAGCCTGAGAAATCACCCCGTAAATGCACACGTTTAATTGCACGTGTTAATATTTATGCTTACACAGTATTAAAAGACACTCAAAAATTAACGTCATTTACCTTCGTTCCCGCGTTTGACTCGTGCTGTAAATCTCTTCCTTGTTTTTAGTTCAAGTGATTACGTAGGAGGCGTGATGATGCGATATGTGACTCCGCCTCCTCCATTAGAGTATATGGACAAAAAACAGGTTCCAGTTATGGCCATTACACGTAGAATTTCGAAATGAAACCTGCCTAACTTTTGTAAGTAAGCTGTAAGGAATGAGCCTGCCAAATTTCAGCCTTCCACCTACACGGGAAGTTGGAGAATTAGTGATGAGTGAGTCAGTCAGTGAGGGCTTTGCCTTTTATTAATTACCCTAAGTTCTTGTCAATAAGCCGCGGCTTATCTAAGGAAAAAAGTTGTGAAAATGAAAAAATAGAATATCGGCTTATACATAAGTCCGGCTTATACATCCATCGCGGGGGTTGCGTTCCAGAGCCACCCGCGAAATAAGAATATCCGCGAAGTAGAAACCATATGTTTATATGGTTATTTTTATATTGTCATGCTTGGGTCACAGATTTGCGCAGAAACACAGGAGGTTGTAGAGAGACAGGAACGTTATTCAAACACTGCAAACAAACATTTGTCTCTTTTTCAAAAGTTTAAACTGTGCTCCATGACAAGACAGAGATGACAGTTCTGTCTCGCAATTAAAAGAATGCAAACATATCTTCCTTTTCAAAGGAGTGCAAAGCAAGCAGTCAAAAAAAAAAATCAATAGGGTTTTTTGGCTTTTAAGTATGCGAAGCACCGCCGGTACAAAGCTGTTGAAGGCGGCAGCTCACACCCCCTCCGTCAGGAGCAGGAAGAGAGAAGAAGAGAGAGAGAGAGAGAGACAGATAAAAAAAATCAATACGTGCCCTTTGAGCTTTTAAGTATGCGAAGCTTCGTGCAGCATTTCTTTCAGGAAGCAGCTGCACACAGCCCCCCTGCTCACACCCCCCTACATCAGCACAAGAGAGAGAGAGAAAGTAAGTTGGGTAGCTTCTCAGCCATCTGCCAATAGCGTCCCTTGTATGAAATCAACTGGGCAAACCAACTGAGGAAGCATGTACCAGAAATTAAAAGACCCATTGTCCGCAGAAATCCGCGATATATATTTAAATATGCTTACATATAAAATCACAATTTAAATGACCGCTACGCGCTCGTGTTGACTCGGCGACGCCCAGAGCAGAAAGAACGCGCTCCGGCTGCTCCAACCGCGCCATGCGGGGAGTGAGAGAGACGGCAATATCTCACACTCTCTCCCCCCTTAAAGAAATTAAATGGGCGCGAGTGAGACCACTGACCTCCCTCCCTTCTATTAGTTATAGGTTATAGTACGTTCGGGTTATCCATGAGTCCGGCTTATCTATGATACGATTTTATTTTAAAAATTCGTATGATTTTTGGTCTCCGGCTAATACATGAGTCCGGCTTATAGACAAGAACTTAGGGTAGTATAGATTTATAACCCTTGCCAAGATGTCAAGAAATTATTTTACATTTACAAGTAAAATTGCTTTGCTGGATAAAATTAAAAGCTAGCCATTTAGAATACATATAGATCAATCATCAATCAACAAATCATCTGAGTTTCCATTATTTCTTATGGGGAAATTCACTTTGATATACGAGTACTTTGGACTGCGAGCACGTTTCCGGAACGAATTATGCTCGCAAACCGAGGTTCCACTGTATAATGTAAAAATCCGATATCCCTCCCATGGTGATACGGATGTGAGAAATCACATAAGAGAAAATAGCTTTCTTTAATGACGATTTATGCGGCATAACAGATGAGGGAGCCAATGACAAGCCCATGTGAGAGTCTGCCATTTTTGTCGCTGCGCTGGAAGGATTTTCGGGATCGGATGATGATATCTTCCATCCGTCCGTCAGCTTCAAAGGTGTGCCGGGCAATGTCCCAAGGCTTTATACTCTTTCTCCATGTGCAGGCCCTTACTTAGGTAAATCATGCCATTCCAAATAAGGCAAAGAGAGGATTCAATTTCATGCACACAGAAACAGTACAATGGCCATTTTCGTAGTTGTCCTTTTCGTGTCTTCTAATGCTTGTCTAGCAGTTTTAAATGATGAGCCCCTGTGTGCTAAATCTGGCCTGTACATGTGCGTGGATTTATAAAATATTTTTTTTGTACAGAGCACAGTGACATTAAACTTATATTCTTATTCCAGGTACTTAAAGGCTTCTGATACAAGCCAGTTCCAAACAGCCATACTTCAGACCAATAGAACACCTTCACACGTTGCCCTCCAAACCCAATGTTAAGGTAAAGCTTGGCAGTTAGGCAGCCTGGCATTCCTGTGGGGGTTGAGTGGGAGTCCTGCAGAAAAATATTAGCCAAACTTGTTTGAGGCGCTTCCCCCAACCCTGTCGTAAAATTACAAAGAGACTCAGTCCTAAAAGGGGTTCTTAAACCATCAAACCATTGCTGTTATTATCAATATTGTAACACTAATATTACATCGCTTTATCTAAGTTACCAATAAAGACATACAAAATATTTATCAACTTGTGTGCAAAATTTCACATCACAACACAGAGTAATTAGTTTTATTGCAATAAACAATAACACGGACTCAACCCAATTAAGCCAAACTGAGCAGAGCCCTGAACAGGCCAAAAATCACAGTTTCCATAATCATTTCTTATCATCTTGACCTCGTTTGAAGCAATGCTGTCTATTCTGGCTCACTACTCCAGCTGGCTTCTCACGGGCCTTTCCTGGCCACCAATATTTTCTGCATCTCGTCATTCAATACCATTTTCAGCTTCCCTTATTTCTTAGCCGACCTTCAAACAGCAGGTGTTCCCCCTTCTATGTCCTTAGACAGTTTCTGTACCTCATTCTCTTCCTGCTCTGTCTTTGAGTTACTCAATATTGGTGATTTTACTCTGAGCCTAAAAGAAATATTGCAAAAGTCTTTAACTATCTGCTTGACATGTCTAATTCACACTAAGTTTAATGCTTATACGTAGAAGCTCTTAATTACTTTTAGGTCTACTTATGCTGATACATGACTTTTTTTTTTATTTTCCATACTCACCGATTAGGAAAAGGGTTAGAATGAGAAGTTCCACTGGGTTCACTTCCCAGGTCCTCCCTGCGTGGTGTTTGCATGTTCTCCTCGTGTCTGCGTGGGTTTCCTCCCACAGTCCAAAGACATGCAGGTTAGGTGCATTGGCAATCTTAAATTGTGCTTGGTGTGTGCGTGTGTGTGCCCTGCAGTGGGATGGCACCCTGCCCGGGGTTTGTTCCTGCTGGCTGGGATTGGCTCCAGCAGACCCTCCGTGACCTTGTGTTAGGATATAGCGGGTTGGACAATGACTGACTGAGAAGTTCCAGCCACTGTGGCCCTCCAGGACCGGAGTGGGACACCCCGGACTTAAACAAATAAAAAGCAGCCAATGTTCAAATCATTTCTGTCCTTTTTTTTTAATCCCCATTTTGGGTTCGGTTCATTGGTAGGCGGGGCTGTGATGGGTCGGGTCGGCGTCATGCTCCCTGCTCCATCCAATCATTGATAGACATAAACCGACACGGCTGTATAAGATATGCCTTTAAGGCCGGGTTTATACTTCACGTGACGTGACGCGACGTGTGCTACAGCGGATGCTCCTGCTACGCAAGCGTTTTACTGTTCATACTTATTGCGCTTACTTTACGTAAATCTGGAAAAACGTAAATCTACCTATGTTAGGTAGAATGCCTAGAGGGGGCTGGCTGGGTGGTCTCGTGGCCTCGGACCCCCTGCAGATTTTATTTTTTCTCCAGTTCGTTTGTTTTTTCTGTCCTCCCTGGCCATCGGACATCACTTTTATTCTATGTTAATTAGTGTTCTCTCATTTTAATTCTTACTTTGTCTTTTTTCACTTTCTTCATCATGTAAAGCACTTTAAGCTCCATTGTTTATATGAAAATATGCTCTAGAAATAAATGTTGTTGTTACCGCTTAGAATTAAGGCCAAAAAGTTCTATCTTGGTCTCATCAGACCAGAGAATCTTATTTCTCACCGTCTCAGAGTCCTTCAGGTGTCTTTTAGCAAACTCCATGCGGGCTGTCATGTGTCTTGCACTGAGGTATGTGTGGAGACAACCAGGCACTGCTCATCACTGTCCAATACAGTCCCCACAGTGAAGCATGGCGGTGGCAGCATCATGCTGTGGGGGTGTTTTTCAGCTGCAGGGACAGGACGACTGGTTGCAATCGAGGGAAAGATGAATGCGGCCAAGTACAGGGATATCCTGGACAAAAACCTTCTCCAGAGTGCTAAGGACCTCAGACTGGGCCGAAGGTTTACCTTCCAACAAGACAATGACCCTAAGCACACAGCTAAAATAACGAAGGAGTGGCTTCACAACAACTCTGTGACTGTTCTTGAATGGCCCAGCCAGAGCCCTGACTTAAACCCAATTGAGCATCTTTGGAGAGACCTAAAAATGGCTGTCCACCAACGTTTACCATCCAACCTGACTGAACTGGAGAGGATCTGCAAGGAGGAATGGCAGAGGATCCCCAAATCCAGGTGTGAAAAACTTGTTGAATCTTTCCCAAGACGACTCATGGCTGTATTAGCTCAAAAGGGTGCTTCTACTAAATACTGAGCAAAGGGTCTGAATACTTAGGACCATGTGATATTTCAGTTTTTCTTTTTTAATAAATCTGCAACAATTTCAAAAAATTCTTTTTTTTGTCTGTCAATATGGGGTGCTGTGTGTACATTAATGAGGGAAAAAATTAATTTAAATGATTTTAGCAAATGGCTGCAATATGACAAAGAGTGAAAAATTGAAGGGGGTCTGAATACTTTCTGTTCCCACTGTATATTATACTGTATATATATATATATATATATTAGAGTAGATCTGTATAACATTTTGTCTTTTTTAGCTGCTTCAGTGCATTGCTTAGTCAACAAAAGTGCTGCATCAAAATGAACCCCTAAATCCTTTTCAGAATTCCTGTAACTCAGAGTCTCCCATCTTGCATTTATATTTAACATTCGTTTGCCCACGTGTACACCACTCTGCACGTTTTTTTTTTTTTTCGTTTTTTTTATGCATTGTGCTATTCTAACCTGCATTATGCTATTCTTCACCTGACTATTCATGGACGCAGCAGTTTTTCATAATGGAATCAGGAGAAAGAGCAACATCAGGGAAAGCAATCTCAAGTCATAACCAAGTGAACAAGAATATAATCCCTGAATGTAAGGCAAAAAGTAGTGAAAGATGGGAGTGAGAAGATAGAAACTAGGGCAGAGTGGTGGCTCATAAGCTTAGGATCTGCTGCTGGCTCAAACCCCTTAACTTCCAGAAGGGATCCTACTCTGTTGGGCACAGAAAATTGCTCCAGGGGGTGCTGTACAATGGCTGACCCTGCACTCTGACCGTCAAAGGTCATGTGAAAAGACAGTTTGTCCTCAGGGATTAAAAATGTAAAAAGTATAACAAAAAAGTCTAATGCATGTAGCTAGGTCAAAACAAGAGAGATAAATCCTAGTCAGAGACAGAAGACCACATTCATACACTGCCTGGCCAAAAAAAAAAAGTCGCCACCAAAAAAAAAGGTCACACACTCTAATATTTCGTTGGACCGCCTTTAGCTATGATTACGGCACACATTCGCTGTGGCATTGTTTCGATAAGCTTCTGCAATATCACAAGATTTAGTTCCATCCAGTGTTGCATTAATTTTTCACCAAGATCACAGTCTACAGTAGGCACTAGGCATGATGGGTGCATCACTTCATCTGCCTCTCTTCTTACTCTGATGCGCCCATCACTCTGGAACAGGGTAAATCTGGACTCATCAGACCACATGACCTTCTTCCATTGCTCCAGAGTCCAATCTTTATGCTCCCTAGCAAATTGAAGCCTTTTTTTCCCGGTTTGCCTCACTGATTAGTGGTTTTCTTACGGCTACACAGCTGTTCAGTCCCAGTCCCTCGAGTTCCCTTCGCATTGTGCGTGTGGAAATGCTCGCTCTTTCACTATTAAACATAGACCTGAGTACTAATGTTGTTTTTCCTCGATTTGATTTCACCAAACGTTTAAGTGATCGCCGATCACAATCATTCAGGTTTTTTTTCCAGCCATATTTCTTCTTCGAAGACGATGGGTCCCCACTATCCTTCCAGTTTTTAATAATGCGTTGGACAGTTCTTAACCCAATTTTCGTAGTTTCTGCAATCTCCTTAGATATTTTCTCTGCTTGATGCAGGCCAATGATTTGACCCTTCTCAAACAGACTAACATCTTTTCCACGACCACAAGATGTGTCTTTCGACACGGTTGTTTAAGAAATGAGAAGCAACTCATTGCACCAGTTGGGGTTAAATAACTTGTTGCCAGCTGAAAGATAATCGCCCATAAAGTAATTATCCAATAGGAGGCTTGTACCTATTTGCTTAGTTAAATCCAGGTGGCGAATTTTTTTTTGGCCAGGCAGTGTATTACCAGGCTGAAGTGACTCGGGTTTTTGCCGTACTGTGACAATTCTTTCTGGGCTGTGTGGACACAGAAAACCAATCTCTTTCAATCATTTGCTTCAACTTGTCTGCAGCAATCCAAGTAAAGTAAGCCTTGCAATCTGCAGGTTCAAGTCTGACTGGAGTCACTTTCATACGTGGTCCTAGATCAGATACGTATCTGATTCGTGGCCATTCGACGTGAATTAGAACAGTCAAATTGGACTTCATGGAGTATTTGCGTATACGCATGAGCTGAATGTTGACGTCATCAGCCAGTACTGGCAGTGTGGGAAAACAACAATGGAGGAGAGCTACAGACATGACAACAGTCACGGTCCCACCATTGCTGACTCCTTGCTCGTACCTACACAGCTCTTGGTTCAGCAAAAGCTGGCTGTCTGGCTTGATTTCACCGTCTAGACCTAATCACATACAGCTCACAAACTGTTTGCCAACTCCAGTCCTGGAGGGCCACCGTGGCTGCAGGTTTCCATTCTAATCCTTTTCTTAATGAGTGACCTGTTTTTGCTGCTAATTAACTTCTTTTGAACTCATTTTAATTGACTTGTTCTTGAAGACTCAGACCCCTTAATTGTTTCTTTTTCCTTAATTAGCAGCCAAACAATAATGAGATACAAAATGAGCCAAAACAACTGGTGTCCATCATACAATATCTGAAAATAAAGAAAGGTGAAGGTCTCAGGAATGCGGATCTGCTCTTAGAAAAGAGAAAATCCACAATTTCAGAAATGTCTGCTATTACACAATGAGAGCAGCAACAAGCCATGGAATTAAAGAATGGGTTTAATTAACGACAAGACTCAGCGCCTCATTAAGCAACTGGTTGGAGTGAAATTGGTTGGAGTTTGAGGCCCTGACTTAGCTGGCCTTCTGTTGGCTCCCTCACTTCACATTTCATTTCTGTTTGGGTGCCAATTAAGGAAAGAAATGAAGCACTTCAGAGGAGCGATGAAGAAATTCAGAGAAACATTTCTTAACAACCAAGTCAATTAAAATGAATTCAAAGAAGTTAATTAGCAGCAAAAACAGATCACTAATTAAGAAAAGGGTTAGAATGAAAACCTGCAGCCACTGCGGCCCTCCAGGACTGGAGTTGAGGACCTCTGCTCCAGAGCAAAATGCGATACATACACGTGGCGCAGTGATAGTGCTGCTGCTTTGCAGTAAGAAGATTGTGGGTTCTCTTTCCGGGTCCTCCCTGTGTGGAGAGCGCTTGAGTAGTGAGAAAAGTGCTATATAAATGTAAAGAATTATTATTATCTCTTGTATATATTTCTCTTCTGGTTCGTCCTGCTTCCACTTCAAAACTGATCCCGCCCAAACGCAGCCGACATGGCATTTCTCGATTCCTATTCGTCTTCTTCCATGTCATGCGCTATACCGGCCTGCTGAGTGTCATACATCCAACAAGTACTCGAGGTGCTGCCACAACGGTAAAGTTGCTTTACCACCTTTGCGGGAGCCACCTGTGTCTTTACAACAGCTTCTTAAACAGCAAATATCAGAAGCTAAAAATGATCGTGAACACATTCGAGAATACAACTCTTCTCTAGCGTTTGCTTCCTTGGGTGCACAGATAACGTAAGCTCCTGGCCACGGACCATACTGTTTTAAAACACACGGGCAAATTTATCACCAAATCTCTCCACTATACGCTAACACTTCTACCTCTCCAGGATATGGACAGTTGTATGTTTTTGAAACAGCGCAAGCTACTGAAGTACGCTTACAAAATAATAATAATAATAATAATACATTTTATTTATAAAGCAAACTCTGCATGCAGCAAAAATGTACTTCTCCAGCTAGATTCCATGCTCAGAACCATCAACCCCTTCGCTAAATCAAACAAACACATGCATGAAATTGCTCAGTCCAATCCAACAGCATCTGTATGAATTTCAAGGAAAACCCTAGGCAGGATTTACAACGATACAATGCCCTGACATGTCACACCGATGTTGCAGCGATTTTCGTCGGAGAAGATGGCGAAACGTCTGCCGAAAGGGACATTTGCATCTATCCCATTGGCAACTCCTGTAAACAGATTTCCACGCTCAATGTGAATTGCGATCCGATGGTTTACCCACTTTCACTCCCTTACAGAGACATTGGCTGGCACAAAGATTTACAACATGTTCCAGATAAAAGAAGCGCCAAGCGAATCAGGCTTACTCAATGCCAATTTTACGCGTACAGATTAGCAATGAGGAATACATTTAGTATTTTGCATTCCAGTGGCAAACTATTCCAACAGTACATTGTAGATGCGTATGTTAAAACAGAGGGCGCGCGTCTCAACTATCTTACATTACATCAACAAGATCTGCGCGTGGAACTATTAGACGCACTGCAAGCAAACGCTGAAAATAACAACATACGTGTAGGCAAAATGATCAGATTACCGTCCACATTTCCAGGAAGTCCAAGATACATACAACAAAACTATCAGGATGCCATGGCCATAGTACGCAAATTCGGAAAGCTTTCACATGTAATCCTGCTTGGCCGGAAATTCTATATGCACACTGCATCTTTCAAGAAGTATTTATTTCTTCTTCTTTTCTGAATTCCTTTCTCACCGTTTTCCATTCCTATTCTTACACCGCCGTATGCTACGGCGGGCGTCGGCTAGTTATTATTACTAGCGTCTCCATTTTCTCAGTTTTAACACCACACGTTGTCTCACAAATATGTCATTTTTTTGTTGTCGGTGACTCAGATGACTCGACTACAAACATATCCATGTGTGCCGTTTAGGAGGACTGACACATTCACATTACACTTAAGATACAGCAGGTCACTTGTACTTATGGATGTGAACCTTCAAGATATGCAAATCCAATCAGAGCCAAAACTCGGAATTGAGCAATAAGGCTTGTAATGTGAACGCAGCTAAAAAGATCACAAAACCGAAATGGCCTTTCAAATGAACCAACAAACCGCTGAGCCTTTGTAGTGAATCCAACCGGAAAGTCCACAGGGGTTGACCATAACTTAGAGGCGCTGCCCTCAGATGATTTACTTCATGCTTAACCTACACAGCCATGCTGATTAACAGCGTAATTGAGAACTCTTCTACAGAAAGTGCTAATTATGGTGTCCACCAAAGGTTCAGGTTTGGGGCCCAATCTTTTTCACTGTGTCTACTTCCCATTTCGGGAACATTACTAGTAAATATGAAGTCTCCTTTCACTTTACACCGATGACTGTGAACTTGATCTGCCATAAAGGTTTAATAATCCTGGCACTTTTTCTGTACTTGATGACTGCTTTGAGGAGATAAAGAGATGGATGGCCAATAACATGCTAGGAAAACAAGGGTTGTTGTGCGTCGTCCCAAAAGATGTCCTTACTGATCTTCACCGTTTATTAAAAGCAGATGCTAAGAATCTTGGCGTCATTTTTGAAACTGTCTGCCCTGTGAAGACCTGCCTCTCCCCTTCATTCATTGGTCAAAAATCCTGCCTTCAATTCCAAAGCAAGACTCCATGTGAAGTGTATGAGCCATTTGCTAGTTATTTACTGTAAGTAATATTAAATGCTTGCCTAAACATTAGTGTATAGTCCATGGAAGGTTCTTAAAACCCCCACAAGGTGAACTGATTTGGTATATTCAAACTACTTCTTGCCCCTCTGACTATAGAATAGTCTCAGTTAGTGACCTGCCGTGGGCTGTGTAAGGCATGGATGGCACACGGTTTTAAACCGCGCCTTACATGCTCAATTAAATGTGCGGTGCCATACGTTAGAACATACTGAAGACAAAGTAAAGCATCTTTAAGTATAGAAGGAACTGAGGATTGACAAGAAAAGCGAAGTTTATAGAAGAAACATTTTATCACATTTTTTTTTTATTCTACGTGTGTAACAACCTTTTTTCTTTATTCTTGTGTGGACTATTTGCTTTGAATTTTCACAAAATCTTTTAAAACAAACTTTTAGACTCGGAGATTTCTTTCAGCACGTGTTTTACCCGTGCTTGATCCTGTCTTTCGCACCCATAGCTACATGAAGGTTCCTCCTATTTGTGGGCTACTTTCATTTTCTGGAGTTATTAACATAACAAAATACATGCGTTTTGCACTCTGTAAGCATACATCTGGATTATGCAATATGAGATTTTATTTCATGAATGTGTTATATAATGGGCTATTGTCCAGCATTGGTCATTATTGGATCCTGTCCTATCAGAAACTTTTTCAAGTACTTGGTTCATAAAAACATGAGATTAAAAAAAAAAATTCTAGGTCATCACTACAAAATGCAAACGTTAAAGACGCATACAGCGCCACCCCGCTGCCTGCGCTTGGGAAAGCAGATCATAACCTGGTTCTGCTTCAGCCACACTACAAACCAAAAGTGAGAGTCCTACCTGTAACCACACGATCATTCAGGAAGTGGACCCCGGAGGCTGAGAATACTCTGAGACAATGTTTTGGAACTACAGACTGGGATATCCTGCAGGGATCTCATAGTGAGAACATTGAGGAAGTTGTTGACTGCACTACTGACTACATCAACTTCTGTATGGACATTGTAGTTCCAGTAAGAACTGCACGCTGCTATGCTAACAACAAGCCATGGATTACAAGTGACATCAAGGGCCTTTTGAACCAGAAGAAAAGGGCCTTTAAAGACGGTGATCAGCATGAGCTCAAGCGCGTGCAGAAGGAACTCCAAGTCCAGCTCAGGGCGGCGAAGGAGCAGTACAGGAGAAAGCTGGAGCAGAAGTTGCAGAATAACAGCATGAAGGAAGTGTGGGATAGGATGAAGATCATCACTGGCTGCAGCTCGAAGCAGGGTACCACCATCGAGAGAGACATGAAGAGAGCAAACCAAATGAACAGCTTCTTTAACAGGTTTGACCACCCTAACCCACTCTCACACTCACCTCGGAGTATTGCACCCTCCACACATCCTTCTTCTGATACCAGCATAGGAAAGACATCCCCACCCATAATTACAACAGCGCAAGTGAGCAGAGAGCTGAGGAGACTTCGTGCCAGCAAAGCAGCGGGTCCAGATGGAGTATCGCCACGACTGCTGAAAGTCTGTGCATCGGAGCTGGGGGGTCTTCTACAGCGCATCTTCAACCCGAGCCTGGAACAGGGGAGAGTCCGGAGGCTTTGGAAAACATCTTGCATCACCCCAGTCCCAAAGGTATCACGTCCTAGTGAGCTGAATGACTTTCGGCCTGTTGCTCTGACATCACATGTGATGAAGACCATGGAGAGGCTGCTGCTTCACCACCTGAGGCCACAGGTTCAACACACCCTTGACCCTCTGCAGTTTGCATATCAGGAGAAGGTGGGAGCAGAGGATGCCATCATCTATATGCTACACAGATCCCTCTCTCACTTAGACAGAGGCAGTGGTGCTGTAAGAATTATGTTTCTAGACTTCTCTAGCGCCTTCAACACAATCCAACCTCTGCTCCTTAGGGACAAGCTGACAGAGATGGGATTAGATTCATACCTAGTGGCATGGATCGTGGACTATCTTAAAGACAGACCTCAGTATGTGCGTCTTGGGAACTGCACGTCTGACATTGTGGTCAGCAACACAGGAGCGCAACAAGGGACTGTACTTTCTCTGGTCCTGTTCAGCCTATATACATCGGACTTCCAATACAACTCGGAGTCCTGCCATGTGCAAAAGTTCGCTGACGACACTGCTATCGTGGGCTGCATCAGGAGTGGGCAGAAGGAGCAGTATAGGAACCTAATCAAGAACTTTGTTAAATGGTGCGACTCAAACCACCTACAAATGAACACCAGCAAAACCAAGGAGCTGGTGGTGGATTTTAGGAGGCCCAGACCCCTCATGGACCCTGTGATCATCAAAGGTGATTGTGTGCAGAGGGTGCAGACCTATAAACACCTGGGAGTGCAGCTGGATGATAAATTAGACTGGACTACCAATACTGATGCTCTGTGTAAGAAAGGACAGAGCCGACTATACTTCCTTAGAAGGCTGGTGTCCTTCAACATCTGCAATAAGATGCTGCAGATGTTCTATCAGACAGTTGTGGCGAGCGCCCTCTTCTACGCGGTGGTGTGCTGAGGAAGGCAGCATTAAGAAGACAGATGCCTCACGCCTGGACAAACTGGTGAGGAAGGCAGGCTCTATTGTTGGCATGGAGCTGGACAGTTTGACATCTGTGGCAGAGCGAAGGGCACTCAGCAGGCTCCTATCAATTATGGAGAATCCACTGCATCCACTAAACAGGATCATCTCCAGACAGAGGAGCAGCTTCAGAGACAGACTGCTGTCACCGTCCTGCTCCACTGACAGATTGAGGAGATCGTTCCTCCCCCAAACTATGCGACTCTTCAAATTCCACCCGGGGGGGGTAAACGTTAACATTTAACATTATACAAAGTTATTGTCTGTTTTTCACCTGCATTATTATTATTATCAATCTTTAATATTATTTATTGTATCAGTATACTGCTGCTGGATAATGTGAATTTCCCATTGGGATTAATAAAGTATCCATCTATCTAAAATCATATAAAAATTAAGTGGAGTCTTGAAATCAAGCAGACAATATGGTCTGGTGACTCAAGTCCAAAACTACACAGCCATAAAGCTTCTTTCCGATTTTCTCTGTGTCAGCCTAAACAAATCACTTAACCTGCCAATGTTCGAAGTCTCTTTATATTAAAAGGGTCACCTACGTATTTAAATACACTAACCGGCCACTTTATTAGGTACACCTTCCTAGTAGCGGGTTGGAGCCCCTTTTTGCCTTCAGAACTGCCGTAATACTTCATGGCATTGATTTAACAAGATGCTGATAACATCCATCCATCCATTATCCAACCTGCTATATCCTAACACAGGGTCACGGGGGTCTGCTGGAGCCAATCCCAGCCAACACAGGATGCAAGGCAGGAAACAAACCCTGGGCTGGGCGCCAGCCCACCGCAGGGCACCCACACACCAAGCACACACTAAGGACAATTTAGGATTGCCATTGCACCTAACCTGCATGTCTTTGGACTGTGGGAGGAAACCCATGCAGACACGGGGAGAACATGCAAACTCCACGCAGGGAGGACCCGAGAAGCGAACCCAGGTCTCCTAACTGAGAGGCAGCAGTGCCACCCACTGCACCACCGTGCCACCCTGCTGATAACATTCCTCAGGGATTCTGCTCCATATTGACATGACAATAATCACACAGTTGCTGCATGATGTGAATCTCCCGTTCCACCACAATCCCAAAGCTGCTCTGCTGGATTGAGATCTGGTGACCGTGAAGGCCATTTGAGTGCAATGACCTTAGTGTCATGTTTGAGATGATCTGATCTTTGCGACATGGCACGTTATCTTGCTGGAAGGAGCCATCAGAAGATGGCGGTCGTAAAGGGATGGACATGGTCAGCAACAATACTCAGGTAGGCTGTGGCATTTAAATGATGCTCAGTAGGTACTAAGGGGCCCAAAGTGTGCCAAGAAAATATCACTTGCATCATTACACTACCAGCCTCAACCATTGACATAAGGCAGGTTGGATCCCTGCTTTCATGTTGTTGACCCTACCGTCTGAATGTCGCAGCAGAAATCGAGACTCAGCAGGCCAGGCAACGTCTTTCCAATCTTTTCTTGTCCAATTTTGGTGAGCCCGTGTGAATTGTAGCCTCACTTGCCTGTTCTTAGCTAACAGGGGTGTCACCCGGTGTGGTCTCCTGCTGCTGTAGCCCACCTGCTTCAAGGTTTGACGTGTTGTGTGTTCAGAGATGCTCTTCTGCATACCTCGGTTGTAACGAGTGCTTATTTCCATTTCTGCTGCCTTTCTATCAACTCGAACCAGTATAGTCATTCTCCTCTGACCGCTGGCATCAACAAGACATTGAACTGCCGCTCACTGATATTTTTCCCTTTTTCTGACGATTCTCTGTAAACCTTAGAGATGTCTGTGTGTGAAAATCCCAGTAGATGTGCAGTTTGTGAAATACTCAGAGCAGCCCATCTGGCACCAACAGCCATGCCACGTTCAGAGTCACTTGAGTCGTCTTTCTTCCCCATTCTGATGCTTGTTTTGAACTTCAGCAGGTCATCTTGACGATGTCTACAGGCCGAAATGCACTGAGCTGCTGCCACGTGATTGGCTGATTAGATTTTTGTGTTAATAAGCAGATGAACAGGCGTACCTAATAAAGTGGTAGGTGAGTGTTAAGTATATGTGGGCAAACTTCTTAACCTGACTGAATCACAACTCTCTGTGTCGGAACCAACAGCCCTAGCAAAGAGGAAGAAAATGTGAGGCAAACTATGATAATAAGGTTAGACATCACAACAATAATCTGATCTTTAATACAAAAGCAGAAAGAAAAAAAAAATGTAATTCAATGTGGTTAATGTCATTAGCATGGAGTCAATGTATGGAAGTAAAACCCTTAATTAAACCACTGCAATAATCTACCTCATTTCAACAGTCGTGCTTGATTTGCCATTAATTATCCCTTCTGTCTGAAACATGTGCAAGTCTGGAAGATACAAAGGCAGATTTATATGGCGTAAAGTAGAAGAGCAAGCCCTGCTCTATCAAGTCATTAAAACTCTGATGAGATCAATTTGGCTAACCATCCTGGGCAAAGACCAGGCAGGTGAATATCAAGCAGGACCTGAATCTCCTGTGTGTCAGGAAGAGAAGAGGGTGGGGTCACCAGCGTAACCCTTGACATGACCTCCCTCCCTCCCCAACCACGCAGTGCTTAATTCAGCAGGTCAATAAGAGACAATGGAGAGGGTACCAGGGTGATAAGTAACCGCCTGGCAGGAAGATCAGAGGGTTGCAGGATCGAAATCCACTTCAGAAAAGTAATTAGTGATTCCCGAAGGGCCAACTGGAACCGAGTGAGTACTCTAAAATACAATAAATTAAAAAAAAAAAAAAAAAACATTTCTCCGAACATTTTAATTTTTAAGGAGATTGGAGAGAATATCCGAGAATACAAAATGCCTTTTTAAACTACGCCGTGAATGATAAAAATACACAGACCCTCGACTGCATGCCATTTTAGACCCTCCGCCGCATTCTGAAAGCACTGAAGGAGGAGAGATGGACAGACGAACCAACAAGTGTTTATCCCATTATTTAGAAACCAGCTATGCTTTGAAATCTAAAGCAATGGTGTGTACAGTTGTGCTTGAAAGTTTGTGAACCCTTTAGAATTTTCTATATTTCTGCATAAATTTGACCTAAAACATCATCAGATTTTCACTCAAGTCCTAAAAGTAGATAAAGAGAAACCAGTTAAACAAATGAGACAAAAATATTATACTTGGTCATTTATTTATTGAGGAAAATGATCGAGTATTACATATTTGTGAGGGGCAAAAGTATGTGACCCTTTGCTTTCAGTATCTGGTGTGACCCCCCTTTGCAGTAATAACTGTAACTAAACGTTTCCGGTAACAGTTGATCAGTCCTGCACACCGGCCCATTCCTCCGTACAGAACAGCTTCAACTCTGGGATGTTGGTGGGTTTCCTCACATTAACTGCTCACTTCAGGTCCTTCCACAACATTTCGATTGGATTAAGGTCAGGACTTTGACTTGGCCATTCCAAAACATTCACTTTATTCTTCTTTAACCATTCGTTGGTAGAACGACTTGTGTGCTTAGGGTCGTTGTCTTGCTGCATGACCCACCTTCTCTTGAGATTCAGTTCATGGGCAGATGTCGTGACATTTTCCTTTAGAATTCTCTGATATAATTCAGAATTCATTGTTCCATCAATGAAGGCAAGCCATCCTGGCCCAGATGCAGCAAAACAGGCCCAAACCATGATACTACCACCACCATGTTTCACAGATGGGATAAGGTTCTTATGCTGGAATGCAGTGTTTTCCTCTCTCCAAACATAACGCTTTTCATTTAAACCAAAACATTATATTTTGGTCTCATCCATCCACAAAACCTTCTTCCAATAGCCTTCTGATTTGTCCACGTGATCTTTAGCAAACTGCAGACGAGCAGCAATGTTTTTTTTGGAGAGCAGTGGATTTGTCATTTGATATACATATCCACCACCTTTGTAAAATTGCATTCCTTCATCTCCGAAACATAGCCAAACTAAGTCCCTACCTCTCCCTCTGTGATGCTGAAAAGCTGGTTCATGCCTTTGTCTCATCTAGACTGGGCTATTGTAATGCACTCCTCATCGGGATACCCAACAAGAGCCTTCAAAAGCTCCAACAAATTCAAAATAGTGCTGCAAGAATCCTGATGAGGGTGCGGAAATATGAACATATCTCACTAATCCTTCGGTCACTTCATTGGCTCCCTGTCCATCTCAGTATCGAATACAAGCTCTGTTTGTTTACTCACCAGTGTATCTATGGAAATGCTCCACAATATCTGAAGGAACTCCTTATACTACAACCGACTGCAAGAAACCTCCATTTTACAAATACGTACCCCCTTCGCCCCCCTGTGACCAAACTTCATACAATGGGAGACCGAGCCTTTGCAGTCGCTGCTCCACGGCTCTGGAATGTCCTACCAGACAGCCTAAGAACACAGGAGACGGTGGGCTGTTTTAAAAAAAGAGCTAAATACTTTTCTATTTAGGAAAGCTTATTAACAAGAATGCTATAATTATTATTATTATTATCTCTAAGGGGACCACCTACAAAACACATGGAATGAAATACAGGCAAAGAAAATGCAGCAGATAGTTAGCAAAAGTAACATTAACATAAATAAATGGCTCAACAAAGAACAGGTCAGGTTAGGTTAGGTTGGGGAGAATGCACTGATAAAGTGCGTTGTCACACCCACAACATGGCAAAACAGCTTGGGTTGCTGGTTAATCCCCCAGGAATACACGCAATCTAGTCCCACCCCCCCAGGAATGACCATCTACCTGCCGCAGCCAGGTGTTACGTGGGTGTCCCCTTGGTCTGGTCCAGCCACTTGGGTCCTCAGCAATGAGGATCCCGACAGCCAGATCACCCTTGGGGAATCGTGCCACATGGCCGTAGTGCTGTAACTGATGCTCCCTCACAATGCCTCGTTTGCGACTCCATGAGCAACCGCTTGTTCAGCACAAAGTCAAACCAACGGTACTCAAGAGACAGAGTACCGAAGGAGTCCAATCTTCATCTTGGGTCACTGGATACTGTCCATGCCTCACACAAACGGTAAGCACCAGGACTCTAAAAAGACTGGGACCTTTGTCCTTTTGCAGAGATATCGGGACCGCCACACACCCCTTTCCCAGCAACCTCATGACCCAAATCCATCTACTGACTTCATAGGAAGAGTCACCAGAGACATGAATGTCACTGCCGAGGTGAATAAACCTCTCGATGAGGTCAACAATCTCTCCACAGACAGACACACTGCTGATGGCCGTTTCTAAAAGGCCATTAAAGACCAGGATCTTGGTTTTTATCAGGACACTTGGAAGCCCAGACATTCAGACTCCTCGTTCAGTCTCTCGAGAGCCTCGATCAAGGGCATAAAACATGACTTTGAACCTCAGTCAGGAGAGGAACCCTGGCTGAGATATAGCTGACATTTGTAAGCTGACAAGAATTCCAAACATTACATAAAACATAACACTCTACAATAAGATCCTGAGAGAAGCATATACAGTAAAGTTAATTGTTAGATGTAGACACAATCAATATATTGTATCTCACCACTGTTAATCCCAGGTTCATAAATTGGTCTTCAATTGGTTTCAGTCCTACTTAGAAAATTCTTTGTTAGCTGTGATGATTGTACTTAGGAGGTCTATGGTATTATATACAGTGTACCACCACAAGGATCTACTCAGTTCTGGGCCTGCTGATTTTTTCAAATCTACTTCTCAGATTATTTTGAAACACAAGGTGAGCTACGAGAGCTATGCAGATGACACACAGCTTTATTTATACATAAGGCCTGATGACACTGACATCCAATATCCTACTAGTATTTTCCAAATGGATGAGTGGAAACTTTCTCAAACTAAATAACAAAAAACAGGAATCGTAGCGGTTGGCAGAAATGGAAATAATGAGGATAAGGGAAATAAACTTGATCCCATAGCATTAAACGTCAAGGCGGAGGTAAAGAATTTAGGTGTAATCATGGACTCTGACCTAATCTTTAAATGACATATTAACCAGATTACTAGGACTGCATTTTTTCACTTAGCTCTTTGAGGGCTGAATATTTTTACCAAAAAACAGTTTCTGAAAAGCAATGGTTTCACACAGAAATCAACATAAAACGTCTGTTGCTGCATGCTGTGGCAGGCTTGCTGCCAGGCTGTCTTTGTGTGGCGGTCGTGGTTGCTGTGCATTGCAATCTGGTTTCTATCACTTATCATTGTGAAGTGGCAGTCCTCCATTGTCAGTACCACAATTAGCCGGGGATTAATCAGCTGAAGCTGGAACCTCACATTCATTTTCGATCACTTGTATCAAAATCGTGGATCAACAAGTCATAGTCCAGTTCAGAGACAATAGGCCAAACGTCGTCCACCGAGTATTTTGTTTTACGCATCCGCTTTGGTCTCTCGCCGGATGTCAGTGCCATTTTTGCTGCTGTTTGTGCCTTGCTACTCACATGAGCACAGGAAATCTTGGTCAAACCAATAAAGCTACCTTTCCTTCTAGCAACGAGAGTCCAACTAAAACATAACGTTTGGTTTTATCACAGTTTACAGTTAATTAACATCGTCAACTCCTCCTTCTGACAAAAGTCAATATCAGCCCTGAAAGAGTTAAGGAACATTGCAAAAGTTAGTCCTCTTGTAACACTGCAAGATGCTGAGAAATGAGTTTACGTTATTGTTTTGTGTCCACCAGCTTACTGTAATGCACTCCAGACAGGACTACATTAAGAAAGACACCAATCGACTTCAATGAGTGCAGAACGCAGCAACAAGAATCATATCTCAAAAAAGAAAATCTGAGCACATCACACCAGTCTTAGCATCATTACATTGGTTACCTGTGGCTTTTAGAATTGACTATAAGATATTACTAATAGTGTAACAAAGCTTTAAATACTCTCGCTCTGTCCTATATTTTGAAATGTCTGTCCCCCTACACTCCAAGTCATAACCTTAGATCTTCTAATGGTGGTCTGCTTATAATTTCAACAGCTAAGCATAAAAGAAATGGTGAGGAGACCTTTTGCTGTTATGCACCAAAAGCCTGGAATACATTACCAATAGGGATACGGCAGGCTAATATTGTTGAATATTAGTAAAAAAAACTTTTTTTTTTAAATTGGCTTTTTCTGAGCTACATTTTAGTTATATATTTGTACAAAATTATTACGTTCTTTAGAGATTTGCAATCTTTACTTTCTCGGTTTTATTTTCCAGTTCTTGCGCCACCACCCACTGATCAAAGTTCAGTGCAGCTACCTGTGATGCTCGAATGAAGGCGAGTGTCCCAACACTCCGTGAGATGCATTGTGTCAAATCATTTGGAATGAAGTCTGGAAACAATGAGGAATGACTTATGTTAGGTAGAATGCCTAGTCGGGGCTGGAGGTGTATTGGCCTTGGAACCCCTGCAGATTTAGTTTTTTTTTTGTTGTTGTTTTTTCTGTCTTCCCAGTCATCTGATCTTACTATTGTACTCATTTTTTAGAGACTTACAATATGATATTGTATAAAAGGATGCCCTGGGGGTCTCCTCCCCGCTGGTTGTGTCTATAAAACTTCTGCAGGTCTGCGTCTGTGAGGCATCCATATCAGATGCCCAAACCATCTCAGTTAGCTCTTCTCTATGCGAAGAGTCAGCGGTTCAACTCCAAGCCTCTCCCAGATGTCGGTGCTTCTCACCCTGTCTCTAAGGAAGGGCCCAGCCAACCCTGTGGAGAAAGCTCGTTTGCACCACTTGCCATTCTTTCGGTCTTTATCCAAAGCTTATGACCAAAGGTGAGGGCAGGGACGCAGATCAACTGGTAAATCGAGGGCTTCACCATCAGGCTCAGCTCTCTTCACACATCGAAATGGAATTTTTGGAGGATTCCAATACTTTCCCTATACTTCGTATACGAGAAAGTCAGGGAGATCTAAAACGTTGAGATTCGTCAAAATTGAATATTTGGATGATTACAATACTTTCCCTATACCCATGTGTTAATACTTGGAGAAGGAGGGCGTCGCGGAGTCCACCAACATACAGATTCTTATATATTGAGCCCCAAATCTAGGATCCAACAGAATTGACAATCCTCAAATCTAGAGTGTACCTCTTGATACCAGTTTATATACCCATAGGGATACATTGTTGTCCACTAAGTCCTGACAGTGCACCGACAATTTAATGTGCACATTTATATGTCTCCATACATTCTAGTGCAATTAGTATTCACAAACGTATAAATTGATTGTGGAAAACTCACGCCATTGGTCCAAGAGATTACGATATGCTAACGCCCACCTGAGAGAGTAACCACGGAGCACACGGCCTTTGTTTTCTGTGTGGGTGCGGCAATGCGCTGTACCAGCGTGTGCTCCTAACCTCTCTCTGTCTCTCTCTATTGTGCCTATGTGACCACACAGTAATACCCAAACTATTCCAAAGCGACGTTTGCACTGTGTTGTGTTTTTTGTATCTCACACCCTCATACACCTTTATCGTAAGAGCATTCCTTATCTACAATGGAGCGTTCGATCAGAAGAAAAGATGAAGCTGGTTTTAAATTAAAAGTCGTTGAAGTAGCGAAAGAAATTGGTAACTGTGTTGCTGTCTGAGAAGCTGATGCTAGATTGGAGGAGGCAAGAAGATGTAAAACAAAAATGTAAGTGTTGCATTTTTGAACGGGCGTATAAGTCGGGGTCTCATTTTATAAATCGATTTTTCGGGTTTCAAGTCCCGACTTATACGAGAGTATATACAGTAAACTTCTCCACTTGAGGCTTGACCCAGGGCTCACTGAGAGGATTATTTCTCCCAGATAGTCTGAGAATGCCTTGGGATCCCACGGTATGAGCTGTCAAATGTGGCTGGGAAAACGTGACATGTGGGCCTCACTGCTAAGACTGTTGCCCCCATGACCCGGATTCAGATAAGCAGTGGAAAATTAATGAATGATGGAATTTAAGAACGCTACTCTTCTACTAATTAAATATATTATCTATGTTTTATAAGCTCATATGGACTTATTTGTTTTTCTTTGTTGCATATTCTTTATTCTTACCTAATCCATCCATCCATCCATTATCCAACCCGCTATATCCCAACTACAGGGTCACAGGGGTCTGCTGGAGCCAATCCCAGCCAACACAGGGCACAAGGCAGGAAACAAACCCCGGGCAGGGCACCAGCCCACCGCAGGGCACGCACACACACCAAGCACACACTAGGGACAATTTAGGATCGCCAATGCATCTAACAGGGAGAACATGCAAACTCCACGCAGGGAGGACCCGGGAAGTGAACGCAGGTCTCCTAACTGCGAGGCAGCAGCGCTACCCACTGCGCCACCGTGCCGCCCTTCTTACCTAATATTACTTGTTTTTTCTTGTCTTGTAACATGTAAAATACACTGAGCTACATTCTGCGCTAAAGAAATAAAATGTTGTTGTTGCTGTATGCATTCAACATTTTAGGAGCAGTAGTAGCACTGCTGCCTTGCAGTAAGGAGATCAGGGTTCACGACACCCAGGTTCTGCCTGCGTGGAGTTTGAATGTTCTCCCCGTGTCTGTGTGGGTTTCCACCCACAGTCCAAAGACACGCAGGTTAGGTGAATTGATAATCCTAAATTGTCCCCAGTGTGTCTGTTTGTCCTGCAACGGACTGCCGATCTTGTCCAGGATTTGTTCCTGCCTTGTGCCCTATGCTAGCTGGGATAGACTCCAGCACCCGGCTGCGACCCAGGTTAGCAGGCTAGAAAATGACTGACTGACTGACATTTTAGCACTTGTCCAACCTGCTAATTCAAGAATCAGACTTCCCCAGGTGAAGTTAATAATAATAATTCTTTGCATTTTATATAGCGCTTTTCTCACTACTCAAAGCGCTCAGCAATTGCAGGTTAAGGGCCTTGCTCAAGGGCCCAACAGAGCAGAGTCCCTATTGGCATTTACGGGATTCGAACCGGCAACCTTCCGATTGCCAGCGCAGATCCCTAGCCTCCACTGCCCCTGAAGGCCCACAATAGAGCAACCTCACTTCCGCTGGGACAATTCAGAGTTTTCAAAGAAATGAAGCCCCTGTCCTTGGACCCTGAAAAGGAAACCAGGAAGCTGGCATGAACACAGACAGAGCACATCAACACTCTATAGACGGCACCCAAGTCAGACATCCACTAAGAGTCTAGCGTTTTGTCATCAAGCATTTGCCGTTAAGTCTCCCTAATATTTTACTCAAATGCATTACAATATCCGCTTTGAAGAGCCTGTCTGCTAGAAAAGGCGTTCTGTTTATTTTCTGAATACAATGATCATTTATCAGATTAAAAGGGAAGGGCAGGGAAGAGATGTTGCTGAGGGCTGTTTATTCTCCCAGGATGCTAGATGGCAGTGACCCTGGATATCTGTGCCCAGTCGGAAACCAGTGAGGTATGCTGGTAAATGTAGTCTGGCAATGCGGCCCTGCTGGGGTCTGTGGGTGCCGCAAGAAGAAGCAGCGGGGAATTACACTCCTTGTTGTTGGAAACTTCCATATGACCTGGCATCAGAAGTACTCCCGGTCCTTAATAAAAGGGACCACGCTGCCTTGTCCAGGCAAGTCGGAGCTGGGAGGAAGGAAGGCAACACTCGACTGGAGGAGAGCAGTGCAGTAGAGAGGAGACAAAAGAGAAATAGTTTTGTGGTTGTGTGCACAAGGCCTGTAATAAAACAGCCTTTATTTGAACCCGGGATTGTCTGTTCTGTTTATGTTCTGAATACAATTATCATTTAAAAGAAAAAAAAAACTGGAAATTGCAAATAAGGGCAAGACTATACTTACCATTAGTTTTATAATCCAAAACGATCGGATGGAATTGGTCATTTTCATTAGATGAAAAGCGCTCTCATCATAAACTAAGAGCAAATCTTGTTAAACCAAATGATTCAATACATAAACATCTCTCACATTCCCAAAGTAAAATGATTTCCAAAGCGCACAGATCATTAATTAACGCTGCGAATGGGAGCTTTCTTTTCGACGGTACAACTGTAAGGGAAGGTCGCGGAACCGTTGTAATTATTTAAATGACAGTTCACTGTGCGGTTGACAAGTCACTAGTCTGCCCTCAGGTACATTTCTTATACAATGCCTGCAGGGCTTCCAAGAACATCATTATAGATGAGATTCCCAAAAGAAAAAAAGTAAAGAAGCCTTACCCCTTCCCGAAGGCACCTCATTAGCACAGTGTAGGCGGCTGAAGGAACAGCCCAGCATTCTCCAGGGGGCTCTTTTTTCTCTTCCTGTTGGGAAGTAGAAGGGATAGCTGTAAGCATATCACAGTTTCAATCATTGTAACTCTGCTCAATAACCAAAAGAATTATTTGGAAGAGCTTATTACAGGGAAGAAAAAAATAAAATAAAATAAAATGAATTAATGGCAACACCGGCAGTTACTGTATAACACTTACACTGGGCTAAGCTGACAATTTCCCCCAGTAGACTCCAGTCTGTGCGTGACGCCTTCATTATGCCACAGGTATGCAGTAAGTGCTTATGCGTAAAGTGTGTGTGTGTGCCCGCTTGAGTATAATATACATGAACAAGGTGGAATAAATAGACATCTACATTATTCTCTGTTTATTTTATATACACATACTATGTATGAATAAAAAAATAAATACATCAATTTATTAACCTCTATTGATTCATTGTTACAAATAAAATGCTGTGGCAAGGAGGCTGGGGGTCAGACCCAGCCGGGATGCCTGTATGGACCGGGAGGCAGTCTATTGTCCTCACAGGTGGCACAGTGGTAGTGCTGCTGCTGCTTTGCAGTAAGGAGACTGTGGAAGATTGTGGGTTCGCTTCCCGGTTCCTCCCTGTGTGGATAGCGCTTTGAGTACTGAGAAAAGCGCTATATAAATGTAATGAATTATTATTATTTTATTATACGTTCCCCGGGCTACCCGCCCTGGATGATGAGGGGACCACGGGGACAGAGTAAAGAGGCTCAAACCCACTGGGGGCCACTGCCAGGGGGCATCCCGAGCTTCATAGAGCCCTGGAGACCTGCACTTCTGCCACACCTGGGCAGGTGGGGAAAGAACCTTCCAGAAACACCCGGAGTGCTTCCGGGTACTAGTGCGGCACTTCCACACCAGGAAGTGGCGCTGGAAGGTCATCAACGAGCACCTGGAGCACATCTGGGTGGACATAAAAGGGGCCGCCTTCCTATAGTCGGGACGAGGCTCCAGTGAGGAGAGGAAAGGTGGCCCACGGACAGGTGAAGGCCCGAGTAAGGGCGTTTGGTGCGGGAAGCACTGTGAGTGTGCGGGACTTGTGTTTGAGGACACTTGTTTAATAAAGCATGTGTTTTATGAACTGTCGGTGTCCGTTTGGTTGTGTCCGGGCCGAACATCTCACAATGCATAATAATCTTAAGTGTCACACGGGATGGACGGGTTTCCCAACCAGGAGAGGGGAAGGTTCCTTACCCCGACGTGAGGCCCCGGGTGGATGGACTGGCATCCTGGCCGAGAGACAGAAAGGTGCCATACCCGAACAAGACTCCCCAGATTGATGGACGGACATCCCAGATGAAGGAGGGGAAGAATCCTTACTCAAAGGGGAAGTCCCAGGCAGATGGACTGATGTCCCGGCTGGATATATTCAGAGTCACTTCCCTGACCAGGATAAAAGGGGAGAGCAGGGAAGAGATGTCACTGAGGGCTGTTTATTCTCCCAGGACACTAGATGGCAGTGGCCCTGGACATCTGTACCTAGTCGGAAACCAGTAAAGTAAATGTAATCTAGCAATGCAGCCCTGTTGGGGTCTGTGGGGGCCGCAAGAGGAAGCTGTGGTGAGTTATACTCCTTGTTGTTGGGAACTTCCATATGACCTAGAAGTACTTGAAACGGGCAAAAGACCTGGCATCAGAAATACTCCCGGTCCTTAATAAAAGGGACTGCACTGCCTTGTCCGGGCAAGTCGGAGATGGGAGGAAGGAAGGCAACACTCGACTGGTGGAGAGCAGTGCGGTAGAGACGAGAGAGGAGACAAAAGAGAAATAGTTTTGTGGTTGTGTGCACAAGGTCTGTAATAAAACAGCCTTTATTTGAACCCGGGACAGTCTTGTGTGTTTGTGTTTGGGGCTCACTGGTGCCCCCTAGCCTTCACACAATATATGGTGATATATATACACACATACACACACAGAATATATGGATATATTAATAGAACGATGTAGAACAAGAAATCAAGTCTATAAAAAGTAATCTGAAAACAATAGTCTTTCTTATCTGTCTACTATGTGGCACCTTCACATCGGTCTATCTACCTTTTATATAGTGCCTTTCCTGTCTATCCGTTTCATTCACTGCCTCTCACATTCCATAAATCTGTCTTTAAAAGTATATCATGCCAATCACATCTACCTTTCTACTATACAGCACCTTTATCATTTAACCATCTTTAATACAAAGCTATCCTATTATATATAGTGCCTTTCACATCATCTGTCACGTCATCTGCCCGTCCATCTTATGATGTACCTTTCAGTTATATCCATATCTGTCTATCATATACTGCTTTTCCTATCTATTTGTTACATAGCGTCCTACTCCATCTATCTATTATATAGTGCCTTATCTATCTATGTATGTTACATGCAGCTGTTCACATGCATAAACTGCCTTTCATATCAATATATCTCTCCATCTTGTATAGCACTTTTCAGTTACAGCTATAGCTGTCTCTCTGTCATATACTGCCTTTCCTAGCTATCAATCATATTGTGCCTTACATATTTATCCATCTACTATGAATAACTGAAAGGTGCTATCTATCTATCTCATCCATCCATATATTGCCTTTCCGATCTATCTATATTATTGTATTTTTCATATCTACTGTATCACATATTGCCTTTCATATCTATCCATCATACAATGTTTCTTTTATCTACCTGCCTGTCTATCTTTTATAGTAGATATAGCTGAAAGGTGCTATGCAAGTCTCCCTGTCATATATTGCCTTTTCAATCTATGTATAATATAGTGCCTTTCATATCTAGCAAGTGCCTTTCAAAACTACCTCTCTGTCCATGTTATATAGAACCTTTCAGTCACATCTATATCTGTCTTTCTCTCATATACTGCCTCTACTATCTATCATATAGAGCCTTTCAGATTTATCTATCTATATGTCCATCTTATATAGCACCTTTCAGCTACAGGAGTCTCCCTGTCCTATATTGCCCTTCCAATCTATTTATAATATAGTACCTTTCAGATTTAGCTAATGCCTTTCCTAACTATCCATCTGTCCACCTTATACAGCTCCTTTCAGTTATATCTATATCTGTCTCTGTCATATACTGCCTTTGCTATCTATCTACTCTATCTATCTCACAGTGTCTTTCATAACTACCTATCTTGTATAGCTCCTTTCAGTTGTATCTATATTGATCCATTTCAGAGTGTCCCTCACATCTGTCTATCTTATGTAGCCCAAGTTCAGTCCTGGGGTTTCATTGAGCTGTGGGGTTTTCATTCCAACCAGCTTCACAAATGGTTCAGTTTCACTACTAAATGTTCTTATTGTTTAGTCTTTTTCTTCTCTAATTTAACATTCAGGAATGTCTTTTTTATTTTTAGAAGCAAACATAAAAATCAGAAATTTGCATTTTTGGCCATTTCCCTAAATGTTAACTTCCTTTTACTGTATTCTTTTCCTGAGGCGTTTACTCCTTTAATTGTATCCACATCCTTACAATTATCGATAAGCAGTGCAGACACAGGTGTAAATGACCCTGAGGTGTTAAAGCAGAGCTGCTATTTCAGTACAAAATTCACTTGTCAGCTGATGATTAAGAGAAGACTAAAATAACCAGAACATCTTAAAAAGCAAGACAAAGAGCAAAAATTCACAGCACACACACTTGCTAGATTCCCCTCAAAATTTAGCAAACCCATTTTGTAATTTCTGGATTGACACAATAAAGGTAAAAACTAGGAAACATAGTGCTTGTTTAATAAAGACAAGGGTCTGGTTAAAAGCAGAAGGTGGTTGGGATGAACACCTGCAGTTAAGGTGGTCCACAGGACTGAACATAAGGACCACATAGTCATTCCTTTTCATTACTAATTAATACACAAATGAAGGTAACATTGAAGTAGCGGCTCTGCTTTAATATTCAGAGTCATTTGCACCCGTGTCTGCACTGCTCATCACTAATCGTTAGTATCTGGATACAACTTAAGGAGCAAATTCCACAGAAATAAGGTGAATTGACACAAAATGGTAAAGGAAAACACATTTCTGAATTTCTTCTAAATGTGAACGTCATGCTAGGGCAATTTTTTGAATGCAGAATTAAACAAAGGAAAAAAGGCCAGCTAAACAATCAGACTAAGGGGACATAAGAGTGACCCACTGATTTGTGACACAGGTTAAAATGAAAGCCTGTAGTCCCCGTGGTACACCAGTGCTGTCATATAGCACCTTTCACTTAGATTTTTATTACATAGTGCCTTTTCTATTTATCTGTTATATTGTGTCTTCCACATCTATCTATTATATACTGTAGTGCCTTTCACCTAATCGGTATTTTTCTTCTCTTACAATGAAAAATGCAATGTTTAAAATTAAGTCCTAATTAATCTAATGATATAATGTTTATGAGGCACTCATCTTTACAGTTCTTTCTGCAATTGTTGCTTTCAGTCCTGTAACTGAATGTATTGTAAATTATTTCTTTCAAATTAACTGAGTGAATACAATGTTATTAATTTAAAAAAAAAAAAAAAAAGACCCCAAAGTAAAGTTTTTTTTATAAACATTGCATTTTTCATTATGTCATTGCACCACTTAAAGCACGGGTGTCCAACTCCAGTCCTGGAGGGCCACATTGGCAGCAAGGTTTCCATTCTAACCATCTTATTCATTAGTGACCAGTTTTTGCTGCTAATTAACTTCTTCTGCCTTAGTTTTAATTAACTTGACTCAAATCCCTTTGTTGTTGCTTTTTCCTTAATTAGCAGCCAAATGATAATGAGACACAAAACAAACCGCCACGTGACCAGACAATAGCTGAAAATAAAGAAAGGTGAAGCTCTCTTTAAGGGTTATATTTCAGGTCACCAAAACATTTTAATACCGCTCTTAGAAAAATCAGGAAAATCAACAGTGTTGGAAATGTCTGCTGTGGCAGAATGAGAGCAGCAACAAGCCATGGAATTAAATAACGGGTTTTATTAACAGCAAGAATCAGCTTCTCATTAAGAAATTGGTTGGAGTTTGAAATCCCAGTTTAGCTGGTGATCTGTTGGCTCGTTCACATCTCATTTCTGTTTGGCTGTCATTTAACGAAGAAAGGAATCAATTCAGAGAACTGAATCCTTAAGAACAGGGCTATTAAAATGAAGGGAAAAGGAGTTAACTAGCACTGAAAACTGGCGACTGATTAAGAAAAGGCTTAGAATGAAAACATGCAGCCACTGCAGCCCTCCAGGCCAGGAGTTCAACACCCCTGACTTAAAGGAATGCCTTGTTGTTTCGAACAGGTAATACTGTGCGGTATCCAGAACTGTCAAACGTCCGGACACTCGGAGCACATACAAATCATGAACATGAGGGTTGATTTTTTGTTCTCTTTGTCGGTTTTACCTCACTAATGATACAGAACCCAATTGAACATAAATCACCTCAGAGCACCACGTCAGATTACAAATAATTCCTTTAGCGAATGTTATTACAATAAAATGGTATGTGGAATCTTAAACTGGAACAAAATTATCAAGCACCGTACTCCAGGCAAAAAAAAAAAAAAATAATAATGAACGGAGAGCACCCCCACTTTAATTTGGGATCTTTTTTTTTTTTTTTTTTTTTTTTTTATAATAACTGTTGCATGGGAAAAAAAAAAGAAATGGATGTCCGCCTGTTAATGTACACCATCATGTACATACATCAGGAACTGTGGTCGCCAACAATTTCATTGAAAAAAGAATGCTATATTAAGTTTCCCTCACTCAACATACAACTTAACTGGAATCTTCCTCTGTGGACTGACAGGCAAACCTGGCCACCAATCAGTGTTTTCCTTTTGTTTCGCCAAGGTACCTACCCGTTCCTCACATTTTTACTTGTCATTACCCATCTGAAGGTGAGTACGTCACTTCTAATTTTGCGCAGCACCACATTTATATTTTGCACGTTACCGCCTTTGAATGCAAGCATCGCCTTGTTAAATTGTGCGCGCGTCACTTTGTTAAATTGTGTGCGCGTCACCACATTTAATTCTGCGCGTCACCTTGTTTGAATGCGCGTGGCACACCTTTAACTTTTTTGTCACTTGCCTTTCGGTACGGTGTTTAATTGTGTGCACCACATTTAATTCTGCGTGTCACCTCTTTTGAATGTGCACGTCATCTTGTTCAATTGTGCATGTCACACCTTTAAATTTTTTGACACTTGCCGTTTGGGGGTTGAGGGACCTTCAGAACTCAACTTGATGTCATTTTACAGGAGTTAAGTGGATAGGACTGGCGAGCTTTGGTTTGCTGAATGGCCTGTTCTCATCCAGATTTTTCTAATGTTTTAATGTCTGTCTGATGTCTCGTATTTTACATACCACAACAGAACAGAAAACAGAACTGAAAAGGGCAGAGCATGTGGCTGAACTCGCCATACCTGGAAAGCATTTGTGTAGCGCTGGCTCTGTCAGGAAGAACGCTATTGTCTGTAAGAAAAAGAGATGCACTCATGATGCTTTGGAAATCTGAAACAGTGCTGAAAAATGACCAGAGAGTCCAAATTTGACATCCCCTGCGATTTCTAGCCATGTAATCTGACATCCTCAGGTGATGAAATTAGAAACTGCAGTCGTTAAGTTTGACAGATGACTGAAAGTCGTTTAATGTGACGCTGAACTAAATCTCTCAAAGACGTTGATCCTGAAGAGACCTCCTGTGAAACTTTATACATGGGACCCTTTCATCAGTTACAAAGTTTCAAACTAAACAGAAATGTGACTGTATGGATTGTCCCCCCACATCTGGAACGTTTTCCATCCTTACAGATAAGGCTGTGTAGCAGCATCTCGGTCCTATATGAAGCTTGTCCTTGTGAAATAAAAAGCACAAGATGCACATACATTTTCAAAACGTAGGGCACCGAAGACGTACTGACTTACATTAGTAGTGACTGACTTACATTTTGTTTAGTACTGCTACTGTGAAATCAGAATTATCCAGACAATCACAAATGATAACCCGAGCCCACCAGTGTATATATGCTTCAGCCTCGGAAAGACAAACTTGGAGCTTTCCTACCTGAGTGGCAACAAGGTACAGAAGCTCCCCCAGGGAGGGCAGCAGGCACTGCTTCAGCTTGCTGTTTCTAAAATTTTCCCGGATCAGTTCCGTAAGAACAGAGATGGCCTAAAAAAAAAAAAAGAAAACAAATCCATAAAAATAAGGACAATTGTAAAATTAGCAGCATTAACAGTTAAAAATGAAAGTAAAATTTATAAAGGAGACAAAAAATGTCAGAGCATAGCTGAGAAAACAATGCCAGTAATTTAAACAGTGCAGCTGGATGATAAACTGGACTGGACTGACAATACTGATGCTCTGTGCAAGAGAGGACAGAGCCGACTATACTTCCTTAGAAGGCTGGCGTCTTTCAACATCTGCAATAAGATGCTGCAGATGTTCTATCAGACGGTTGTGGCAAGCGCCCTCCTCTATGCAGTGGTGTGCTAGGGAAGCAGCATAAAGAAGAGGGACGCCTCACGCCTGGACAAACTGGTGAGAAAGGCAGTCTCTATTGTAGGCATGGAGCTGGACAGTTTGACATCCATGGCAGAGCGACGGGCGCTGAGCAGACTCCTGTCAATCATGGAGAATCCACTGCATCCACTGAACAGGATCATCTCCAGACAGAGGAGCAGCTTCAGCGACAGACTGCTGTCACCGTCCTGCTCCACTGACAGACTGAGGAGATCGTTCCTCCAACACACAATGCGACTCTTCAATTCCACCCGGGGGGGTAAATGTTAACATTATACAAAGTTACTGTCCGTTATACCTGCCTCGCACTCTCCAACTTGCACTGTGTTTTTATCACTCTTTAATTAATATTGTTTTTTATCAGTATGCTGCTGCTGCAGTATGTGAATTTCCCCTTGGGGATTAATAAAGTATCTATCTATCTACTTTCAAACCTGCTTAATTACTCCAGGGATGTCAGACATATTCCATGCATGAACCCCATCCAGTCCGTAACTTGGCATCACCGCCCGCATGCCAACATTCCACTCCTACCAGGCATATTTAGAGTCACCAGTTAATCTAACCTTCACTTCTTTATGATGGGGGTAGAAAAATGGTACCTAAAGTGACATTATTTTGAGCGTTAGTGCACTATCCCTAAAGTCATCATGGAGGATGCATGTTGAGCTTTTTCTCAAGACCTGAAACTTGAGCTACGTTTTAGCTTACAGACACAGACATTTGTCTCCGTTTCTGCCTTTTATCCACAATACCCCTGGGATGCTTGGAAACGGCCTCTGGAGCAGAGAACTTCTGGCTTACATGCAGCGATGTCAGAAATGGATTAAGCATGAGAATATTATTAGGTTGATTAAAAAAAAAAAAAACATTTTCAGTCAGTTACTGTTTTAAATTAATTAATAAATGCTACATTTTCCCCCTTGGGATAAATTCAAGGTTTAGTTTGAATAGCTTATTTAATTATGAAACAAACAATACTTGAGTGCCATCAGCATATAAAGAATGAAAACATGAACCAAGATTGAATTAGAAATTAGCATAATTTAACTTTCTTACAATCGTTTAATCCAAACTGTCCCACTGGGGTCAATTTAGAATCGCCAATTAACCTAACCAGCACATCTTTGGGAGTGTGGGAGGAAAACCCACATCCCTAAAACACAGAGAGCGTCCAGGCACAGGATTAGAATTAAGGATGAATTAGAAATGTCTTAATTAAAAAAAAAAAAAAATACGGATAATGGGAGTAAAGTACCGCTGCCTCATCAAGACTGGGTTTAATTCCCAGTCCAGTCACCGTGCATGTCAAGCATGCCTTTTTATGTTTTCTTCTTGTATTTTTGTGCGGTAATGCATTCTATTATTTATGCAAATCAATAATGCCACAAAACAGGAAAAGGATGGAAATTCTTACAGAATTGGCTTTTTAACGCACACTCCTTTGGGGATGAGAGAGGAAATCTGGAGTACCCGGAAGGAAAAATCATTTCCACATGAGGGGTCACTTATCTCTGGGGGTTTCTCTAGCACAGTGCGACGGTCCAGGTTGGCTCCACGCTCCTTTGTCTCTTCAACCTGAACTCAATGATAGTTACAGACCGAGATGAGCCGGGCAAATGAGGACACACACACATGCACGCACAAATCCAGCAGGGAGTCGGTGCAAAAAGTGCTCAGTACTTTTATTAAAACCAGAAGAACAAGCAGTGCAGTGCAACAAATGACCTTCCATAAACAGTCAATAAATAAATAATCCAGTAAAACCAAGGTGAATGGGAATGTTAACAAATCTCAATAAATAAAGCCTATAAAATGAGGTTAAGATCCAGAGACAGTTCTTCCATATAAATTTGAGCCCCAGTGCTTCCTTCTAAAACCGACGTCTCCTCTGCTTACCCCACACAGGAGATACCCAACCGACAGGTGCAATCAACCCTAAATTCCTAGCTCGGGTCCTCATTGCCAGGCCTTCGGCATCCGTGGGGCACCTTGATGAGCCGCACACACGTTTCCCATTGCCAGTTCATTGGCGTCTGTGGCAGACGGCGCCTAATGGGCTGCTTGTATTCCCCAGCATCGTTCAATATGAGCGCCCCTTCTTTAGCTTCAGGCTCCTCTCCCTACCATCTACCTCCATTGCGCTCTCATGACCCTGTCTCTCGCTCTCCCTTTCTTACTCTGTTGTTGTTCTTTCCTCTTAACCTCCCTATTTCTTCTCTCTTTTGTTCCCCCCTTTCCTTCTGCCATGCAGCTTCTTTATAATTATGATGATAATACATTTTATTTATTTGTAGGCAACTTTCTAAACACTCAAGGACACCGAACAATAGATAAAACACAGATTATAAACAAAATTAAAATATAAAAATCTAAATCAGACTAAGCAATTGTAATCAAAGAGAAAAAGCAGTCTTAAACAAATGAGTTTCAAGTTTAGATCTGAAAAGTAAAATTGATTCAACTGAACGCTCTGTTCCCCATAGTGGTAAGACGGACGAAGGGGACAGTCAGGTGGATGGAGGAAATGGCAACATGGAGGAGGTCAGACAGATATGGAGGGGCGAGGTTGTGGACAGCCTTAAAAGTTTAAAGAAGAATTTTGAATTGAATGCAGAACTTAACTGGAAACCAATAATAATAATAATAATTCATTAAATTTATATAGCGCTTTTCTCAGTACTCAAAGCGCTATCCACACAGGGAAGTGAACCCACAATCTTCCACAGTCTCCTTAATGCAAAGCAGCAGCACTACCACTGTGCCACCTGTGAGGACATGAAGCTGCTGCAAGACGGGAGTGATATGGTGAATAGAGGGGGGTTCTAGTAATGATGAGGGCGGGCAGCTGAATTCTGGGCCAGTTGAAGCTTATAAAGAGATTTGCAAGAAAGACCAAAGAAAAGGGAATTGCAATAATCCAGACGAGAAGTGACAAGGCTATGAACAAGGATAGCAGAGGTGTGGGGAGTGAGGGTGGGCGCGAATACAATTAATGTTACGCAAGTGGAAATATGCCTCGAGAGGAGCTGTGGTATTGTATGAGGAAGTCGGGAGTGGCAGAGAAGTATGTAAGAGTTGTACAAGATATGTACGAGGGAAGTGTGACCGTGGTGAGGTCTGCGGTAGGAGTGACGGAGATGAGGATTACATCAGGGATCGGCTCTGAGCCCTTTCTTATTTGCAATGGTGATGGACAGGCTGACAGATGAGATTAGACAGGAGTCCCCGTGGACTGTGATGTCTGCTGATGACATTGTGATCTGTAGCGATAGTAGGGAGCAGGTTGAGGAGACCCTGGAGAGGTGGAGATATGCTCTACAGAGGAGAGGAGGTCAGCAGGACCACCAAGACAGAATACATGTGTGTGAATGAGAGGGAGGTCAGTGGAATCGTGAGGATGCAGGAGTAGAGTTGGCGAAGGTGGAGGAGTTTAAATACTTGGGATCAACAGCACAGAGTAATGGGGATTGTGGAAGAGAAGTGAAAAAAAGAGTGCAGGCAGGGTGGAGTGGGTGGAGAAGAGTGTCAGGAGTGATTTGAAGCAAGAGTGAAAGGGAAGGTCTACAGCAGGGGTGGGCAAAATCATTCCTGGACGGCCGCAGTGGCCGCGGGTTTTCATTTCAACCCAGTTGCTTAATTAGAAAACAATCCTTGCCAATAATTACATTTCATGGCTTGTTGGTGCTTTAACTCTGCTACGTCAAGTCATTCTCATATCCTAGATTTTTTTTCCATTCTAAGGATATCATCCAAATACTTTGAAGTGTAAAACAGATGGATAATTCTCAATCCTTCACTTTTTTCTCTTCTCTTTCTTTCCAAGTATTTAATTAAAACAATTAGTGCACAATAAATACACACAGGTGTAAAGGGTAACAAGCAAAATGGATAACTGCTGGTTTCTTTTGTCATTTGCATCTTATTGTTAATAAGGAGCGATTAAAAACCGAGAATACAGCTGTTTAAGACTTAAATAAGCAATAAGGGTTCAAAATCTTAATGAGGGAGATAACTAAAATGAAGTAGAAGTGTTTCTAGAGCAATAAGGGCTTCTTATTAAGCAATTGGGTTGGAACAAAAACTTGCAGCCACTGCTGCCCTCCAGGAATGACTTTGCCCACCCCTGGTCTACAGGATGGTAGTGAGACCAGCTGTGTTATATGGGCTGGAGACGGTGGCACTGACCAGAAAGCAGGAGACAGAGCTGTTGGTGGCAGAATTAAAGATGCTAAGATTTGCATTTGGGTGTGAAAAGGATGGACAGGATTAGAAATGAGGACATTAAAGGGTCAGCTCAAGTTGGATGGTTGGGAGACAAAGTCAGAGAGGCAAGATGGCGTTGATTTGGACATGTGCAGAGGAGAGATGCTGAGTATAATGAGAGAAGGGTGCTAAGGATAGAGCTGATAAGTAAGAGGAGAACAGGAAGGCCTAAGCGAGTGATGGGTGTAACAGAACAAGATGACGAGGACAGGAAGACATGGAAGAAGATGATCTGCAGTTCAAACTCCTAACAGGAGCAGCCGAAAGAAGAAGAAGAAGTGGAAATACGCAGACCGGGAGATGTTATTGATGTGGGACTGAAAGGATAAAGTACTGTCAAGGATGAAACCTGTAGGGAAGGGGAGACAGAGGAATTATCAATAACAAATGAAAAATGATCAGTTTTGGATAATGTTGATTTTGTACCAATGAGGAGAACCTCAGTTTTGTCACTTGTTATTTAATTTAAGAAACCAGGATTTGATTTCTGCTATGCAATCAATAAGTGAGGAGGGTGGAAAGGAAGCAGTAGGTTTGCTAGTGAGATAGAGCTGGGTTTCTTCAGCAGAACAGTGGAAGCTAATGTTATATTAACGAAAGATATTACCAAGGGGAAGGAGGTAAATAATGAAAAGGAGGGGCCCCAGGACAGAGCCCACCTGAAGTAACAGCGGTGGGTTGGGATGTGAATGGTTTAAGCTAAACAAACCGAGTGCAGCCTGAGAGGTGGGATCTGAACCACTCTAGTGGAGTGTGGGTAATGCCAATCGAAGATAATCTAAGAGTCGTGTGACAAATGGTGTCAAAGGCTGCACTCTGATCAAGGAGGATGAGAATAGAAATTAAACCAGAATCAGCCGCCATAAGGAGGTCATTAGTCACTTTTATAAGTGCCGTTTCTGTACTGTGGAGGGGGCGAAAACCAGACTGGAACTGTTCATACAGATTATTTTGAGATAAATGAGAATGACGTTGAATGCTCACTATTTTTTCAAGAATTTTGGAAATGAAGGGTAGATTAGAAATAGGACAAAAATTACAGAAATTAGTCGGATCGGCAGCAGGTTTTTTCAGTATTGGGGTTATTGCAGCAGTTTTAAAAGATGAAGGAACGGTACCAGTAGTGAGAGAAGAGTGGATTATATTAGAGATAAGGGGGACCACAGAGGGGAGGCTTAGACCAGAATGGGATGGGGAGGGGTTTGTCCAGTTGACAGCTTAGACTTACAGACGAGATCTGAGATTTCTGAGAAAGTAGGAAGCTGAAAAGAGGAAAGTGAGGGAGCTGGTGGGTGAAATTCAAATGAATCCGTACCAGACTTCTGGATTTTTTCATTAAAAAAGGATGTAAGGGAAGTGCAAAATTCAGTTGAGTAAAGGTGAGAAGGTAAAGAATCCTGGGGTTGTGTGATATTATTAAGTAGTGAAAACAATGACTTGGTGTTGCCTTCATTGGAAGAAATAATGTGAGTATAATAGATTTAGTTTGGGCAATACAGTCCTTGTAATAAAGTATATGGTTTTTGTACATCCCTTTGTGAACAGAGAGTCCAGTTTTTTTTAAAACAACCGTTCAAGTTGCCGGCCTTTGGCTTTCAAAGGCCGAAGTTCAGGCGTGAACCAGGGAGTAGAAAAGGAGAAAGAAACAGATGTAGTTTTTAATTAATGGAGCGACAGAGTTAAGAACACAGTGTTATAGTGTGACACCAATTCTTCAGGAGTGGATAAATTATGAATGTCCATGAGGGAATCAGTACTAGAGGAAAGAGAGTCGAAGTTAATATTCTTAATATTACGGAAAGACATGAGAGGGGAAAGCTTAGTATTGGAAAGTGCAAGTTTAACATTGAATGAAATAAGAAAATGATCAGTTATGGGGAGTTCATCTGCATTACAATCAAGCGGGGTAACTAGAGAACAGCAAATCAAGTCCAGGATATGTCCTTTGGAATGAGTGGGAACATCAGTGTGCTGCTGGAATCCAAAACGCTCAAGGCAGGACGTAAAGTCTCTAGTAAGAGGGACATTGATATTATCCATATGTATATTGAAATCCCCCAGAAGTATTATTTTTGATGAAACAGTAAGGAAAACAGCAAAGTCATTCAAAAAGTCACTGTTTGGTTTAGGGGGCCAGTACACAGTTGAAATAACAGTAGGAATAGGTCCAGTTAATTGACACACAAGAGATTCAAAAGCTGCGGTGGGTTGGCACCCTGCCCGGGATTGGTTCTTGCCTTGTGCCCTGTGTTGGCTGGGATTGGCTCCAGCAGACCCCCCGTGACCCTGTGTTCGGATTCAGCGAGTTGGAAAATGGATGGATGGAGATTCAAAAGAACTGAAGGCAGGAACAGACAACGGCAGGACTTTCCATTTCTCACGATACATTAACGCGAGACCTCATATACAGCCTGATCGGGTGCAGACGTGACTTTATTCCCACTCCATGGTGTTAATGAGGCACCCGAGTGATCCGCTCGCATTTGAGTGTGCGATTAACCAAGCACCGCAATCAACCCCGGAGCAGCGCCGGCATGTGCACACCTGCTGAGCCTGCATGCTCTCAGGACATGATTATTAATTTAAAAACCCACACCACGCCATGGATATCTTGTCACACACAGTCAAATCCTTGTCTACTGTGTAGAACAAAACTGCACACGGTACTCCTAATGAGGGCACACTAAAGAGTTTAAAGATAAAACTCTCTTGATTTATGCAGTGCCTGTTGTGACCTCTGGAGGGCGTCTCCGAACCCCAAACCCAACTAATGCAGACAGTGTCCCCAGGATCAAATAAGCCTTTGTTCTTCTTTTACTTTCTTTAAACAGGTATCCTTACTACAATATTGTACATCAACCTCCATTAAAAACAAAGTCCACTCCTTGTCTTTTCTTGTCTGAGGATGACAAGCTTATTTAAAGTGGACCCCAGAGGTACTTCTTGTTCTTCATCAGTAGACCTTCAAAGCAACTCTGGGTCAGACAAATGAGGGCAGTGTCATGAACTTGGAGTCCCAAGCATGTAAATCCCAAAACAACTTTCAGAAATTAAGGTGGGGAATTTCCCATCAAACCCCAGCGCAAAAGCAAGATCTTCATAAAACAAAAAGTTTTTTTCCCCCGCAAAAATGCCCTGTTACTTTGTGAAGCTCCGAGAAGCACAAAAGGTATAAAGGAGTTGCCAGCTACACAAGGCAATCCATGAGAGCAAAATCCCAATAAAGAATCCAAAGGGTAGTCAAAAACAATGGAGTACAGGTTCAAAATATCTACAAAAAAAAAAAATTATAATAATAATAATACTAATAATAATAATCACAAGGTCAGGAAAAGCACAGCAACTCACCAAACACTTCTATGTGCATTCGAAATGAACCGCCAGGAATTGTGGGAGACCCTGTGAATTTACAGAGCGAAACGGCAGTTCCTAATGGTGACTGGCTGCTGGCCCCACCCACAAAACACATGGAACATACATTATCTCATAAAAGTGAGTACACCCCTCACATTTGGTAAATATTTTATTCTGTCTTGTCATGGGACAACACTGAAGATATGACACTTTGCTCCAATGTAAAGTAGTCCGTGTACAGCTTGTATAACAGTGTAAATTTGCTGTCCCCTCAAAATAACTCAACACACAGCCATTAATGTCTAAACCGCTGGCAACAAAAGTGAGTACATCCCTAAGTGAAAAATGTCCAAATTGTGCCCAAATAGCCATTTTCCCTCCCTGGTGTCATGTGACTCATTAGTGTTACAAGGTCTCAGGTGTGTTAAATTTGGTGTTATCGCTCTCACACTCTCTCATACTGGTCACTGGAAGTTCAACATGGCACCTCATGGCAAAGAACTCTCTGAGGATCTGAAAACAAGAATTGTTGCTACTACATAAAGATGGCCTCGGCTATAAGAAGATTGGCAACACCCTGAAACTGAGCTGCAGCACAATGACCGAGACCATACAGCAGTTTAACAGGACAAGTTCCACTCAGAACAGTTCTCGCCACGGTCGACCAAAGAAGTCAAGTGCACATGCTCAGCGTCATATCCAGAGGTTGTCTTTTGAAAATAGACGTACGAGTGCTGCCAGCATTGCTGCAGAGGTCAGCCTGTCAGTGCTCAGACCTTACGCCCGCCGCACACGGCATCAAATTGGTCTACATGGCTGTCGTCCCAGAAGGAAGCCTCTTTTAAAGATGATGCACAAGAAAGCCAGCAAACAGTTTGCTGAAGACAAGCAGACAAAAGACATGGATTACTGGAACCATGTCCTGTGGTCTGTTGAGACCAAGATCAACTTATTTGGTTCAGATGGTGTCAAGCGTGCGTGGCGGCAACCAGGTGAGGAGTACAAAGACAAGTGTGTCTTGCCGACAGTCAAGCATGGTGGTGGGAGTGTCATGGTTTGGGGTTGCATGAATGCACTGAGGAGCTACAGTTCATTGAGGGAACCATGAAGGCCAACATGTTCTGTGACATACTGAAGCAGAGCATGATCACCTCCCTTGGGAAACTGGGCCACAGGGCAGTATTCCAACATGATAACGACCCCAAACACACCTACAAGACGACCACTGCCTTGCTAAAGAAAGTGAGGGTAAAGGTGCTGGACTGGCCAAGCATGTCTCCAGACCAAAACCCTATTGAGCAAACGGAAGGTGGAGGAGCGCAAGATCTCTAACATCCACCAGCTCCGTGATGTCGTCATGGAGGAGTGGAAGAGGATTCCAGTGGCAACCTGTGAAGCTCGTGTGAATGCCATGCCCAAGAGAGTTAAGGTAGTGCTAGAAAATAATGGTGGCTGGCCACACAAAATATTGACACTTTGGGCACAATTTGGACATTTTTCACTTAGGGGTGTACTCACGTTTGTTGCCAGCGGTTTAGACATTAATGGCTGTGTGTTGAGTTATTTTGAGGGGTCAGCAAATTTACATTAGATCAAAAGTGTCATATCTTCACTGTTGTCCCATGAAAAGATATAATAAAATATTTACAAAAATGTGAGGGGTGTACTCACTTTTGTGAGATACTGTAATACAGGCAAAGAAAACACAGATGACAAGTAACAAAAGTAACTTTTTCAGGACGGATGGTGTCCAGAGGAGGGGTTGGGGGTAACCAACTGTAAATGGCGACCAAACCCACCATTGTGTTTTAGTTCAACTCTCTTTGCTAAAAGAAAAGTTGGCTTTGTTGGTTTTATAATGATCGACCCCTTTTCCCAGACCAGCCACTACACTACCAAGTCTTTTACTTCAGCTAGCCTGAAAACTCTCAAGATGATAACAAATCGTACTCCTTACAAATTGTCCTTTATCTCTTCCCCCACCCCACCCCAAACGACACAATGAAACAACAAGCAAATAGTAGACAGAAATGTAAAATCAAATGCGGATATATTGTAAGTGATAAGTATATATACACACACACACGAGGACAGACGAATATTCAATAATATGTAAGTGCACACAAACCACCACTATCCCAATAACACCCAGTGAATATTTATATACAGTGGGTATAGAAAGGAATCCCCCTCCCCCCTTCGATATATTCCCTTTTTTTGCATTACAGCCCTAAATGAAAACACACAAACCAATATTTCTTCCCAGCTTTACTTACTCAATGCAACCGATAACATCCAAATGAAAGACATCACAGCTACAGTTCAGAAAAATGATAATAAAATCAAAAACAAGACCTACTGAGATGAATAAAGGATCACCCCCCCCCCCCATGTCAATGTCATTTTGTTGACCCCCTTTTGCTTTAATGACAGCCTTGAGTCTGTTGATTCTTCTCTATCAGCTTTGCAGATCTACATTGAATAATAGTTGCCCCCCACTCTTCTTTACAGAACTGTTCTAGTTCCATCACATTGGCTGGTGAGTGTTGGTGGTCTGCGATCTTCTAATATTTCCACAGATTTTTAATGTGATTTAGGTCTGGGCTCTGACTGGGCCACACCAGGACATTCACTGTTTTCTCCTCAGCCACTGGATGCTCAATTTTGCTGTGTGCTTCGGGTTGTTGTCGTGTTGAAAGGTGAACATTCTGCCCATCTTCAACATTTTGGCAGAGGGTAGCAGGTTTTCCTCAAGAATTTGACGGGATTTTGCCCCATCCATTTTTCCTTCTACCCTAACGAGAGCCCCAGGCCCCCCCACAACAGGACGCTGCCCGCTCCATGCTTTACTGTAGGTATGGTGTGTTGTGGATGGTGAGCTGCATTGGTGTACCGTTTGGTATTGAGGCCAAATAGTTTGATTTTGGTCTCATCTGACCATAAGACCTTTTTCCACTTGGCATCAGAATCTTTAAGGTGCGTTCTGGCAAAGCTCAAACGAGCCTTAATGTGGCCTTTCTTGAGAAGTGGCTTTTTCCTTGCAACCCTCCTGAACAAGCCACAATTGTGGAGCGCTTGTGAAATTGTTGTCACCTGCGCACAATGACCACTCTTTGCCATCAAATCCTGTAACTCCTTCAAAGTGGCCATTGGTAGCCTCTCTTACCAGTTTCCTTCTTGCTCTTCCATCCAGTTTGGAGGGATGGCCAGATCCAGGGAGGGTCCCAGTAGTACCAAGCACTTCTTTATTATGGACTTTATCACTCCTAAGGAGCTCAGTAAAGCCTTTGGGATTTTTTTGTCTCCATCTCCTGCCTTATGTCTGTCCACAACTCTATCCCGGAGATCTTTTGAAAGTGGCCTGCCACCCATAGTCACTTGTTTGCTACCAAGCAAGGGAATGAATGGTCCAGGAACAGCTTCACTAATCACACTCATTACAATTGATCACAGGTGGAAGGAAGCCAGTAACCGCAATGGAAATGGGGGGCACTTACACCTGAGTGAGTTTAGGAGGGCGGTGATCCTTTATTCATCTCAGTAGGTCTTGTTTTTGATTTTTTAAAATCTTCTGAACTGTAGCTGTGATATCTTTCACTTAGATGTTAGATTGCATTGAGTAAGTAAAGCTGGAAAAAATATTGGTTTGTGTGTTTCATTTAAGGCTGTAAAGCAAACAACATAGGAATATTTCGAAGGGGGGGGGGGGATTCTTTTCTATACCCACTGTATATATTATATACACAAGCGCACAGATATTCAACAATAATATTATTTACAAAAACCCTCCCTTGCCCCTAAACTGTAAACAAATTATCACAGCACATAAACACAAACACAGATTGATAATAAACAGCAACAACAACATTTATTTCTATAGCACATTTTCATACAAAAAATGTAGCTCAAAGTGCTTTACATAATGAAGAAAAAAGTAAAAGACGAAGTAAGAAATTAAAATAAGACAACATTAATTAACGTAGAATAAGAGTAAGGGCTGATGGCCAGGGAGGACAGAAAAAATAAAAACTCCAGACAGCTGGAGAAAAAAATAAAATCTGCAGGGGGCCACGAGACCACCCAGTCCCCTCTGGGCATTCTACCTCACATAAATGAAATAGTCCTCTTTGTAGTTAGGGTTCTCACGGAAGGACTTGATGATGATGGTCATGCAGACTTCTGGCTTTTAATCCATCACTGTTGGAGCATCACAGTGCTTTGAGTAGATGGTGGTGGCACAAGCCGCCACCACAAAGAAACCAGAAAAAGAAACAGAAGAGAGAGAATAGATGAAACGTATATGATAAGTGAGTCCCAAAGCTGTAAAAGTCCGGCGGATATTGGCGACTGGGTTCCTCCCGACAATACAAAAAACGACCTCGCCATATTTGTCCTCAGAAATGGTTGGTGTGAATCCAAACCCCGGGGTTTCTCTACACAAGTTGCCGTAAATGTTGATCCGGACCTTGAAAAAAGCAAGTAATGGAATGGCACAATAAACGGGATGATGGGTGGGAATGACTAAATAATGGCTCCTTCCTCCTCACGATCTTTGTTCTCTTTCTCTCTCCCCTTTCCTTTACGTTCCTCTAGTTTAAACAACGCATCTGGTTAAGTTGATCAGATCATTACATTCTGAGCAGGAAGCCACAGCTCGGACACAATGCGGAGACACTGAATGGTTCCACTGTAGAAAAGGACTGCGACAAGGTTGCATCCTCTCCCCCTTTCTGTTTAATCTGTACACGGAAGTCATCACGCGGAAGGCAGGACTGGAGGAGTCAGAAATTGGGAGTAAAAAATCGGTGGAAGAAACATCAATAATCTCCGATACGCGGACGACACTACCTTGTTGGCTGAAACGAAAAAGAGAATGGAGGATTTGATAATGAAAATCAAGCATGAAAGCGAAAAAATGGGTTTGCAATTGGAACTTAAAAAAGACGAAAATAATGACGACCGCCGTCAACAACATCAAAATAAAAATCGGCGATGAGGAAATAGAATGTGTTCAGGAATTTACTTTCCTAGGCTCAAACATCGACCGGGGCGGAGAACTTTGCTCAGCGGTAAAAAGAAGGATAGCGCTCGGCATGGAACATGGAAAAAATTTGGAAAAGCAGAGATATCAGCCTCACCACTAAATGCAGGCTAGTCCGTGCAATTGTTTTTCCAATAACCATGTATGGATGTGAAAGTTGGACCCTGAAAAAAGCCGACAGAAGGAAGATCGACGGTTTTGAACTTTGGTGCTGGAGAAAGCGACTCCGCATTCCATGGATATCGAGAGTAACGAACAAAGAAGTGCTAGAGCGCATAAAGCCGGATATCTCGTTAGAAGGGAAAAATCACTAGACTCAAACTGACCTATTTCGGCCATATAATGCGATCAAATTCACTAGAAAAATCGGTCATGCTAGGGATGGTAAGCAGCAAAAGAAGACCCGGCCACCAGTGGACTCGTTGGCTTAACACCATCAAAGCAGACATGGGCATGAGCATAACACAGCTCAAAGAAGCTGTGCAAGATCGAAAAGCGTGGAGAGAGCTAGCTTATAGAATCGCCGAAGGTCAGAAACGACTGAACGGATGACACACACAGTTTAAACAATGACAGTCCTGGATGTAATTGGTGGAAACCAACAGGTAATTTCCGTCTAGGGGTTGCAGTTTCCCTTCATCATCCTTCCCCTTTTATCTTACAACATTTACTTATACACACATAAAACTTAGAATGGGACAATGAAAACAAAACGCACTCAGCACAGACAAACAACAAATACTTCTTATTATGTAACCCCACTACAGTTTGACCGAGATTCCCAGCACTCATGTGAGTAGTGAAGAGCAAACAACGGTAAAAAAAAAAAAAAAAGGCATCTGTCGAGAGATCGGAGCAAATGCACAAAGCAAAAATACTCCATGGACAACCTTTTCCATATTATCGCTGAATTTGACTCCGACTTTTCAGATTCGGATTTTCATGCAAATAATCGAAAATGAACTTGAGGTACCAGCATCAGCTGATCGGGGTGCTGAATATGTCCATGTAGCTGACACTTACAATGACAAGAGGAACAAACCAGTTGTTCTGCAACTGCAGCCGCCATTGCCAGCCATCGTGAGCAGCAACAGACGCTTTGTGTTGATTCCTGTGGTAAACCGTTGCTTTGTGTGCTTTTCAGAAAACTGCGTTTTTTGGAAAACATATCCAGCCCACAAAGAGTTAACATAAATCTTTGTCTTCTTTGTTTACGGAGGGGGCACCAATAAAATCTGTCCACGTCTCTATCTTTGGATTATGTTGGGTAAATGCATGGACACAGCAGGAGGGGCAATCCAGTTGTCAATAAACACGGCCAATAAGGCCTTAAAGCTGCTCCACCGTGCTGTCCTAGACAACAACTTGAAAAAGGACTTTTTTTTTTTTTTTGTGTCCCCCAGTCTATTATTTTCTGAAGGGACTTTCTTTTTCAATGACACTCAATTTGCTGCTCTGGTATCACTGTCTAGATTTAGAAGTGTTCATTTTGATTGATGACACCAAAAGTCATCCACAACCGGCTGGAGATGAATTTACTGCACTGTGTAATGAAAAATCATGCAATTTTAAAAAGATACTGTAAATCTGTAAATAACTACTCGAGAGTGACAGCGATGGGAGAGAGGGGTTTACAACGAGCAGCTCCGCTGCGGTATTCTTTCTGTACTTCAACTTTAATATTGCATAACATGTCTTGCCCGTGCTGCTAAGGCAGTGACACACGAGCCTACACTTGGTTAAATCCAATTATTTTCATTCCTCATAACTCCAGGGGATCCACTCTTCTATTAACAGGGAGATGGAGCCAAACTTCGCAATAGCAAGCACGGCTGCCAGTGCATGAGAACACAATCACCAGAGGAAATGTGGAGTGCCTCTGACTGGACAAGCCGAAATATTGAATGAAAACTTACACAAACGCTTGAAGATCATGATAACTCTGTAGAGAAGATGGAGCCAAAGCCTTTACTTCCTTTGTAGATCTTTCAGTTTGCCATGCAGAGATACCCTAATAAATAAAACAGCAATACAGTGGACACTGCCACAGACATCCCACCCTTCCAGAACCAATTTCAGGGACTTTTGGGCAATGGGCACAGGTGTAATAAAGGGGTCAGGGGGGCACACGCAGGGGCGTTTCTAAGATTTTCTCATAATACGGTCTGCAGTTGGTGTTTGCAGTATGACAGGCCTATATGGGCGTTGGGGGGGGGGGGGGGTTTGGTTAACCCTTGGAGTCTCAAGTTAGGAAAAAACCAAAAAGGATTTCCAGGAGACTCGGGATGTTCACTACTGGAGAGCTCTTATAGCCCAAAATTACAAAAGGAATACCTCAATAGGCTTTAACAGGCCCTGTTTTTTTGACAGCCCCCCAAGCCTTGAATCAAAAAAAAAAAAAAAAAAAATGGAAGAAATCTTGTGAAAGGCAATTCAGGCGGAGACCCCCTTCTGGGTTGGATATACAAAGGATGTCAAACAAATGGGGTTAAATACAACACACAAAACAGAACACAAGTAATCCTGTTCACAGAGCTCGATGGTCGATCTGTCAAGACCACCTCAGAAATATAATACGGCACTACAAACTACTTTGTTCTTGCACAGCGCTTCTCACCAAGTGTAGGCACAGACCACCATAACAGCTCTCAAGGAAAAATGCAAGAATAGAGAACAAGAGTTGTACAGGATATGTACAATGGAAGAGTGACCGTGGTGAGGTCTGCGGTAGGAGTGACGGTGGTGGGATTACATCAGGGATCGGCTCTGAGCCCCTTCTTATTTGCAATGGTGATGGACAGGTGGACAGACGAGATTAGACAGGAGTCCACGTGGACTGTGATGTATGCTGATGACATTGTGATCTGTAGCGATAGTAGGGAGCAGGTTGAGGAGACCCAGGAGAGGTGGAGATATGCTCTAGAGAGGAGAGGAATGAAGGTCAATAGGACCACCAAGACAGAATACATGTGTGTGAATGAGAGGGAGGTCAGGGGAATGGTAAGGATGAGGGAGTAGAGTTGGAGAAGGTGGAGGAGTTTAAATTCTTGAGATCAACATTACAGAGTAACGGGGACTGAGGAAGAGAAGGGAAGAAGAGAGTGCAGGCAGGGTGGAATGGGTGGAGAAGAGTGTCAGAAGTGATTTGTGACAGACGGGTATCAGCAAGAGTGAAAGGGAAGGTCTACAGGACGGTAGTGAGACCAGCTATGTTATATGGGTTGGAGACGGTGGCACAGGAGACAGAGCTGGAGGTGGCAGAGTTAAGGATACTAAGATTTGCACTGGGTGTGACGAGGATGGACAGGATTAGAAATGAGGACATTAGAGGGTCAGCTCAAGCTGGATGGTTGGGAGACAAAGTCAGAGAGACGAGATGGCGTTGGTTTGGACATGTGCAGAGGAGAGATTCTGGGTATATTGGGAGAAGGATGCGAAGGATAGAGCTGCCAGAGAAGAGGAAAAGAGGAAGGCCTAAGAGGAGGTTTATGGATGTGGTGAGTGAGGACATGCAGGTAATGGGTGTAACAGAGCAAGATGACAAGGACAGAAAGATATGGAAGAAGATGATCCACTGTGGCAACCCCTAACCGAAGCAGCCGGAAGAAGAAGAAGAGGACACCATTCTCTAAACCTAAAGGGCCTCCTATAATGTCTGGGACAAACACCAATTTTTCCTCGTTTTAGCCCTCTGTGCCACAGTTTAAAATTACAAATCAAACCATTCAGACATCGTGATTAAAGTACGCACGACAGACTTTCATTTAAGGACATCTGCATATATTTCAGTAATATAACACTTTTTCTACACAGTTCCCCCATTTCAGGGCACCATCATGTTTGGGACGCAGCAATGGCAGATCTATTAAAGCCATCATATTTAGGACTTTGTCACATATCCCTTGCATGCAAGGACTGCTTGAAGTCTGCGATTCATTGACATCACCAGGTGCTGAGGGTCTTCTCTGGTGCAACCATCTTCAGCTCCTGTTAATTTAGGAAGGCCTGTTTTCTTAATTTTCTCTTCAGTACATGGAAGGCCTGCTCAATGGGATTGAAATTGGGTGACTGGCTTGGCCATTCAAGAATTTTCCTTTTCTTAGGTCTGACAAACTCTTGTGTTGCCTCAGCAGTACGTCTGGATCATTATCTTGTGATAGGATGAAGTGCTGTCCACGGAGTTTGGAGACATCGACAAGAACTTGAGAAGATGTTTCTACGCACCTCATAATTCATTATGCTACTGCCGTCAGCAGTTCTATCATCAATGGAAAGAAGTGTGCCAGGACCTGTGGTAGCCATACCGGCCCGAGTCATAACATACCAGCACCATGTTTAACAGATGAGGTGGTCTGCTTTGGAAATGGGCAGCTCTCCACACTTCACTCTTGATGAGGTTTGTCTTTGTCTCTTCTGTCCACAAGACCCTTTCTCAAAATTCTGCAATTTCCACAAACTGTAATCTGGACATCCTGATTTTGTGGTTTGATCTTGCAGTGTGGCCTCTGTATTTCTGTTCATAAAGTCTTCTGCTGATAGTCGTCTCTGACATGTCCACATCTGCCCCCTGAAGACTCTTTCTGATCTGTCAGACTGGCATTTGGGGCTTTTTCTTTACCAGGATTCTTCTGTCCTCAACAGTGGAGGTCTTCCTTGGCCTACCAGTCCCTTTGCGATTACTGAGCTCATCATTGTGTTCTTTCTTCTTCATGACATTCCAGACAGTCGATTTAAGTCATCATAAAGTTTTACTGATGTCTCCAATGGTTTCATTCTGCTTTCTTTGCATTGGCTCACCAAAATTTCTGCTGAGTCTCGATTTCTGCTGTGGCATTCGGATGTTAAGAGTCAGAATATGACATCAACAACATGAAAGCAGGGATCAATCCTGCCTTGTATCAACGATTCAGGCTGCTGGTGCTGTAATGGTGTGGGGGATATTTCCTTGGCACACTTTGGGCCCCTTAGTACCAACTGAGCATCGTTTAAATGCCACAGCCTACCTGAGTTATTGTTGCTGACCATGTCCATCCCTGTATGACCGCCATCTTCTGATGGCTCCTTCCAGCAGGGTAACGCGCCACGTCACAAAGCTCAGATCATCTCAAACATGACAATAAGGTCACTGGACTCAAATGGCCTCCACAGTCACCAGATCTCAATCCAACAGAACACCTTTGGGATGTGGTGGAACATGAGATTCACATCATGGATGTGCAGCCGACAAATCTGCAGTAACTGCGTGATGCTATCATGTCAATATGGACCAAAATTCCTGAGGAATGTTTCCAGCACCTTGTTGAAACTACGCCATGAAGAATTATGGCAGTTCTGAACGCAAAAGGGGGTCTAACCCGGTACTAGCAAGGTGTACCTAATAAAGTGGCCAGTGAGTGTACATAAACACACAGTAGATGACTGCTCATCAGAATCCCACCCCTGCAGACACCAGGCTTACTCTGTGTTTTCGAATATCATGGTACTGCGTAATTTATCACTGCCATGTGGGCAGAGTGTACAACCCTAAAAATAGCACACTTGATTACACAAATTGTGTCACAATGGAGTGAAGTAGGTAGTTTTGTTTTGCCCTTACATGCTTCTGTACAAGGCCAAATCTCATAACGTGACCGAATGAACGCCGTTCACAAGATGACATTTATTTGCAAACATTCACTGCTTTCAGAAAAAAAAAAACACAATTATGTCTGCTGAACAAAGAGTCCCTGGCAAAAACTTCGCCTTCACCCGTGCGCCTTCTTTGTCGTTATGTATATGTATCCTCCATGTCAGTACAGCAGGAAAGTTGAAATGAAGGCAGCCGTCAGCCATTACCGGAAGAGTGACCCACACATCTACAACACACGGGTATTACAGAGATAAAGGCCGAGCACAAATCCAAGCCTGGCTGGCACATTAAATAATACTGCCTGAGGCATTCCGGCTCACCTAGGAGCCTCAGAGACGGGTCACCTTCCAGGAGGAGGAAGAGGAGGACGTGGAAGTGGTGCAGAGCTACAAGGACCTGGGGGTTCACATAAACAACAAACTGGAGTGGTCTGACACCATAGTGGTACTGGACCAGAAGGGCAGGAGCAGACTGGACTACCAAAGGAGATTCAGGTTGTTTGATGTATGCAGTGTAGGTGCTCAGAAAGGTAGGACAGGCATCTTGGCCAGGAATAAAGAATGGATTCATACCTGGCCAGGAGACCACAATGGAAGGAGCAGGTTGTAGTGGTCTGGCACTGCTAAGATTCACACCGTCGATGAGACGGTGATTGATTTATTTTTTTGGTGGAGATTCCAGGGACGCACCACCCAGCCTTGGCCTGACCTGCACACACTCACAAGCGGAGACACGAAACCAACGAATGAATAAATAAATAAATAATCTATTAAATGAAAACCCAATACAAAACAACATCTCCCCTTTTCCCTACGGTGATACAGTTGTAACATAACAATGAACCACAACAATAAACACTCACGACAACATCCTTATACAGTCCAAGACCGCAAAAGCGGATGAAACGGTTTGGTGTGAAGATGACAATCCTGAGAACAACTTCTATAGTAAATGAGTGAAACGGTCCAACCATTAGTCCCGAGTTGCGAGGGGTGAGATTTGCCGGAGAGCTCCTTTTAAAGACACACGACGATAAATCCACCATTATACATGACAGGCAGGCACAAAAGAGTCTGCTCATCCTAACGGGACACGATCCAGGGCGCAATATACTTTTCAGACGACACTCTGGACAGGATACACCAAAACACTGCACTATAGTTGCTCCACCAGGGCCCCCTTTTCAACATTCCCGCTGGCCTCTTTCGTCCCCAGCAGCCCCTGCTCCCGTTTCAGTCATCCTATGTGGGTAATCCCCCTTCGGCTGCTGGGAAATGGAGTTCTTCCCACAGCAGCACTGCTAAAAGGTGATTAGGTTCACTGGGAGAAGTTCATTCCCACGTATGGTTGGTGCCAGTGTCCCTCAGAGCTAAACCCGATATAGATAACCACAGGGTGGCATGAGAGTTGGAGTCCGGAGACGCAGCCCTGTCAGAGATCTTTGGGGACCACCAGAAGGCACTGCCAGGGGAGGACTGTCATGGTTTCTGCACAACCCGGAATTGCTACAAAGGACTTGGACAGGAAACGAGAAACAGTCTAAAGGAATGCCAGCTGCCTCACTTAAATCGAGTCCGAGTCAGGAGACAGTGGGCTACGCTCTTTTGTAAATTGTGCATTTTGCTGGTGTTCTTGTGAAGAAGGTGTGGTATCAAACAAAAATTCTTTATTTTGAAAATGGAATTTTGTTGGGTATTGTGGATTGGGGATCTGTGGCGCCCCCCCCTAGTGGTTTCAGCAGCAAGTTGCTGGAGCTATTTTACAGCCCATAGTAGTAGCCAGTGGTGTTGTTCTACTCGGTGGTCTCCTGGAAAAGCAAACTAAGCACAAATGACGCAAAAGACCTAAACAAAAACTTATCAGGAGAGCCTGTGCCATCATCCTGTTGGATGCCATCGTGAAAAATCCCCTCCAGGAGGCGCTCTCTCGGCACAGGCACATTCCTTCACAGTGTGCTAAGAAGAGCCTCTGGAGGTCTTTTCTGCCCACTGCTTTCAGACAATTCAATGGTGAACTTGTTAAGTTCTGCGGTGTGCTGGCGCCCTGTGCTGGCTGGGATTGGCTCCAGTAAACCCGCGTGACCCTGTGCTAGGATATAGTGGGTTGGAGAATGACTGACTGACTGACTGACTGACTTGTTAACTTAATTTTGAAATTATGGTACAATATACATTTAATTTATTTATTTACCTACAAAGCTGATTGATTGTATTATCTGCCCTTGAAAGTATGTATCCTTGTTTTTTATATTTCTGCTGCTGTATCCATCTGAATTTCACCCTTGGGATTAATCAAATTTATTTAATCTAATCTCAGCAGTGACAGTAATACAGTAACAGTAGCAGACAATAAAAAAAAAATCACAAAAACAATGAACACCACGTCTTGACCTGCCATAATCCTGTAAGCCTTACGTAATTTATCACTGCCATGAGGGCAGAGTGTACAACCCTAAAAATAGCACACTTCATTACACATACTGTGTCACAATGGAGTGAAGCAGTTAGTTTTTCTTTGCCCTTACATTTCGAGGTCATTATTAATATTAGACTTGCAGTAAAATAAAAGCAGATTTCAATCTGATTAATAATAACAATTCCTTGCATTTATATAGCGCTTTTCTCACTACTCAAAGTGCTCAGCAATTGCAGGTTAAGGGCCTTGCTCAAGGTCCCTTTTGACACTTTACGGGATTCGAACCGGCAACCTTCTGATTGCCAGTGCAGATCTCTAGCCTCAGAGCCACCACTGCACCTGATTAGTATACAAGGGAGGGGGCGGCACAGTGGCGCAGTGGGTAGCGCTGCTGCCTCGCAGTTAGGAGACCCGGGTTCGCATCCCGGGTCCTCCCTGCATGGAGTTTGCATTTTCTCCCTGTGTCTGCGTGGGTTTCCTCCCACAGTCCAATAACATGCAGGTTTGGTGCATTAGCAATTCTAAATTGTCCCGTGTGTGTGTGTGTGTGCCCTGCTGGCGGATGCCCGGGGTTAGTTTCCTGCCTTGTGCCTCATGTTGGTTGGGATTGGCTCCAGCAGACCCCTGTGACCCTGTAGTTAGGATATAGCGGGTTGGATGATTGATGATGGATGGATGAATGGACAGTATACGAGGGTAAATCAAAGAAGTAAAGGCAATTTGAAAATGACACAGTAACTGCAATAAATAGAAGCAGACGCAATGCAACACGTCCACAAAGGCTGCTGGGTAGTTCGAGCACACACAGCGCAGCATTCTGCTGTTAGTTTAATTGAAGCCAAGATCAAATGAACATGGACGGTCCGTGGCGGGACTGCACCTTGTTCAAAAGTGCGTCGTAGTGAGATTTCATTGGGCAGAGGGTGTGAAACCTCCCAGACTATTGTGGGAGGGGCTCGGGCGATGAATTGTGCTGATTGGTTGACCACAAGTACAGACGCCATCTTACAAATCTGTCAGTAGTTTTTGTTTTTTGTCTTACATAATTTCTTGTATTAGGAATTTGTTAGTTTTTGCATACCCCTTGGGGTCAGAGTGCAGGGTCAGCCATTGTACAGCGCCCCTGGAGCAATTACAGGTTAAGGGCCTTGCTCAAGGGCCCAGCAGAGTAGGATCTCTTTTGGCAGGGACGGGGATTCGAACCAGCAACCTTTTGGATACCAGCGCAGATCCTTAGCCTCAGAGCCACCACTCCGCCCTAGTTTGGACTTGAGAGAAGATGGAGCGCCACTCTTCACACCTTTTTGAGTCCTTTCATTTACGTACGTATACTGGGGGTGTGCCTGAGGTTTGGAGGGGCTGCAACGCCATCCCCTGGTGGTCACAAGTGGCCTAGTCGGCAGGATTCTGCTTGGCAGGTACCTGCATTTAATAAATTGCTTGTGGCCAAAACACCCAAACCTCAGACACAACCGCAGTGCCACCAGTTCTTGTATAAATAAAAGGTTCATTTACAGAAGGCTTCAAAAGGCATAAACCAAACGCAGCACTGTTCTTCTCTTTTCATTCCACCAGGTGAGCTTTGTCCTTCTCTTCTCCCGTCTCCAAAGCACCCCTGTGGGTGTCCAGACTGGGCTGCCATACGAGGACCATTGCCACCTGCTGTATGCGCAATGGAACAGCTGCGGACTCTTGGCTTCCGCTGGTCCATCCATTATATTATACCAGACTGGTACAAAGTTATGTTCTCGTCCCAGCGGCCAATCAGTCTACCGTTTTGCACTGGCCTCCCATCTTGGTAAGAAACAACCCCCATTCCCTGGCCGGGATGCCAGCTCTCATCCTACAAAAGGCAGTGACTGCCGGAGAACGGGGTCAATTGATCTGCAGAGCTAGCTGACTGAAGAGCGGTGTGGTGGCTCAGCAATTGGCTGTCATATAGGCGGCTACTGTATAAGTTTACTCCTATGGGCCACTTTATTTAACACCTATGGAGGGAATCTACACCAGGGTATGCCTACAGATCACTTTACCTTGGGTGTATTCATCGTAGTGTTCAATATTTTCAATATAATAGTTTTCAAGTTTTTCGATCCACGGTTGCGGAGCCCTCAGATACAGAGGGCCGACTGTAAGTTAGACCACTTTGTTGCTTTCACTTTGACATTAAAAAGTCTTTTCTGGATGATCAGTGTCAAAAAAGGTGAGCTAAATCCACTGAGATTCAAAGCTGTAAAACAATAAAGCGATAAAACTTTGTTGTAAAGAAGCTCCATGGCTTCACTTTTAGATCTCCCACTGGGTGCCCCAGGTCCTTCTGCACTTCTAAGCTCCATATAAAATGTAAAGGGACAGACAATGCCCAGGTCTCCTGTACTTTCTACTAGGCAGCCGGGGTCTAAATGTAATTCTTCACAACTCTGTGCCCCCCCCCCCCCCCTAACAGATTTAGGGACTTTTAAAGTGGCACCTCATGGATGACTGTCCAATTGTATTGAATCAGGTGTAGTTAATTCGGGCGGCACAGTGGCGCAGTGGGTAGCGCTGCTGCCTCGCAGTTGGGAGATCTGGGGACCTGGGTTCGCTTCTCGGGTCCTCCCTGCGTGGAGTTTGCATGTTCTCCCCGTGTCTGCGTGGGTTTCCTCCCACAGTCCAAAGACATGCAGGTTAGGTGGATTGGCGATTCTGAATTGGCCCTAGTGTGTGCTTGGTGTGTGGGTGTGTTTGTGTGTGTTCTGCGGTGGGTTGGCACCCTGCCCAGGATTGTTTCCTGCCTTGTGCCCTGTGTTGGCTGGGATTGGCTCCAGCAGACCCCCGTGACCCTGTGTTTGGATTCAGCGGGTTGGAAAATGGATGGATGGATGTAGTTAATTCCTTGGTTTCTCACTATCATCATCTGTGGCATGCTAATCGTGGCTCTGGCATGATGGTGACAACTTCTCAAAGCCAGACTTTTTCTTCGATTCTCAGGAAGCTGGGGGGGGTTCAGTATCTGTCCAGTAGTGACCCCTGCTGGTGGCCAAGTGGGTAGCCACTTCCACGAAGAACTCACTGCAGCTTTTTCACTTGCATGCAGTGTTTCTACAGATGTATGTTTTGGGCTCTTATATAAGATTACCGAGTATAGCAAAGTATGCCTGACTTTAAATTCAGATAAGGTGTACTATGCTAAGCAGATGGCACAAAAACATTGTCGATCTTCATAAAATAAGACTCTGTAATGTTGCACATCATTAACTCCATCCATACTCCTCCTTGTTACCAATGTTAATACATTTATAGAAGGTTTCAACTGATATAATCAATCTGCATGCAGAAACCAATACAATCTTTCAATCTGATGTTTGCAAGCTCTGATTTGGTAACATCTGTAATTCTTTTCAAAACAACCTAATACCACAACAAGTCTTCATTATTATAATGGGTTCCTATTAAAAAATGCATACTTAACATTACACCTTTCAGAAATTAATCATTTAAATGAAGCACAGGCTTATAGCACTGAAATAACATTAATGGCTTGTACAAAGACAAAGACAATGGCGCAAAAACAAGCTGCAACAAAACTTTTCTGTTGGATTTTGTTGCCCTCTGCTGGACCTTTATAGACTTACATCTTGTTACAAAAACAAGAGAAATACACTGCTGCCCCATTACAACTGCAACACCAAGCAAGACGCGAAAGTGATATTTATATGGCAGATTATTTATGACACATGGTGTGCATGGTCTGTAAATAATCAATATTTGCTGGGCAGCACAGAGCGTGGCATCATTACTCTGTTATTGACACCATAATGACAATATTCTTTATATCATTCCATCCATTCATTCCATCCATCCCTCCTTGAACCGCCACCTTATCGTAGTGGAGGGGTTTGCGTGTCCCAATGATCCTAGGACCTCTGTTGTTCTGGGCTTTATACCTTTGGTAGGACCACCCAAGGCAAACTGGTCCTAGGTGAGGGATGAGACAAAGAGGGGTTCAACAAACCTTCAATGATGAATCTAAACTTTGGACAATGTTTTCCCTCGCCCGGACATGGGTCACCGGGGCCCCCCACTGGAGCCAGGCCTGGAGGTGGGGCTCAATGGTGAGCGCCTGGTGGCCGGGCCTGCATCCATTGGGCTCGGCTGGGCACAGCCCAAAGAGGCAATGTGGGTCCCCCTTCCCACGGGCTCACCACCAATAAGAGGGGCCAAGGAGGTCGGGTGCACTGTGAGTTGGGTGGTGGCCGAAGGCGGGGACCTTGGCGGTCTGATCCTCAGCTACAGAAGCGTGCTGTTGGTCCATAAATATTTGGACACAGACAACTTTTTTCTAATTTTGGTTCTGTACATTACCACAATGAATTTTAAGTGAAACAACTCCGATGCAGTTGAAGTGCAGACTTTCAGCTTTAATTCAGTGGGGTGAACAAAACGATTTCATAAAAATGTGAGGCAAATAAAGCATTTTTTGAACACAATCCCTTCATTTCAGGGGCTCAAAAGTAATTGGACAAATTAAATAACTGGAAATCAAATGTTCATTTCTAATACTTGGTTGAAAACCCTTTGCTGGCAATGACAGCCTGAAGTCTTGAACTCCTGGACATCACCAGATGTTGGGTTTCCTCCTTTTGAATGCTCTGCCAGGCCTTTACTGTAGCGGCTTTCAGTTGCTGTTTGTTTGTGGGCCTTTCTGTCTGAAGTTTAGTCTTCAACAAGTGAAATGCCTGCTCAGTTGGGTTAAGATCAGGTGACTGACTTGGCCATTTAAGAATTTTCCACTTCTTTGCTTTAATAAACTCCTGGGTTGCTTTGGCTGTATGTTTTGGGTCATTGTCCATCTGTATCATGAATCAATTTGACTGCTGTATTTGAGCAGACAGTATGTCTCTGAACACCTCAGAATTCATTCGGCTGCTTCTGTCCTGTGTCACATCATCAATAAACACGAGTGTCCCAGTGCCACTGGCAGCCATCACACTGCCTCCCTCCACCGTGTTTTACAGATGATGTGCTATGCTTTGGATAATGAGCTGTTCCACGTCTTCTCCGTACTTTGTTCTTGCCATCATTCTGGTAGAGGTTGATCTTGGTTTCATCTGTCCAAAGAATGTTTTTCCAGAACTGTGCTGGCTTTTTTAGATGTTCTTTAGCAAAGTCCAATCTAGCCTTTCTATTCTTGAGGCTTATGAGTGGCTTGCACCTTGCAGTGCACCCTCTATATTTACTTTCATGCAGTCTTCTCTTTATGGTAGAATTGGATATCGATACGCCTACCCCTGGAGAGTGTTGTTCACTTGGTGGGCTGTTGTGAAGGGGTTTCTCTTCACCATGGAAATGAATTTGCGATCATCCACCACTGTTGTCTTCCGTGGACGTCCAGGTCTTTATGCGTTGCTGAGTTCACCAGTGCTTGCTTTCTTTCTCAGGATGTACCAAACTGTAGATTTTGCCACTCATAATATTGTAGTAATTTCTCAGATGGGTTGTTTCTGTTTTCACAGCTTAAGGATGGCTTCTTTAACCTGCATGGAGAGCTCCTTTGACCGCATGTTGTCTGTTCACAGCAAAATCTTCCACATGCAAGCACCACACCTCAAATCAACTCCAGGCCTTTTATCTGCTTAATTGATAATGACATAACGACGGACTTGCACGCACCTGCCCATGAAATACCCTTTGAGTCAATTGTCCAATTACTTTTGAGCCCCTGAAATGAAGGGATTGTGTTCAAAAAATGCTTTAGTTGCCTCACATTTTTATGCAATCGTTTTGTTCACCACACCGAATTAAAGCTGAAAGTCTGCACTTCAACTGCATCGGAGTTGTTTCATTTCAAATTCATTGTGGTAATGTACCGGACCAAAATGAGAAAAAAGTTGTCTCTGTCCAAATATTTGTGGACCTAACTGTATGACATATTTGGAATTATTTGACTTTTCTTTAAATGCACCTTGGGGCTGTCACAAAAAGTCATTTTGTTGTGTTACACAATGACAATAAAGTGCCTGAACTTGAACTTGAGTCCTCAGTACTGATCAATATTTTTTCCGTTATAGAGGTAGGTGGGAGGTGAGGACAATTGGGCAGGTTCTGTTTAACAAAGTGTCGAATTTGAAGGTAGTGAAAGAAATGTGTTGCTAGAAAGTTCAATTTGGAGTGTAATTGTTCGAACGGATAATATTCTTATAAATCACGTTAGACCAGGAGTCCTCAATCGCGGTCCTGGAGGTCCTTGCTGATAATGAAACTTGGTATTTAACTATTTGGCTTGTTAGTGCGTTCATTCATCCAAGGGTAATTTAAATTGCACTGTACAGTTTCTTTCTCTGAGAACATTATCCATGTGTTTTGTGGACCAGAATAGATTTAAACTTAACGGTCCTTCCTCCCCCCCCCCCCCCTCTCATTTATTTCTAAACATTTTTAACAAAGATACTTCATGGTGCACATGCACAGGTTTAAAAGGAAGCCCTTTATCTGGAGAGGTGCTGGTTTATTGGTTATCTACATTTCATTATTAAGTAATGTCTGGTTAATTAAACAGGCAACAATTAAAACTTAACAGTAAATGCAGCTGCTAAAAACTAAAACAGGCAATTAAGGCTTCTGAATTGTAACAGGCCAGATAACTAAAATCCCAAGAACTATATTGCTTTAGTAGTAAATAAATGGATTCTAATTAAGAAAATGGTTGAAGTGAAAACCTGCTGCCACTGCGGACCTTCAGAACTGTAATTGAGGACCTCTGATCAACATCGTAACTAAAATTTGTCTTTGATAAATGAAAGCGCTAAACAAGGCATAGAGTTAAATAGCAAGTTTCATTACTACCAAGGGCTGAATTCTAATTGGAGAAAATGGCTGGAATGAAAACTGTAGCCACTGCAGCCCTCCAGAACTGTGATTGAGGACCCCTGCGTTAGACAAAGGGTGGGCCCCTCAGGTGGTGTCTTAAATTGGTTTCAGTCTTATTTAACAGGTAGACATTTCTTTGTTAGATGTGGCGATTGCAGTTAGGCAGGCTACGATATTGTATATGGTGTACCGCTAAGATCTATGCTGGGTCTATCTATCAATCTACAAGCTTCCATTAGGTCAGATTTTCTCAAAAGCACAAGGTGAGTTACCACAGCTATGCAGGTGACATGCAGCTTTATTTATCTGTAGATGACCCTGACGCTCTGGGCTCTCTGATTCAATGGCTTATGTGTATTTCCAAATGGATAAGTAGTAATGTTCTCAAACTAGGAACATAGTCAGAATTCAAGCCAAATGACCCCTTTTATTGGCTAACTAAAAAGATTACAATATGCAAGCTTTTGAGGCAACTCAGGCCCCTACTTCAGGCGAGATATAACACAGAAACTGGAGTTCCCTCCATTGGTAAAGTGAGACATCTTAAATGTAAAAAAATAATAGACCTCTTCAGGCTAAGATTCATTTAACAAGAGAGAAGAACAATGTATGGTCAAGATCTTTGGATAAGATGACTGTCCAACAAAGTCTTTTGAAGTTTCTGATGAGTTTTCCATACAATGTGGGTCTGTAGTCAGGGCGTCTCTGTCAGTCCGAGAGATGCAAACAATCCTCATATCTGGCCATAAGACCCATGTCTCTATTCAAACCATGTTGTAATGTATTACATTTTAGCATGAGTTTGACTTCCCATTCTTTTCTTTCTTTCTGTGTTCTGAAGTTGCCCTTTAAAGTCCCTGTCACAGTGTCCATGGCTGTTGGAAGTGGGCCGCTCCAGGAACATCTGTGTTGCCACGTTTAATGTGGCACCTGTGTAAATTAACTCTCTGGCGGAGTGTTTGTCCAGTTTCTCCCACATAGAGTGCAGTGTCAGGACATTTCATGCAGAGAATTAGGTAGACCACATTAGATGATCTGCAGGAAAATGATCCCTTTATGTGATGTTCAACTCAGGCCCCTTCTTGCCCTTCCTCTTCATCTTTTCTCCATTTTTTTCACCTTGTTTATATGGATTATTTATTTATTAACTTTGAGCACTGCACTGTGAACACTGTTTTTTGGTTTTGTTTGAGTATTTTCAATAAAAGCTCAACACATTTTACACCATTCCTTTGCTCAGTGTGATTTGTCTTGATTGTACAGCTCATTCGGTTACATTATTGACGGTGTCGGGTTCGAGAGGCTCCCAAATCTGGAAGAGGGAGCATGGAGCTGGACCCACACCGTCACACCCCCGAATGTAGTTTGCTTGTTTATATTGACATCTCGTGTGTGTTATTTTTAACCTAAACATCATGTAAGTGAATAATTGTAAATCCCGCAAAGGATGAAAAACAGGAAGAGGAAAACAGAATCTTTGCATGACTTGACAAAAGCAGTCGGGCTGGCGTCTGCTAATAAAGCTCAAGTTAGAGGTTTTATTGTGCCATTTCTGGCTATTTCAAGCCGTAGAGTTCCCCACTCACAATCCATCTAAATTAAAACTAAAAGCTCTATTCAACTTTTCTAACAAGAGTAAACTTTTTGAAAAGGTAGGCCTGACGTTTGGATGACATCTGCTGGTAAAATTAAGCAACACAAGTTGAGAATAAATCTGCCAAATACAGCCAATGAAAATTTGTACGTGTTCTGCCAGAGAAGTACGCAGCGAACAATTTTAAAAATGGCCCAAGAGATAAAACAAGCCATAAAATAGGTGCGCCAAGAAGACCAGTCACCGTTCAGGAGGAGGACGTGGAAGTGGTACACAGCTACAGATACCTGGGGCTTCACATAAACAACAAACTGGACTGGTCTGACAATGCAGTAGCACTGGACAAGAAAGGCCAGAGCAGACTGGACATCCTGAGGTGATTCGGGTCTTTTGATATGTGCAGCAAGGTGCTGGAAATGTTCTACTAGTCCATAGTAACAAGCATGGTGTTCTACACTGGGGTCTCCTAGGGAAACAACCTGAGCCTAAGAGAAGCACAATACCTTAACAAACATATCAGGAAAGTCTGTTCCATCACAGGATGAATCCTGGGCATGCTGGAAGCTGTAGTGGAAAAAGAGGATGATGGGAAAATTGGATGCCATCATCAAAAATTCCCTCCATGAAACGTACCCTCTTACAGCTCTTTGAGCCACAGGCTCATTTCACCATGGTGTGCAAAGAAGCACCTCTGGGGGTATTTTCTGTCCTCCCCTATCAGGCAATTCAGTGCTTCCACATGATGTACTCGTTAAGTCTATTTATTTACCTCTCTATCGATTGATCGATCGATCGACTGTATTACTTGTCCTGCGAGATTGTATCCTTGTTTTTTTATGTTTCTGCTGCTGTATGCTTTTGAATTTCCCATTGGGATTAATAAAGTTTATCTAATCTAATCTACTCTAAACCGGGAAGTACTCAATCAATTGACAATCCAAAAATGTTAATCAAGAACCACAGTCAAAAGGGAATGCTGATAATTTCAGTGCCAAAACTACAAAGAATAACATGCACAAGCGCTCTTAGTTCTTATCCATATTTTGGATAAAGAAAGATTTGTTGTGCTGCTATTTAAACTGTCTCCAAGAACATGCCCCCTGGCACTCAGGAGTTGCATCTTGATGACGGGATTCCAGAAAAAGATGGTGCCCAGAAGCAAAACAAAATGTTGTTACGGCGTGCTAAATAATAATCATTAAAAAACTGAGGCAAAAAATGGACTCCATTATAAATATTCTCTGATGTTTAAAACCCCATAGTCTGTACAAGAATTGTTTACAAAAACGTACCATCCTCTTTAATAAAATCCCTGTGTGCATCCATGTGTCCGTGTGTGTGTGTCTTCTGGTGAAGTGCGCATGCGTGGGACACAGTGCGCTGCTTCAAAGGCCGCCTGACGCGTCACACAAGACAGAGAGGGCTGGACCTATAAAATATCGCGCGGCCGATCCAATTGGATTTCAGTAAATGAGGTAAGACCTAAACATAACGCACAAAAAATCCAATCGGGTACTGAGACGTGGAGACCGGCTTCCCCAAAGAGGTAGGATTAGTGTTTGTTGTTCACTCTGAGGATGTCAGATTTGCAATTAACAAACTTGGCCCGGTAAAGTGTTTTCCTAAATATACAAATTTTCATGATATTACAATAGAATAACTTTTAAAAGTAGATTTATTTTCGCGCACATAAAATCCGTTGCTGGGGAAACGCCATACATATAATAATCAGCTGCACACCAGCACAGATTAAAATACTTGCTGGAGAGACGTATTACTGTGAGGGAAAATTAAAGGCACACAATACAGTGCCGCATATTACAACCACATACAAGCCAGTATTACTGTAACAGAAAATAGACGGTCCTTTGCCATTTAATATAGACTGTTCCTACTAATGTTTATGCACTACTATTCTAGTGCCCGTTATTGTAACGGGCTTAATGTCTAGTCTCTATAATAATTTTTGTAAAGCTATCCAAATCGTAATACAGGGTGGCCCATCTCCACCGAGACGACTCCCATCTTGTCCGCCACCAGACAGATGGCTGTGGTCATGTCTGAAACGGGCACAGAGATGTATTGGCCCACAAGGAGATCACTTTCAGCATCTTCTGTAAATGTGCGGTACAAATTTGATCATCTTTCTCTTCACCACGTAATGCAGTCGTATAGGTGGAGGCAAGCCACTTTTTCGTGGGCCACAAATAAAATCCAGATCCTTCAATAATGAACAATGCATTAGAAAGAGAAAATGCAGGTAGTCATGGATAAAAGAAAACTGGTGCCTGAGATGTTAGGATGGACCAATGGAAACTTGCTACATAATTGCCTTCACAACAACAAAGGATACGATTTTAACTTCCTGGCAACATTTCAGCCTGGCAGCAATGAGAGTAATGCAGAGAGCAGTCCTACATTGGGCACCAAACCATGGCAGGGTACGCAGCCTCCTGTCCACTCACCACCGCACTGGATACCCATCAAACCGGAAAACATTTCTTTAAACTTTTAAAACAATTCTTGAAGTACATTAAAGTGCATGCATTTTTTTTGTAGGGCTCTGGAGTCGGAGTTGTAAATATAAACCGTAATATAATGTGTTCAAATTTTTTTTAACTTCGCCTGTACTAATTCAAACAAGTTATTCTTCTGTCCTTTAAATTAATATACAAAATTAAAAAAGAGGTTATAAGTTCAATCTTTTGTTTAATGTTATTGGGAGGTATAAATATAAACTGTAATATAATGTGTTCAAATTTTCAACTTCGCCTGTACTAATTCAAACAAAATGTATTCTTCTGTCCTTTTAATTAAAATACAAAATTAAAAAAGAGGTTATAAGTTTTGTCTTTTGTTTAATGTTATTCAGTGTTTGTAGTGTGTTTAACAAATCCTATAAAAAAGCCACAAGCGCATCACTGCAGCCATTAAACCCAAACTTTTAACAGGTTGGGCTGCTAAACTGTGGCCTGCTGATTTACGCTGGCAGGGAGAAAATGCTTTGTATCTTGTACATCGTGTGCTTTCAGTCAACATAGTAAATACACTACCGCTCCGAGGTTTGCGGTCACCCAGATATTTTCAAGATTTTGATAGATATTTATACCTTTTTTTTAATCTAGATTCCATTAAATTGAAATAAAAAGATAGCCAAGGCATTACTAGTGTGTACACCGGCCATTAACAGCTTGAAATGACTGATTTTTAATTCACCTGGTTCATTGTGTGGTGGGTGCGGCAGCGCACTATCAGCGCATTTTCTGCAAAACCCCATTTTCAGCAGCCATCCCTTCCGTGTCCTAATGGTTAACTCCCTTAGCTTATCCTTAATTAGTCATGTTTACAAGCGAATTGGTTATTAGAGAAACCTTTGTAACTGCATTAGCACAACTGAAGCTTGTTATCCTGTTCACTCCTAAAGTTCAGTTCTGGGTTCAAAAATGGCCAGAATGAAACAACTTCCTCAAGAAACATCTATTTTTTTTTTTTGGACAGAATGAAGCTTATTCTATGTGACAGATAACCAAGAAACTGAAGATTTCATACAAAGGTTCCTTTTACCATCTTGAGAGCAGGGGGCATACTGAATCTAACCAGGACAGAAAAAGAGGGGCAAGAGTAAGATGGGCAACTACATAAGAGGGTAACTTGAGAAACAAATGCCTTACTGTTCCACAGTTGACTTCTTCTTTAAATGCATGCCAAATACCAGACTGGATGTCTCTATGTCCACTACCACAGACTCAAAAACTAAAGTACCCACCGACTCTCACAGGCCTCTTTTTGTTAGTGAAGGCCAGCAGTAGCACAAGAGGTGCATCACAATCACAATGTGAAACTGCAGAGGTGACACTCTGAAGAATTACCTCTATTACTGGGACCTCTTCATTCAGAGTCACGGTGTGACAAGCCAGCAACCCAATGACACGAATCACCTTGGCACGCCTGCAATTGAAACAAATGAAAAAGTATTAGATTTTACGCTGAAGGTCAGCTCCGTTCATTCCTAACACAGCATACTTTCCATTAAACAACACGTGTGGATATGAACGCTCAGTTTTCGAAAAAAGGACAAGTTTAAATCTTAAAGAAGATGATAACACTTTAGGTACTACAAAAACGCATCATTACTCATGTACTCTTACGCAAGACAACTTTAACAAAAGCTTCTTTTAGTCTTAATTATGGTTTTAAAGCATCAGTAAAGTGGTTATTCATCTCTATGCAGTGTGTCATTTGATATGCTGGTAAAATTACTTGTGAGTATTAAGGATTCCCAGGCCATATAAAGAAATATGCAACGTCAAGAGACATGTCTCACTTGAGCCACTTGGGACTTCGTTTTAGTAGGCCACATTGAAAAGATGAATAAATACTTGACTGATGCTTTGTAAGTGTCCTTAAAACCAAAATACTGTAAGCCTTTGGTACTTAAGAGTAAATGTGTAATAGATGCCCTTTAACAGTAACTAAAGTGTTATCAAAAAAATGTCATTATAAAAATGGAACATTTAAAGATCTACAGTAAGTGGTCATCTACACATCTGACTACTAAATGAACTACAACTGAGAAAGCTCGGGGATTGCTTCAGGACTATAAATAGTAAAGAGTGATAATGATGGAACAACAAATTTAACCCCCCTGAGCCAACAGATGAGACTTTCTAGTTTGCTTTGTTATAAAAGTCAGCCTCCAGGACCATTACTTACTGTGCCCTCTATGATGTCTGGGACAAAGACACATTTTCCTTTATTTACCCTACAGTTTAAAATTACAAATCAAATAATTCAGACATAATGAAAGCGTACATTACAGACTTTCATTTAAGGATATCTGCATACATTTCGGTCACACAACACTTTTTCTTTATGCCACCCCATTCAGGGCACCATAATATTTGGGACATAACAATGGCAGGTTATAAAGCAGTGTTACGGGCGTCACCCGGGAATCTTACCTGGCAGGGAAGCCCACAGCCTTGTAAGACCTGGGGAGATAGTTTGCACAGGGCATTGTCTCCCCCAGAACACTAGATGGCAGCCCCCCAGGTTACACTAACACCGTGAGAACTGGAGTTCTTTGCCTCAGCCCTGTTGGGTCCCGTGGGTGCTGCCAGAAGGTGCAGAAGGGACTAGCGAGCCCCACTCCACTGAGCTCTTCCGTCACCCAGAAACGCTCCCTAGAGATGCCTGACTCAACTCCAGGAAACAGAGTCGGGAGGAGGTGGGCAGAGCTTGCTGTGAGCAGCGGAGGAGACGGAGACATAGACCAGAAGAAACAGAGCATTCCTGCAAGCTGAAGTTGAGTGCAGTTGTGCTGTGGCAACCTATTCCTGTAAGAGTTTTGCACCAAATAAAACGCTTTTGTGTATTGTCACTTGTGTCCAAGCCTCTGTGTGTGGGGCGTTGCAGCGCCCCCTAGGGTCCACAACAGTCATATTTAGAACTTTGTCACGTGTCCCTTGCATGCAACTCTGCGACTCATAAGACACCACTAGGGATCTCATGTATGACGCCATGCGTAGAATTCACACTAAAACATGACGTGCGGTCAAAAACTGAAATGTGCGAATGCACAAAAAAATCCAGAGGAATAAAAACAGTGCATACGCCAAGTTCCACGCACTTCCCCTTTAGAAATCCCAACGAACGTGAAATTTAATGCACATGCATACAGCCCCACCCCAACTCCTCCCAAAATTGTGCATATTTTAGTGTGAAAATCAATATAAATATCACCTTCCATTTGGTGTTTTGTTAAAAGACAAATGCAAAATCATGTGGAAAAACAAAGAATTTCAGTGAATGTGAAGTGGAGGCAAGGAAAAATTGTACTATTTGTTGGCTTAAGCAGTGGTATAAGCAAGAAAAGTTCACGTTCAGAAAGTCACACTGTTCCCGAAATAAAAAAAGAAGCTGTCGGATATCAAAGTCGATGTGAAAAGGCAAGTCGCAACCCTCTGTCTGTTTACTCCGTTTCTGACAATATTACAAATGCTGACCACCATGCCATTTGCACGACTCCATGCGGTGACGGTGTTGCTGTGCCCAGCACACATCTTCAGACGCTGGCTGCCCATACAGCACATCCTCGGAAATCGCTGAGCGACAATCTGGCTGTGTGCCAGACAGACGCTGTTCTGAAGTCACAAAATGCAACAGTGGATGCTGTAAGAGATATGGACTAAGGTTTGTATGGATGGATGGATAGATGGATGGATAGATAGATAGAGATACTTTATTAATATAAGGGCTATACTAGTGATATTGACCACAATTTAAATTAATTGGTTAAAAAAAATAAATGCTGCATCTGATTACCTGTTTTTTACATTCAAACGAAGTTGTAACGTGGTCCGATTTGGCGGGTCAGGGTCATCATATTGCATCTCTTCAGGGTATGGGCAAACAAGATGCTACATGCCTGCATAATGCGACATACTTTCTTTGGACTATAGAGCAGCACATTAATAAAATGGAAATGCATTCCATTTACATAAGCAAATTCATTCTCTAAAGGCGCATTTATAGTATAGCATCAGCTCAAAGCGCCACAACGGATCGATTCTTTTCTGTTTACATGGCTATTTGAAGTGACAGAACTGCTTGCCTTTTGCCACGCTAGTTGGAAAAAGCACCTGCAACTGTGTGGAGGTGCCATTTTTATAGGTTCTACAGTTATACAGTATCTCACAAAAGTGAGTACACCCCTCACATTTTTGTAAATATTTTATTATATCTTTTCATGGGACAACACTGAAGATATGACACTTTGATACAATGTAAAGTAGTCCATGTACAGCTTGTATAACAGTGTAAATTTGCTGTGCCCTCACAATAATTCAAATCACAGCCATTAATGTCTAAACCGCTGGCAACAAAAGTGAGTACACCCCTAAGTGAAAAAAGTCCAAATTGTGCCCAAAGTGTCAATATTTTGTGTGGCCACCATTATTTTTCAGCACTGCCTTAACTCTCTTGGGCATGGAGTTCCCTAGAGCTTCACAGGTTGCCACTGGAATCCTCTTCCACTCCTCCATGACCACATCGCGGAGCTGGTGGGTGTTAGAGACCTTGCGCTCCTCCACCTTCCATTTGCTCAATAGGGTTTAGGTCTGGAGACATGCTTGGCCAGTCCAGCACCTTTACCCTCACTTTCTTTAGCAAGGCAGTGGTCGTCTTGGAGGCGTGTTTGGGGTTGTTATCATGTTGGAATACTGCCCTGAGGCCCAGTTTCTGAAGGGAGGGGATCATGCTCTGCTTCAGTATGTCACAGTACATGTTGGCCTTCATGGTGCCCTCAATGAACTGTAGCTCCCCAGTCCCGGCAGCACTCATGCAACCCCAAACCATGACACTCCCACCACCATGCTTGACTGTAGGCAAGACACACTTGTCTTTCTACTCCTCACCTGGTTGCTGCCACACACGCTTGACACCATCTGAACCAAATAAGTTTATCTTGGTCTCATCAGACCACAGGACATGGTTCCAGTAATCCATGTCCTTAGTCTGCTTGTCTTCAGCAAACTGTTTGCAGGCTTTCTTGTGCATCATCTTTAGAAGAGGCTTCCTTCTGGGACGACAGCCATGCAGACCAATTTGATGCCGTGTGCGGCATAAGGTCTGAGCACTGGGTTGAATTCATCCGACCCTCTACTTTAACAAGGGCCCCAGTCCCTGAACTAGCAGCACAGCCCCACAGCATAATAATAATTCATTACATGATGGAATCTCCATCAAATTTGACAGTAAGTAGCAGGTGTTTTTCTTGGAATGTGGTGTTCTTCTTCCGCCAGGCAAAGTGCTTTTTATTATGACCAAATAACTCCATTTTTGTCTCATTAGTCCAAAGCACTTTGCTCCAAAATGAATCTGGCTTGTCTAAATGAGCATTGGCATACAACAAGCGACTCTGTTTGTGGCGTGAGTGCAGAAAGGGCTTCTTTCTCATCACCCTGCCATACAGATGTTATTTGTGCAAATTGTGCTGAATTGTAGAACGATGTACAGATACACCATCTGCAGCAAGATGTTCTTGCAGGTCTTTGGAGGTGATCTGTGGGTTGTCTGTCACCATTCTCACAATCCTGCTCATATGCCGCTCCTGTATTTTTCTTGGCCTGCCAGACTTGCTGGGTTTAACAGCAACTGTGCCTGTGGCCTTCCATTTCCCGACTGCATTTCTTACAGTTGAAACTGACAGTTTAAACCTCTGAGATGGCTTTTTGCAGCCTTCCCGTAAACCATGAGACTGAACAATCTTTGTTTTCAGATCTTTTGAGAGTTGCGTTGAGGATCCCAATGCTGTCTGTCACTCTTCAGAGGAGAGTCAAAGGGAAGGAAGCACAACTTGCAATTGACCACCTTAAATACCTTTATATCTCAGGATTGGACACACCTGTCTATGAAGTTCAAGGCATAACGAGTTCATCCAACCAATTTAGTGTTGCAAGTAATCAGCATTGAGCAGTGACAGGCATTCAAATCAGCAAAATGACAAGGGGACCCACATTTTTGCACAGCCAGTTTTTCACATTTGATTTAATTTCTGCGCTGGTGAAAAATGTCAGGACCTACAGAGAATGCAGTTTTGTGAATTTCCCCTTGGGATTAATAAAGTATCTATCTATCTATCTTAATTTCATACAACTAAATACTGCTTCACTAAAAATCTTTGTTCAGAAAACACCCCAATACTCAGATGTTCCTAGGAAGTGAAAGGCATACCACGGTTATCTTTTTTGTTAAAAGTAGTGTCTATTATATCAGCTGTAAATGTGTGACACTTCTAAAAGTTAGCTTTTTTTAGTCTTATTCTCTCAGTCACGTTCACCTTCTCTCTTACCCTCCCCCCCTTCTGATCTGACTATGACTAACAGCTCCAGTATAAATTCACACCGTTCTGACGCTGTTCGTTTTCAAATAATATTACATTAGTGTGATGATGTTTTCTGATTGGTACTATTCAGGTCATAAAATGATTTCTTCAAAATGTCACATATATTGTCTCTTTCTTTCAGGTGTCTGATAGAAACCACAGCATAGAGAGAAGTGTGTACATTGCAACAGTTACACATGTCATAAATGTAGGAAGGACGGTCCTTGCGTGTGTATGAACTGTTAACATTTGAATCTGATGATTGCATATAGCGGTGAACTGACCTCTCTGTACTATTCTTTCTTCTACATGTCCTGGAGTAGAAAAGAAACAACACCATACTGCAACATGGAGACTGGCAAGATCGGGGGGAAAAAAAAAAAAAAAAAAAACATGCGGTCACTGATTACAACCGCAAGATGTTATGCGAATGAATACGAATAATATGAATAATGTTGCATCCGTGCCACAATGTTTTCCAAAATGTACTATACAGGTCATAAAATGAATAATTACAAACATCATATATACCTATGTCGTTTTTTTTTTTTTTTGTCAGTGCGGCTTTCACATCATGGACCCTAAGGTGCATACTAATTCAGCGTGAGCAGGAAAACTCAATAAAACTGAATTAAAAAAAAAATCAAGTGACGGTGAGATACGAAGAAGGCCGATTCACCAGCGTTTGTGTGTCAGCTTTTATCCCTCCAGATCAGAGAATGTCCAGTTCCATTGCATCAAAACACCACCTCACATCCAGAGTTATTCACAGTTTCAAATAAAAAGTTACAGCGTCACATCCCGGGTTTGCATGTTTGTATGTATCGTGATCGGGACTTAGAGAATAAAAGTGAAAAAAAAAAAAAACGCTAACTTTTACAAGTACTATAAATGTGCAGTGGCTGTTACAGACACAAACCAAATGTATGTGTATACTGTATAATATTAACAATAAGAGCAGCTCACTACTCAAAACGTAAATAGGCAGTCAGGATCGAACCGGGGACTCGAGTACAAGTAAGCAAATCTTAACGTTACACCACGGAAGCTGTTGTATCGTCCTTGTACCGTTTGTGATAGTGTTTATTTGATCTTTGGACTGCAGGCTTCATACATTATATAGTTTATGCCTACATTTTGTCATTTATTACTAAAATATGAAAAACGTTTCTGTTTTAACAATGTGTTTACACAGATTATTGTAGAAACGGAACACACATGAAATGCATGTGTTCCAAATAACGACCTATTATTTCCACTCTAAAACTCCAGCACTTCACTCCCAGATAATCAATCAAGGCCTGAGCTGGGAGAACTTCTTGCCTGTTCTACGGCGGTGGGTGGATGCAATAGTAGGCTGCCTACTGCTGGTCTTTATCAGCACATTTACGGGACAAAAAGACACTGACAGAGAGGTGCATTGGGATTTAAGGTGGGCCAGATTTACGACTTTTTTCATAGGCTCTGGTAATTCTAGTGTGAAAACAAATCAGCACTACTCCTCTTTGACTGTTGCCAGCTATTCTGCAAAGGGGGAACCATCCCAAAAGTCCATTCACCCCTCTACCCGATCTGACAGTGGCCATGGACTGGATCTTAAGACAATAAAAAAGGCCAGATTGGGTCACAAGAATAAAAAAGCTTAAGAAACAGTGGAGTAGAGCATCTTTAGCAGCAAGACTTTTTCATAGATTTCCTCCACTTTTGTAGCAAATTGCAGTTTCCAGATTCTCTAACTGTATTAGGACGCATGTCGACTTTAGCAGACATAACAGGCTGAGGATGAACGTCGACTAACGTTGACATTCAGGGGCAGAAGGCGAAAAAAAACATGTAAACGTTGATAAAGCTCATCTTTACATTATAGGTAGACCCTTTGCTAGGAGGACTGTTAGACTTGTTGAGCTGACGTCGAATCCCTGCATGGGTGTGAGTAGCGTAGAGTAAACAATGTCTAGAAAGGCATCGACATTGGGTGAGAGAGCAAGACAAGTGTGAAAAGCAAAACACTGTGTGCATATTATTTATTTGCATATTACTGCTGAATCAGACTCTGACTTATCAACCTCTGATTTTTATGCACGTGATCTGGAGATCAAAAACGAAAGTCAGTCCCTAGCTGATCGTGCAGCTGACGCACCCACAGGAACATTCGCCTGGGAGGACTACACAGACAGAGATCTGAGCAAGGCAAACTGGCAACTGGACTTCATCAAACAACACAGTGGACACCATGGATCACCAGCCGCTCAACTACTCTAAGATGTTATTTTCCAGAAAGTTCCTTTCAGCTTATGAGTGATGAGATAAACAGGTGCATAAGAACTATGTGAATTTACATACTGTGGGGGCTCACAGAAAATAAAACAGTGGCATTTGTCACAAATAAGTATTTTATGTTGATTAATGTGTGAAACCAGTTTTTTGGAAAAATATTGAGCCCTGGGATAAAAGGGAAAAAATAATTGGCCCTAAAGGAGTGCATTGGTTTCTGATTATGCGTATTTTTGAAAATCTACCAGAATTGGGCCCTTCGTGTTCCTTAAGAAGCTCATCGTGATTTAACTGGTAGAGAAATGTTGTTTGAATTTCTTCTTTTCCGGAAAAGACAAGCGTTTCAACTGCATGCTTTGTCCCTTGCTTTCTTGTCATCTCCAGTGACAATCCACTCCAAAACACTTGGGTCTTCTTCAGAAGTTTATGTATTACACCATTGCAGTTTCAGAATAATTATCAAATTGCTTTTACTTTTAGAGTTACCCTCATAAATATAATAGCTAACAGTAAAAAAAACACAAAAACTTTAATATGCATTCATTCGTCCATTTATTAACCCAGCTATTATGGAGTCCACAACTCATTATGGACAGTCTGTTGTCATATCCGTTCCTTGTGTAATTATGCTGGATTTACCCCTTTCTATAAAAAATGTCATTTTCCAACCCACTATATCCTAACTACAGGGTCACGGGGGTCTGCTGGAGCCAATCCCAGCCAGCACAGGGCACAAGGCAGGAACAAACCCCGGGCAGGGCGCCAGCCCACTGCAGGGCGTGCACACACACACAGACTAGGGACAATTTAGGATCGCCAATGCACCTAACCTGCATGTCTTTGGAATGTGGGAGGAAACCCACGCAGACACGGGGTGAACATGCAAACTCCACGCAGGGAGGGAACTGGGAAGCGAACACAGGTCCTCCTTACTGCGAGGCAGCAGCGCTACCACTGCGCCACCGTGCCGCCACCTTTTTATAAATATGAACAAACAAATTCAATTCCAAAAAAAAATTATAAAATAAGCTACGACAGAACGTGATTCCATAAAATTTGATAAGAATTCTATTTGATTCATTTTTCAGCAGCACTCTTTGGAAGGCGTTAGCTCAGAAGGTTGAAAAAGAGAACCTCTCCATCTGATATACAGTGTGACATCCACGATGAGCTCATTGTTGGCAAAAGAGCGACAGCAAATAAAAGAATATCACAACTTCTTTCAGTGCACTTGTCACAGGTAAAATAAAAAAGATAAAAACAAAATATATTCATGAATGTATTGAACTTACACATCCCAGTTTGGAGCCGTCCGTAGCTGCTGAGTTAACAATGGAAACTGCAATGGAACAAGAAAACAGACATAAATCAAACCAAATACTCAAATGCTTGCTCCAACTTTTACATTATGAATACTATTTTTTTTTTTTTTTTAACTTTTATTTTCCCCATAACTATCGGCAGTGACCACACAGACGTGGACAAAATTCCTGCTACCCCTCTAGGAAAAAAGAACCCCTCACAAAGGTCTCTGTAATACCTTAAAACTGACTAAAGTAATCGTCATTACTGTTTTTCCTATTTAACAAATATCAGACTTTGCTTTAGATACAACAGAATATTTCAAATAATAACAGAAATGAGCAAAAATGACGGGACCCCTAATCTAATATTTTGTTTCACGACTTTTAGAATTTGCAAATCACAGAAAACAAGCGATTCCTGAAGCTCTCCATGAGACTTCTGCACCTGTCCACAGGTCAGGTCATCCTCAGCAAACTGCTCCAGCCGTGTCAGGTTTGAAGGGGTCTTCTCCAGACTGTATGTTTCAGTTCTTTCCATAGATGTTCAATGGGATTCAATTCAGAAGCTCACCGAAGGCCACTTCAGAACAGACCCATGTTTTGTTCGTCGCCATTCTTGGGTTCTTTTAGTTGTGTGTTTTGGCTCTTTATCCTTTTGGAGGACCCATGATCTGGACAGAGACAGAGCTTTCTGACACGGGGCAGGACATTTGGCACCACAATGTCTTGCTAGTCTTGAGATTTCATTGTTCCTACTGCACAGACTGACTCAAGGCACCCCGTGCCTCCATCATATGAAATTCACCAAACTTTCCAAACACTTGTCAGCTCCATCCATAAAGTTGAATACTCCATCTTGTACTCTTAAGATGCAAGACCCTGGCTTCTTGTACTGCACCTAATATTTAGGGTACTAGAATATTATAATCTCTATATTAAGCTAAATTCACATAGCAGTAATAGTAGTACTAAGCGTAAGTAGTAAATAGCACAGTCACGTATACAGAGTACAATAGTGATGGGAAAATGAAGTCCCATGAAGATTTGAGGCTTGCTTTTTATTTGTGTTGAAAAAGATTCAAAGCTTTGAAGCCTCATCCACAGTATGAACAGCGACCTCTGATGGTTAACTGAGGTCAAGGCAAGCTCTCAAGCGCACAAGTGGAAGCTGCACTCACTGTTTCAGTCTCATGTCACCAGTAAAAGATCAGAAAAGTGTGTTCATTTAATTCTGCGGAGGTCCTTTTCCATTTATATTATTTAACTTTTGAACGCCATTTTCCGCTGTTAGTTGTCATCTGTCACCAAAGCTCTCCAAATCACTCTCTCCTCACAACCCAACAATGTTGAATGAGAATGATGGATGTTTTATACACTACTTGCTAATTTAGCACCAAAGTTGTCAAACCAATAAAGCGTGCTGTGAAGCGGTGATGACGTTCGAAGCTTCAAACGTTACAGGTCACATGACAGCGGTGTTTTGACACAAGCTCTGACACAGTGAATCGACTCACTACACTTCAGATTGACTGACACAAGCTTCAGTATCATTTTCCCATCTCTAGAGTACAGCGAAATTCCACATATATACACATTACAGTGCGTCATATGGTACTCAACAGGCACTCATGATGACAATGGCATGAGAACGTGACCCCAGTAAGAAATGCTCGGGACACTGGCCCTCTCCATTTCACATCATCCCACTGACTAGCTGATTGCGAAATTGGGGCATCCAGATCAAAAAAGCACAACCTTGCCCATTTAAACTTCTAAATTTTTAAACTTCAACTGCCAGATCATCAAACTGCACAGCAGTAGGCTTTCTTTTCAGCCTTGTTACTGTTAACATGTACACTATAATTTTGTTGTTGTGCTTCCAATAATATTTATGCCGAATGTTTAAAATAACACATATTAATGTATTCCGTTCACCGAGTCTGTGGGAGGGGGATATTTTTGATCACTCATTCGTTTTGTTGTTGGGGGCGATAATGGTGTAACTTTCAACTTTCAGACCTCCCATTGTGTATTCAAATCTCACATTTTCATTTCCTACGTGTAATACTTTACATTTACTTACATTAAATTTCATCTGCCACAGATCTATCTGCCTGTATGCTGTCCAAGTCCCTCTGTAATGATTTAATGAATTGGAGATTGTCTGCCAATCAGTTTTAATATCACTTAATGCCTAAAAGGTTTTTGCACTATAAACCTCTGCTTCCAATGTTTACGCCAATTTTCACCCATCTATATACTGCCCTGAACCTTGAGTTTCCACTTGATTTTAGTTTGATGTCTCGTCTTTCATGTGGTACCTTATCAAAAGGATCCAGAGAATCAAGATAAATCGTATCATACACACCACTTATGCTTTTGCTGTCCCTTGAAGAATGACAACATATTAGTATAGTGAGAAGTCAAGCTAAATGACGCCTTTTATTGGCTAACTAAACAGATTACAATATGCAAGCTTTTAAGGCAACTCAGGCCCCTTCTTCAGGCGAGATGTAACACAGAAACTGGAGTTCTCTCCATTGGTAAATCTTTAAGTGAGACATCTTAAATGTAAAAAATTAATAGACCTCTTCAGGCTAAGATTCATTTAGCAAGAGAGAAGAGCAATGTATGGTCAAGATCTTTGGATAAGACGACAATCCAACAAAGTCTTTTGAAGTTTCTGATGAGTTTTCCATACAATGTGGGTCTGTAGTCAGGTTGTCTCTGTCAGTCCGTGAGATGCAAACAATCCTCATATCTGGCCATAAGACCCATGTCTCTATTCAAACTAGGGCTGCACGATAAGAGAAAAAATGATTATCACGATTATTTTGCTGAAAATTTTTATCACGATTATTCCTTTGGTAAATGAAGTCTCTGACCAAAGCAGTGTAGCCTCGGCCAGTTATTCATTCATAGCTAGATAGCTAGATAGCTAGATAGCTAGATAGCTAGATACTTTATTAATCGCATACAGCGAGGGCAGCGCAACATTGGAAAAATGGTTGCGTGAGGGAATGCTATATCTTTTATCAAGTGTTGCGATCATTTTGTTAAACCCCTCACTGCTCACGGTGGTTATTGGACACATATCCTTGGCTATATGGTACGCGATCGCCTCTGTTATTTCCCGGTGTCTTTGCGAGCTAGGCAGATATGGTATTGCGTTGAACAATGTCCCTGATATTGTTGTCTGTGTTGTGGATGGCTGGTAATTTTTTGTTGTTGCTGTTTGTGCCTTCAGTCGTTGAAATTCTTGATAGTGTACTTTGTGGTGGCTTTTAAGGTGGTTGATGAGGTTTGTTGTGTTACCTTGGGACGTTTGGACTTGGACAGGAGCAAAGTTTGCACAAGACTCGTACCTGATCAACATCACATTCCTCGAAATCGAAATTGTTCCAGACAACTGAGTATGACCCCTTTTTAGGAACTAACGATCGCACTTCTGCACCTTCCTCACGTTGCTCCGCCATCATATGTTTATTCTGACTGACTGTTATTGCTGCTATTGACTTCTACTGCTTCAGAAAGCGCTTGCAATCTAGACGCAGTAACGTCATAGTGACGCAGTCCAATCCGTAAACTCAGCCCATAAAAAACAGTTTGGTCTTTATACTGTAAAATCGCAACGATATTTATTAACTGATCGTGGGTCATAAATATCGTTATCATGAGAAAAAAAAGATTAATCGTGCAGCCCTAATTCAAACCATGTTTTAATGTATTAAATTTTAGCATGAGTTTGACTTCCAATTCTTTTCTCTCTTGCTGTGTTTTGAAGTTGCCCATAAGCACTGTGACTTTAAAGTCCCTCTCACAATGTCCATGGCTGTTGAAGTGGGCCGCTACAGGAACATCTGTGTTGCCACGTTTAATGTGGCACCTGTGTAAATTCATTCTCTGGCAGAGTGTTTGTCCAGTTTCTCCCACATAGCGTGCAGAGTCGGGACATTTCATGCAGAGAATTAGGTAGACTACATTAAATGATCTGCAGGAAAATGATCCCTTTATGCGATGTTGTAGTCGGCAATGTGGTATAACTACACGGTCTGTATTATAAATGTGAGCACATCTTGTTTTACATCTTTTCTGTAGGCAGGAAGATGTACCATTTTCTGTTGGTTCACTTAGGGAGCCTCGGACAATTAGGTTTTGGTGGTTGTCTGTATGCCAGGAGGGGAGGTGCAGGAAATACATTTTTCAGTGTTTGGTCATTGATTAGCACTGGCTGAAGTTCTTTTATAATTTTTCGAAGTACTTCAAGATGTGGGTTGTAGGTGCATCTCTCAGACTGACCCAGACAATCTTTCTACAGACCCACATTGTATGGAAAAACTCATCAGAAACTTCAAAAGACTTTGTTGGACAGTTATATTCAGTGATCTTGACCATACATTGTTCTCTCTTGTTAAAAGAATTGTAGCCTGAAGATGTCTATTAATTTTTTACATTTAAGATGTCTCACTTAAAGATTTACCAGTGTTATTTGTCCTAGTGTGTATATAAACACAGGGAACTCCAGTTTCTGTATTACATCTCACCTGAAGAAGGGGCCTGAGTCGAAAGCTTGTATATTATGATCTTTTTAGTTAGCCAATAAAAGGTGTCATTTTGCTTGACTTCTCACTGCATCCATAATAGCTAACACGGTACAACACCCTAGTACTACAAACATATTAGTAAAAACTCGATCTTCCCCATCTAAACCCACGTGGACTGCTTACAGATTGAGCATCACATGTCAACAGAAGGTGTATTAGTAGATAGATAGATAGATAGATAGATAGATAGATAGATAGATAGATAGATAGATAGATAGATAGATAGATAGATAGATAGATAGATAGATAGATAGATAGATAGATAGATAGATAGATAGATAGATAGATAGATAGATAGTATCTATCTATCTATCTATCTACTAATACACCTTCTGTTGACATGTGATGCTCAATCTTTTCTGTAATTATTTCTTCCATTAATTTACCAGTGATGCATGTTCAACTTACTGAAGCATCGTTGCCTGCATTTGCTTGATCATATTTTTATATAATGGAACAACATTTGCTAGCTTCCATCTGTATGCAGTGATTTCTGAAAAATACACATCAAGGCTCTATATGGCACTCACTAACCTCAAAAGATAATTACCTGGTTCCAGTGATTTGCTTGATTTCAGTCTTTTTAATCTAAGCAGCACTTCTCTCTCTACAATTTCCTAATCACTCGGTACTTCCTTGATAGTTCCTTTAACTGCTGAGAGATCATATTAATTGTAAAACGTTCAGACAAGTGCACGTCTGAAGCACTCTATATCACAGTCAGTATATTAAATTTGACCTTTTCTATTCCTAATACAGAACACTTCCTCCTCCATTCTTCTTTAACAACTAAAATACTGAAACAGTCTCTTTTGGTCATCTTTCACTTTTTCCCCAGAATACCTCTCTCTACTCTAAAGTGTACTATATATAAAAGACTGGAGATTAAGTTTATTTTAAATAAGAGAAGACCAGGAGATGAACATGAGACGAGATTTGTGCCAATTTTGCTAAAAGATGGTGTTACACATGTGCGCATGGGAGGCAGCAAAAGGGCCTGAATGAGAGTAATTCCATGCCAGACCAAGGGGTGGCGGAGTGCACTAACTCTCTGTTACTTCCCTGCAGACCAGTTACGGGAAAATCCACCTGGCCCTGATGACATCACTTCCAGACCCGCCCCATATGATGTCACTTCCGGTTCCATCCCTACGGATGATGTCACTTCCTCCGCTTCTCCCTTAAAGCTGCCATCTTTGTGCCAGCAAATCAGTTCTGTTTTGGACTTTAACCTGTACACATCAATTGTCTCCATTTTTCAGCCATGGTGGCTGCCTCCTTTCTTTCTTTCTTTCTCTTTGACAATGGTCAAAATAATCTTTCAACCAAAGCCAAACCAAAACACCAAGTCAGACAAGCCAAAGCACAAGTCAAAAACTGGGAATCAAACATCTTTTTGCTAGAACCAAAGTTAGATTAGAGTCAGAAATCAAAAGGAAAGATTTGCCAACAAAAAGAAAGTCTAGAATAACGATTCAAGGATTTATACATTGGACAAAACATGGCCACTCCAGAAGACCTTTAAAACACTTGACCTAACAATTCCAAGATCCACCACTAGAAACCAGAGGGCACACCATAGCAATAGGATCCACAAAATGGTGGCACCAGAGATTAAAAACAAAATGGTGTCATGGAAAATACAAAGCATTTTTGAACAAACCAAAAACAAACCTCACATTTGGAACCCGCATGTTAAATCTCTATAATCGATATACAATTGGCAAGAAACTCTGCCAGAATTTGCATAATACATTTTTAAAAAGTTCATAAAATAAGGAAGTATAGTATTCCTAATTACAAACTGCTAAAGATTACTTAGCAAGTTAAATACATTCATTGGCTAAAGATTTCAGCTATAATAATACTTCCAACTGCTACTAATACAATTAACTGATAAAATAGTGATGACTTGTGAAGAGCCCACTTGTCTTTCTTCACATTTTACTTTCAGTGGTTACTTAATTTCTTCCCTTCTGGGTTGTTAGTTGATAACAGCTACTAAAGGTTTAGTCTGGATAACCAAATGTGTGTTTCATTCACATCAACAGCCCATGGACATCTGAAAATTTGAACACAGCTGACTTGAATATTCTACAACAAAGTTTCTTAAACTATGGGTTGCCACTGTTGGGTCACAGGTTCACTGTTGGATTTAATAGTAACGGGTCAAGGACAGTTTGCAAAGTGGGTTGCCAAGGGTTAGTTAAGCAATCAACACTTCTCCGACAATCGTCCTCTATTATCCATCATCTTGGTGTTTCATTAAGGTGGGACGGATCTACGAGTTTTTTCGTAGACTGTGGTAATTCTAGTGTTAGCAACTCCAATCCCGATGATCGGCCTCAATTACCTCCCCACCCCTTGACTATCGTCCATGATCCTCCAAGGGGATTTTATCTGATGAGTGACCATGGTTCACCAATGGCCCCAACCTCCCTCCAGCTCAGACGATCATCCGGGCATACAACAAGTAATGGGTAAGACTGAGTTGTGACAAACACAAGTTTAACCCTTAAACCACCACATACTTGGGGGTTAATGCACCCCTGGGCGCCAAATACTTTTTTGTTGCACTTTTTAAGTAAACGACAAAATTCACAAAGAAAATGTGAAATTTTAATTGAACATATTTTTTTTCATGCAAAGAGCATCACAATTACTGCAACACTGATCATTTTACACACTAACAATGAACTGTAAAAACTACTAAAAAAAAAACTACTGCAACAATCTATTATTATATGTACAAGGTGCGACTGATGCCATTGATGAAATTCAGTAAATCACCGACTGTGCCAACTGCGCTTGAACTGACTGCACGTGAGCACACAGAGGTAAGTGCTGATGCTGGCAGGCTCGTCTAGTGCAGCGGCTCAATCCCAGGGACAGTGATGCTGCAGTTCTGCCGGGGCCAGCAGTGGTCATGAGCTGGCTGCACAATGAATGTACAGCACTGACTGATCAGCTCCGGCGTGCTGGCAAATTGCGCTGGGAAGCTACTATAGCCAGCTGAGGCGTTCAATGAATGTACATCACCGAATATACTCGGCTCCGGAGTGCTGGCAAATTGCACTGAGACATGACTATAGCCGGTTGCGGAGTTCAATGAATGTACGTCGCCGAATATACTCGGCTCCAGCGTCCTGCCAAATTGTACCGAGACACGACTATATATTCAAATAATTATCATTATTATTCAGGGTGGCTCCAAAAGCCGTACTAACCCCTACTCTCTCTTCTGTTCTTTTTCCGGTTTTCTGTGGTGGCGATCTGCGCCATCACCACCTAATCAAAGCTCCATGATGTCCCTACATTGATGGATTAAAGGCCAGAAGTCCACATGACCGTCATCATCAAGTCCTTCCATGAGAGCCCTGAATACAGTGAGGACTGCTTGAGGTCATTTATGTTAGGTAGAATGCCTAGAGGGGGCTGGTCAGGTGGTCTCATGGCCTCGGACCCCCTGCAGATTTTATTTTTTCTTCAGCCGTCTGGAGTTTTTTTTTTTTTGTTTTTTCTGCTCTTCCTGGTCATCGGACCTTACTTTTATTCTATGTTAGTGTTCTCTTATTTTAATTCTTACTTTGTCTTTTTTTTCCTCTTTCTTCATTATGTAAAGCACTTTGAGCTACATTATTTGTATGAAAATGTGCTATATAAATAAAAGTTGTTGTTGTTGACTATAGCCGGTTATAGCATTCAATGAATGTACGTCGCCGAATATACTTGGCTCTGGCGTGCTGGCAAATTGCACTGAGACACGACTATAGCCGGTTATAGCATTCAATGAATTCATGTCGCCGAATATACTCGGCTCCAGCGTGCTGCCAAATTGCACTGGAAACCGACTTTAGTCGGTTGCGGCATTCAACGAATGTACTTTGCTGAATATACTTAGCTCCAGAGTGCTGGCAAATTGCATTGGGAACCAACTATAGCTGGTTCTGGCGGTTTAAGGGTTAAGAAATCCTGTTATGCATTGTCTGAATTGCAGTGAAAGTCAAAAGTAGTAGGAGTGACAACTCACCAGATGGGAGTTTATTAATTTTGATGCTACTTCCTTGTGAGAAGCCACTGAGCAAAGATAGCAAAGCAGGTTCAGCTTGGTCCTCGGAGCCCCAGTAACCTTATCTTCGGACTCCAGTGTTGAGCAAACCTGCTGCACAAAGTGAATCCACTCGTGATCCTTAAGGGATGCTAACTTTTCAGCTGTAAGAAATAAGAAAAAAAAAGTTGTTGCAAACATTCTTAACACAGAAGCTACAGTGCATACGCAAAATTTATATACTCATGTATTCTCTTGGTCGATATCATCAGTGTTGTGGAAGTTCACACCTCAAGAACTCGCTCAAAGTTCAGTTCACACAGATTAAAATGAATATATTCACGTTCAGAGCTCACCATTTCAATTTTGAACTATAGTTCATGTTCAGTTCATTTTGTATTTTTTAAGGAGTGAGAATAAATGACCCATGAGTTTACTTTTTTCAATTTTGCATGCCTTATATTAGGCTATTACAGTGTTCTTGAATAAAATACAATAATAATGAAGATTTTTTTTATTTAAATACACTTTATTGAGTTATACCCTGCAACAAACACGTATAACCATATATGCTAATATACTCCCGGTCAAAAAAGAAATTAAATCAATGCAAGTCTACATATAAATGACCGCTCTATTTCCAACCGTGTGACATAAATGGTGACAGTGGAGCCAGCGTGTAGGTGAACTAACTTATTACGCTTCTTGTCAAAATTCACGTCACATATTGCATGCCCAACGGGGAAAAATATAAAGTGGCCTCGCGAAGTCCAACGTTTTCCTAAAAGTGAAAGCGATTCTTCCCCGCGTGTTCGTGTCAGCAGGGTTGCAGCTTAAGCACAAGCAGGCAGACACAGACGGCGCCGATTTGATTTGACGTTATTTTTTTCCTAAATACAAATAAATGGCAAAAAAATAATATTCATAGAAATCCACTATTTGTGCTTATCCGAAAACCATATTCGGATTCAGCTCCACACCTGCATTATAGAGTAAGGCAAAACGTTTAATCTGTACCTAAACCATATCCAGAATGTCACATAAAACTGAACTTGCTCACGTTCCAAGTTCTTCACTTGCAAACACGTTACATTAAGTTCACCGTTCTTACAAAAATGAACTCGTTCATGTGCAACACTGGACACCAAAATGGATGGCAAGCATGGGCTGGCATGCCTCCCAGGATGGTTCAAAGTTACCTAGCCCGTAGGCTAAGCTAGTGAACAGGCAAGAGAAAAGGCAGGGCATTCCTTGCCTCAGCCAGGAAGTTGGCAGAAGATGCCAACACAGAAGTGGATATGCTGGTGTACTGACAAGGCTTGACCAAAGATCCTTGCCTGACCAGTAAGCCAATATAATGGAGGGACAGGAGGAGACAAGCTGCCTGGAGTATTTGCTCCCCCAACACGCTAGATGGCAGCATTACTGGGCTATGGTACCTGTACAGACACCCATAGTGCATGCTGGGAACTAACGTTCCATGGGGCAGCCCTGTTGGGTTCCATGGGTGCTGCAGGGATTAGTGATCCCAGCTTTGTGGGGCTTCTGTGTAACCCGTAAGTCCTTCCTATGGCCAATGTCCTTTTACAAGAAGTACTCCAGGGTCTTGCATAAAAGAATTCGCTCTTCCTCACCCAGACGAGCTGGAGTTGGGCAGAAGAGGAACAAAGTTGGTCTGGAAGGAGTGGAGGAAGAGAAAGAGAAGAAAAGAGAATTTGTAAATGTACATGAAAATCTGTTTAACAGTATTTTTCTGTAATAAATCATTCATTTAAACCTGGGATTTGTATCTATGAGGTTGCATCAGGTGCTGTTACGCCCTCTACAAGTAACAACACATAAAGCTAGCCTGTCATATTAAGACAGTATGGGATGACTGGCCTCTCCCTCTGTATTTAGTAAGCTCTTGTCTGCAGGTCTCTGGAGTTACTGGAAACCTTGAATGTTTAAGATTATAATAGACTAGGGGGCTCCGCCCACCCCTGGGTTTGGTTCATCGGATATACAATTTAAAGAGATTGTTATTTTCATTGGAATTGTTACATATGTATTATTTTCACTTTTACTTTAAAACTTTTGTAAAAACAATACTTGTCCTTTATTTCCGGCCCCGGGCGTGGTTACATCTCTTTCTCACAGGACGTATAGCACTGCTGACGTTGTGAAGGGGGTGCAGCTAAACGCATGCTAAGGAGAAGCAGTCGGATCATCTGCTGGCTTTCTGCGTCTTCTGCTTGTTGTTGCTTTAAGAGCTGGGAGCACATGAAGCGTGTCTGCCAACAACAATCCAGCAACTGCTAGGTTAGATGTCGATGGATGGATGGATGGATAGATAGATATAGATGTGAAAGGCACTATATAATAGACAGACAGAGACAGACAGACAGGAAGGATAGGATATAGATAGTCTTGGATGAATAAAAGTACCAGCAAGCCATACAGATAAATATCAGCAAGGACGGTCTTATAATTAGGAAACTGGCCGGAACAAAAACCTGCAGGACTGTGAGTGAAGATCCCCTGCCTTAGATACACAGAGATGCAGCTTTTCAATGTTTAAACACACTGGCCTTCAATATTTTACTGCTAAATCACAGATATATGTAACGCTCAACTCAGACTCTTTTAAAGATAAGTGAGCTAATGGATCATTATGTGCAAAATGAGATTTCCAGCACACATTATTAATCTGACTACCAAACTGTACAAGAAACAGCAGTCTTGCATCCAAATTGGAACGGAAGTCAGTGACTGGTTCAGAATAAGCAGCAGGGTAAGGTAAGGTTACACAAGACTGCACAATCTTGTCATATCTGTTTAACAGATACGCTAAGCACATCATGTGGCAAGCACTGGACGGTTATGTAAAGGGGTTCCTAATTTTACGAAGAATAATGAATAATTTACAATACGCAGATGATGTAATTTTAATTGCAATGACAAAAGAAGATCAAGACTTGGTCAATAGAGCCAATGGAGGCCAGCAGAAGTGTGGGTCTACAAACCAATGTCAAAATAGAATGTTGTGTGCATTCAAGATTGATGAGCAGATAGTGGCACAGGTTGCAAACTTCATTTATCTGGGATCCATCTTTTGTGAGGGTGGAGTATGTAGTCAGGATATAAAAGAGGCGCCTAGCAATGGGTCGGTCAATGACGGCAGTACTGAATGCAATTTAGAGAAGTAGACATATCTAACAGTTCAAAAGTCAGGCCGGTTAAAGCCCTCATCAGGGTAATTTCAATATATGGATGCAAAAGATGGACCCTCAAGCGGGCAGAACATAGAAAGCTTTTAAAATGTGGTGCCACAGACGGATTCTCTGAGTGAAATGGAAAGAACAGCCTACTAACAGATGGGTTCTCAAGAAGCTAAAAGAAACCAATGAACTACTGCATAAAGTAGGAAAGTTAAAACGTTGCTACTTTGGGCACATTACGGGAAAGACATCATTCGGGGATGCACAGGAGGCAAGTGCAGCAGAGAGTGACAGAGGAGAAGATGGACCGAGGATATTTCTGAGAGGACCAGGATGGAAATAAACAAAGCAGATTGGGTGAAAGGAGACTGTAAGTCATGGAGAGAAGCCCCACTCGCCTCCAAACCTTCCAAAGAAGGAGGGCATCAAACACAAAAACTTAGCCCATTCATCCATTTTAGTTACCATTTATCCACTGGAGCCAGGCCTTACCTCCATTTAATGCGAAACACAGGATCTTAAATATGAAAAGATTTATCATATGGTGTCCCAAACACAGACACACAAAAAATACGCACAGGTCATTTAAAAATTGCCCATCAGACATCTTTTCTTTGGCACTGCAGTTATTGGAGAAAACCAACATAATCACAAAAAGATAATATTTTCTTTTTGAAGTGGAGTCAAGAGGTAAGTTTACCTTTGTCTTCACAATACAAACTAGGTTTATATGTTTGTTTACCTCCAAAGAATAAATTCTTATTAATTAGATAAGATGAACTTTTTTAATCCTATGGGGAAATTCATATGTATATAGCAGCTGAAACATAAAAACATGGATGAAGACTCACAAGACAGATAATACAGTCGATCAATCAATCAACCAATCACAACAACAATCAATCGATCGATAAATAAATTAATAACTCTTACTGTTAGAGAAATACAGCAGGCAGTCAGTCATACCATCAACCTTACTAACAATATTCACACTGACTCTTACTCCTATACTATAAATATAAATAGTGACAGGCTGCCTTTTCTCAATATAAACACCTCAGTGTTGTCCTTGGATTCATTATACTTACACGAATGACAGGGAACACTCAACATTTTGGAATCAAATTTCACAGGAACTATCTTCATGATCTAGTGCAAAGAAAATGCAAGTCTTGTAAAGATTACAGCTTCCCATTGTAAATCAAATGACCAATAATGAAATATACCACAGATTGTTATATTAGGGCTTATTGCTGGGACGACATTTGAAATATGAAAAATTATGGAAATAAATTTACTAAACAAAATGCATTTTTAGTTTCTAGTACAAACTCCTAGAAGCCAGGGCCCATATTTATCATGTGTCACAGAATTACTAGAAGGAACTGTTCAAACTCGGAGCAGAACGTAAGAAGTATTTACAAAGTGTCCTAGTCGCAGTCCCAGTGAGGAGTAGGAACTGAACTAACACCCGAGAATAAATGAAGTGCCGATTTTCAGCATCCCTTCCTGTAAATTGACACTTATGATGAAATGTGTAGTTTTCCGATTCTAAAGCTGAGGCTTCACCACAAAGATAATAATAACCATCAAAGTAAAAGGAAAACATAATAAGGTAGGACATTCTGCTAAGCTGCATGTAATTGTTACCACTTTGCAACATTAGGATGTCACATATGCATGTCAGAGAGTCACCTTCCAGGCTCATTAGAGGTAAGCACTACCACTCCAGGACACAAGCGGGCACTGTCCTTGATAGTTTTGTCTCTTTTTCCACCCAGAGCTCAAAAACACACCCAATCAGGGCAACCGAGTCCACCCCTTACGGCTCAGAGACTAAAAGGAGAAGACGACTCTGGCAGCGGTCATCACATTTCGTCAAAGGTCGACCGGCGGATGAAGCTCCAACCTGACCTTGTGATCGCCCCAAATGCGCCTTGAATTTTGATAGCCGCACCAGGCAATGTTGCCTTCTTTTGTTTTGTGTTATTTGCATTGCCATCCGCCCGTTTATTTTGTTGAACTGCTTAGTTAATAAAGGGGATGGCACAGTTGTTGCCCCAAAATTGTGTATGCCTAACTGGTCAAGAACAATGAATAATATTATAACATTTTATCAAATAAGATGGAAAGACAGAGACACACACACACCAAATTAGAGTAAAGCCTGGTAATGGGCACATTTTATTTAACAATGAATGCTCCATTGAGGGTGGCATGGTGTTGCAGTGGGTAAGCGCTGCTGCCTCACAGTTAGGAGACCCGGGTTCGCTTCCCAGGTCCTCCCTGCATGGAGTCTGCATGTTCTCCCCGTGTCTGCGTGGGTTTCCTCCAGGTACTCCTGTTTCCTCCCACAGACAAAGACATGCAGGTTAGGTGCATTGGTGATTCTAAATTGTCCCTAGTGTGTGTGTGTGTGTGTGTGTGTGTGTGCGCCCTGCGGTAGGCTGGCGCCCTGCCCGAGGTTTGTTTCCTGCCTTGCGCCCTGTGTTGGCTGGGATTGGCTCCAGCAGACCCCCCGTGTATTAGGATATAGCGGGTTGGATAATGGATGGATGCTCCATTGATTCTTTCTGCATGGTGCACTATGCCTACGGGGATAGGCTCCAGCATCCTCATGACCCTGTTCAGGATAAAGCGGGTTTAGAAGATGGATGGATGATCCACAACCATACTATCAGATGAATCACCTTTCCATGGTTTTCTCAACTGAAAACTCCTCATATAGTGAAAGTTTCACTAAAACTTGACTTTGCTATTCTACAGTCACATTTACTCTTCCAGTGTCATCTTCCACGTTGCCATGACGTGCTTCTCTCCATGATCCCCCCTTATTCTCTGCGAGGCTGTATTTATCCAGTGTCCAGGAGTCTTAGCCTGCCATCTTGAACCTTCCCGATCTTGTAAAATGTAACGGTAATGTTCCAGGAGTTCACGGAAAGCAAAGTTCAGTGTACCTGTATAACACTGTCACTTAATAATAATTCTTTACATTTATATAGCACTTTTTCACTACTCAAAGCGTTCTCCACACAGGGAGGACCAGGGAAGTGAAAATCTCCTTACTGCAAAGCAGCAGCACTACCACTGCGCCAACTGTGAGTATACCCATCCAGCACCATCTGTCTTTGTCAGTGTTTCCCAACCTCGGTCCTGGGGGCCCACTGTGGCTGCAGGTTTTTGTTCCTACCAGCTTCTGTTTTTAATTGGACTCCTGGGCTAATTAAGTGATGTGTTATTTCCCAGGTTCTGTGCTTTGGGAACAATATAGAAATTCGAAAACTAAGTTTGGTTAAAAAAAAAAATAAAAAAAATACGTATGTATTAAAATGTACCAAGCAGTTATATGGGAATAATGTTTTTTTTTTTCTTTTTAACTATATTTTCATCTTGATTTTCATTCTACTTTTCTAGGTGTTCCAATTGTTTAATTAATCCATTATTTACTAATTAGTGGGTCTGATGCTAAAGTAGTTGCAGCCTTTGATTATTCCGTGTTGTTTGCCAGCGTGTCTGCTCTGCTCATTTTTAATTGTCATTAATAAGATACAACGAAGGGGTAAAACTGCACAGTGAAAGGGCAAAATATAATGAAATCAACAAAAGAGAGTTAAGCATTTAAATCTATAGCAAAAGCAGAAATATTTCTAAATGTCTTATAAATGTAAAAATCATGCTGCAGTGCTTTTCTGAATGTAGAATAAAAGAAAAATAATACCAGCTAATTAAATGAGATGAGTGCGATCAGGTGTTGTCACTGATTAGGAATCTGGTTGGAACAAAAACCTGCAGCCACAACAGGGGGTCCACAGGACCGAGGTTGGGAAACACTGATCTAAACAGTAATATGCTTGCTACTACAGTACAATTTGCACCCATGACCACCTGAGTGTTGATAATGTGATAGTCATATGAAAAAGTTTGGGAACCCCTCTTAATTCTTTGGATTTTTGTTTCTCATTGGCTGAGCTTTCAAAGTAGCAACTTTCTTTTAATATATGACATGCCTTATGGAAACAGTAGGATTTCAGCAGTGACATTAAATTTATTGGATTAACAGAAAATATGCAATATGCATCATAACAAAATTAGACAGGTGCACCCCAACAGAGATATAACATTAATACTTAGCTGAGCAAATCTAACAGCCTCTAGACGCTGTCCTCCTATAGCCTTTGATGAGTGTATGGATTCTGGATGAAGGTATTTCTGACCATTCTTCATACAAAATCTCTCCAGTTCAGTTCAATTTGATGGACAGCCTGCTTCAAATCATCCCATAGATTTTCGATGATATTCAAGTCAGGGGACTGTGACAGCCATTCCAGAACATTGTACTTCTCCCTCTGCATGAATGCCTTTGTAGATTTCGTGTTTTGGCTCATTGTCTTGTTGGAATATCCAACCCCTGCATAACTTCAACTCTATGACTGACGCTTGAACATTATCCTGAAGAATTTGTTGATATTGGGTTGAATTCATCTGACCCTCGACTTTAACAAGGGCCCCAGTCCCTGAACTAGCCACATAGCCCCAGAGCATGATGGAACCTCCACCAAATTTGACAGTAGGTAGCAGGTGTTTTTCTTGGAATGCGGTGTTCTTCTTCCGCCATGTAAAGTGCTTTTTGTTATGACAAGATAGATAGATAGGATAGATAGGATAGATACTTTATTAATCCCAATGGGAAATTCACAATATTCAAAATACAAATTGAGATAACTCAATTTGTGTCTCATCAGTCCAAAGCACTTTGTTCCAAAATGAATCTGGCTTGTCAAAATGAGCATTGGCATACAATAAGAGACTCGGTTTGTGGTGTGAGTGCAGAAACGGCTTCTTTCTCATCACCCTGCCATACAGATGTTCTTTGTGCAAATTGGGTTGAATTGTAGAACGATGTACAGATACACCATCTGCAGCAAGATGTTCTTGCAGGTCTTTGGAGGTGATCTGTGGGTTGTCTGTAACCATTCTCACAATCCTGCGCATATGCCACTCCTGTATTTTTCTTGGCCTGCCAGACCTGCTGGGTTTAACAGCAACTGTGCCTGTGGCCTTCCATTTCCTGATTCCATTCCTTACAGTTACAGAACCTGACAGTTTAAACCTCTGAGATGGCTTTTTATAGCCTTCTCCTAAACCAGGAGACTCAACAATCTTTGTTATCAGATCTTTGGAGAGTTGCTTTGAGGATCCCATGCTGTCACTCATCAGAGGAGAGTCAAAGGGAAGGAAGCACAACTTGCGATTGACCACCTGAAATACCTTTATATCTCATGATGGACACACCTGTCTATGAAGTTCAAGGCTTAACGAGCTCATCCAACCAAGTAATCAGCATTGAGCAGTGACAGGCATTCAAATCAGCAAAATGACAAGGGGACCCACATTTGTGCACAGCCAGTTTTTCACATTTGATTTAATTTCATACAACTAAATACTGCGTCACTAAAAATCACACCGCAGTACTCAGATGTTCCTAGGAAATGAAAGACAGACCACTGTTATCTTTATTGTTGAAAGGACAGTCAATTATTATACAGGCTGTGAGGAGTTCCCAAACTTTTTCATATGACTGTATCTCTTGTGATTTGCACATGCATGGTCATCCACATTTGGTACAATGATCTTTATGTGTGTTTGCTAATTTGCAGGACTGCATCTTGCTTTAACATTATCTTATGTGGATTCTTGGGGAAATGTATAAATATCACCCAATACATTGTAAGGGCGTTTAACATCTGGTGCAAAATTCGAGACATGCTTGGTTTTGACATACACAAATGAAAATCTGCATTTTACACACAACGTTACCCTTTCATTTCAGCTGACAGCGGATGGATTCTCCGCATAGATGGAGCAATCAAGTAGCTTGCAAAATTTGAGTTAAGTTGAGTGCATTGTGGTCCAGCATTTCCAAAACAGTTGGCCCTTCCCAGAATGTGTGCGCCAACCTCTGCCTGAATGCCATCTGCTGGAAACTCTTAGAAAGTTAGGTTTCACTCACCAGCTCTCCTAAATCCTGGTGAAATTAGGAGTAGTTACTTAACTTAAAACTGGCGAAATGCTTTTACTCCCCTTGTAAGAGTAGGACCGAAATTCACTCAGATTTTTGAGCCAGTTAGGACATTTTTCCTACTTTGAGAAGCTTGATAAATACGGGCACAGATCTAAGTTTTACTCAAACATTTATAATTATTATAATAATAATAATAAATTTTATTTATATAGCACCTTTCAGACAAGGGTATTTGCAAAAAGCCGATTTAAAGATAAAATTAACAACCAAGAGAAATGGGAGATCCTTGCATTGTCCAACAGAATGAACCCATAAAGTCTATTAATGTATCTAATACAATCAGACTAGCACTCTGTATCTACAAGCAGCAGGATTATGAAGGAGAAATAGCTGTAATACCTTCGGGTTATCAATGATGGGTGTGATGGTGAGATCAGTATCAATGTAGATCAGCTCTTTGATTTTTGAATGCACGTCACCTGCATGCATATCAGGAACTTCACTCTGTCAAGAAGAAATAAACACTGTAACTGATGGTACATAGACACCAAGACTGGTAACAGAGAACAGATAGCAGGTATGTGTCCAATGATGTCTCGGACAAAGACACGGTTTTCCTTGATTTCCCCCTCTGCTCCTTTTGTTTAAAATTACAAATCAAAAAATTCATACATTGTGATTAAAGTGCACACAGCAGACTTTAAATTTAGTGGGATTTGCATACATTTTGGACACACAACACTTTTTCCTCATGGACCCCCCCCCCCATTTCAGGGCACCATTATAATATCTGGCATCACATGTGTTTGTGAATCCTCAGGCGGGTTTCATGGCTTCATAAGATAGCCCATCTTGCTTCTGCCTTTTGGAGTCTGCAGCTACCATTGTTCAACATGAGGACAAAAGCTGTGCCAACGAAAGTCAAAGAAGCCCATTATGAGGCTGAAAAATAAGAATAAAACCTTCGGTAAGACCATAGGATGACCTAAATCACCTGTCTGGAATATACAGTGCATCCAGAAAGTATTCCCAGCGCATCACTTTTTCCACCTTTTGTTATGTTACAGCCTTATTCCAAAATGGATTAAATTCATTTTTTTCCTCATAATTCTACACACAACACCCCATAATGACAACGTGAAAAAAGTTTACTTGAGGTTTTTGCAAATTTATTAAAAATAAAAAAACTGAGAAATCCCATGTCCATAAGTATTCACAGTCTTTGCTCAATACTTTGTCGATGCCCCTTTGGCAGCAATTCCAGCCTCAAGTCTTGTTGAATATGATGCCACAAGCTTGGCACACCTATCCTTGGCCAGTTTCGCCCATTCCTCTTTGCAGCACCTCTCAAGCTCCATCAGGTTGGATGGGAAGCGTCGGTGCACAGCCATTTTAAGATCTCTCCAGAGATGTTCAATCAGATTCAAGTCTGGTCTCTGGCTGGGCCACTCAAGGACATTCACAGAGTTGTCCTGAAGCCACTCCTTTGACTTCATGCTTGGTTTGTGCTCTGACATGAACTGTTAACTGTGGGACCTTCTATAGACAGGTGTGTGCCTTTCCAAATCATGTCCAGTCAACTGAATTTACCACAGGTGGACTCCAATGAAGCTGCAGAAACATCTCAAGGATGATCAGGGGAAACAGGAGGCACCCGAGCTCAATTCTGAGGTTCATGGCAAAGGCTGTGAATACTTATGTACATGTGCTTTCTCAGTTTTTTTATTTTTAATAAATTTGCAAAAACCTCAAGTAAACTTTTTTCACGTTGTCATTATGGGGTGTTGTGTGTAGAATTCTGAGGGAAAAAATTAATTTAATCCATTTTGGAATAAGGCTGTAACATAACAAAATGTGGAAAAAGTGATGCGCTGTGAATGCTTTCTGGATGCACTGTAATAAAGATGAAAGAACACACTGGTGAAGCTCAGTAATCACAAAGGGACTGGTAGGCCAAGGAAGACCTCCACTGCTGATGACAAAAGAATACTCACAATGGTCAAGAAAAAGCCCCAAATGCCTGTCTGACTGATCAGAAACAGTCTTCAGCAGGCTGAAGTGGACATGTTGGAGACAAACATCAGTAGAAGACTTAATGAACTGAAATACAGAGGCCACACTGCAAGATACAAACCACAAAAACAGGGTGGCCAGATGACAGTTGGCAACACAGAAGTTTGTCAAAGCTAAAAAAAAAAATTTAAAAAAAATGGAAAATTTTTGAATGGCCAAGCCAGTCACCCCATTTAAATCCAACTGAGCAGACCTTCCATATGCTGAAGAGAAAACTTAAGAGTACAAGCCCCCCAAACAAGCAGGAGCCGAAGATGGCTGCATGAGAGTCTTGACAAAAGATCACCAGAGAAGATCCTCAGCACTTTGTGATGTCTATGAATCGCAGACTTCAAGCAGTCAGTGCATGCAAGGGATATGTGACAACGTCCTAAAGATGACAGCTTTGATAGTCCTACCATTGTTATGTCCCAGATTTTATGGTGCCTTGAAATGTGGGGACCATTCAGAAAAATCGTTGTGACCAAAATGACTGCAAATCACCTTAAATGAATGTCTGCAATGTGCATTTTAGTCACAACTGAATTGGTTGATTTGTAATTTAAACTGTGCAGCAGAGGGAGTAATCAAGGAAAAAAATGTGTCTTTGTCCCAAATATTATGGAGGGCACCGATGCAATAGCTGGTTTTGACATTTTTTTCTAATCCTCCATTAAGAATGGAACTTAAGAGGTTAGCTGCTACCGTTCTATGTTAGGTGATCTGATAACACGTTAAAACAGGGTGTTAGAGTAGGATGTAAAATTAGGAAAGACGTGGCTGTAATTTAAAAAACAAATATGTTGATTAACTATGACTGTGTTTACTTCAGAAATAAAGCGAAAACAATAATCAAAAGGGCAAAAGGAAAACTCCAAAAAAGTAGAAAAAAAAAATAGAAGTGCAGAGCACAAAGAGAAAAGACCATATAAACAAGTGACAGCCAAGAATACAAACGATTATCGCAAATTATTCACAGTGAGCTAGTGTGATGTGCAAATACACAGCTTAGCAATAAGTGATGCCAGGGCAGCAACACATGCTAAACAGGCTGGACAGGTGTAGACACCAGGGGGTACTCCAGCACCCCAAACACCCAACACAAACAGGCATGGGCACCAGGTAAAAATCACAAAGAACCCTTTATTCTGGGTAAACTCTTTAAAGCAAGTGTTTCCCACCAGAACCACCACAAGTACAATAAAGCACTGTTACAATATACTTTTTGTCTTCTTTCTCTCAGTCATTCTTCCACTGCCTCTTCCACTCCTTCTCGCAAGCTTCCACCCATCTCTGACTCATGCTAGTGAGGCAGGCAGCTCCTTTTAACTTCCATCCGCGGCGGTACTTCCAGTCTTCCTTACACGTGGTCCAAAAGCACTTCCAGGTAAGGCTAGAGCCCCAGTCCCTGCAGCCCCCCCCCCCGGCGGCACCCACGGTACAAGTCCCATGATGCCCTGTGGGAATGCAGAGCGTTACATTACATCTGCAATAAGATGCTGCAGATGTTCTATCAGATGGTTGTGGCAAGCGCCCTCTTCTATGCAGTGGTGTGCTGGGGAGACAGCATAAAGAAGGACGCCTCACGCTTGGACAAACTGGTGAGGAAGGCAGGCTCTATTGTAGGTACGGAGCTGGACAGTTTGACATCCGTGGCAGAGCGACGGGCGCTGAGCAGGCTCCTGTCAATCATGGAGAATCCACTGCATCCACTGAACAGGATCATCTCCACACAGAGGAGCAGCTTCAGCGACAGACTGCTGTCACCGTCCTGCTCCACTGACAGACTAAGGAGATCGTTCCTCCACCACACTATGTGACTCTTCAATTCTACCCGGGGGGTAAACTTTAACATTATACAAAGTTATTGTCCGTCTGTATACCTGCATTGTTATCACTTTAATTTAATATTGTTCTTTATCAGTATGCTGCTGCTGAAGTATGTGAATTTCCCCTTGGGATTAATAAAGTATCTATCTATCTACCTACCCACCTACTACAATCCAGGAGGGCTGCCATCTAGCATTCTGAGAGATAATGTCCTGTGCACACTCTCTCCCCCGGTCCTTCCAGTACAGGGGTGTCCTAGCTATCCCTCACACAGGTGTAATTCACCAAAGCGTTGATCACATTAAATTTGATGGATTCTTCCTTGAAAATTTGCTGTACAGTCATCTTAGACTAACTATATTTTTTCTAGCACACCATGATGATTTTCAACAGCTCTCTGATGTCACACTGGCCTCGCAGACTGTTGAATGGGGATGTCACTCCCTGCTCTGTGCTATTTACTAGATTTACGTTACGCATGTGAACTAAAGGCACACTCCACCTCGCTACCCGGTCTTCTTTACGGATGCATGAATAATTTATGCTGTATGCACGCATGCATAGTGCCACTACCCCATTCACTTCAGCCAGATTGGCACCCCGCTTGCAATTAAAAACTTACAGTACTTTACTTTGGAGGGGTACATTAACTGACCATAATGAAAATATTATGAAAATAATTAGTTTCGACTGCACTGATTCATTGTATGTTGTGCCTACCCTCATCGATTAAGCATGGAGTGCGAATCATATAGAGACAGGGACAAACAACACCCCAACTATTTAACACTGATCGTTTCCATCACAGGCTATCTGGTGCTAGGCATAATGACAGGGGACCAGGAGACGAAGAGAGAGACATAAAGGACTCAGAGTAAAACTTTACCTCAGGAAGGCATGGTGGTGCAGCAATTAGCACTGCTGCCTCAAAGTTCCGGCAGCTATCTTATGCTCCTCAAAAATGGTCGGGCATAATTGGCAGACAAGTCCCAAGCTCTCAGGGACACATAAAAGACCACTGCACCGTTACAATCCGCTCAAAATCAATTCAGTTTCTCTTTCCCCATTTATTTAAATGCATTTTGCAGTGTTTGCCAAAATTCTTGAACTGTTCTGTGTTTCCACCAAACTCGAGGCAAAGCTATTTCAGCTCATCACGAATCAAAGGTTTAAAATTACCTGCAATTTAGAAATCTTCAGTGGTGCACTCTGGGCCGCACTACTAGTCCTTGGGGTGGGACGAGAGCTGTTGATGCAAAAATGATTTGACATTAGTGATAACTTCCTTCCATTTTTTTTAACATACAAAAACCAACCTACTGCCACATTCATTCATTTATAATCTTCAATTGAAATCACCCGGAACCCTACTGCTTGGTGCTAATATGCTAATACAGTATAAGGGTTCTTTTTTCAATAAAACAGGAGAATAAACGAGATGGAGCATCTATCAGTAAAGCACAGCTCAAAACAAGCAAAAGCCGTTTTACATTAGCAATAGCCAAACCTTTGAATAAAATTCACATCAGCTGTTTCTTATCATAAACACAAAAGAAGGTTCTAACATTCTTTACGAACACATCTTAATTCAGGCAATGTGTAGTTTACATAAATGCTGCTGTAAGCAAGTTATGCAATAATCTATGAGAGGCATGGTGTGCAAGGAATTAATTTCCTTTCTCAGGCCTGGGGGCCAATATTTGTGACTATACACTTGAAGGATAAGCTTGGTATTTTTCAAATTATTGCTTCACAAACATGGCAGAGATGTCACACCAAATTGTTTTCTAAAGTTAAGTGCTTTCCTTACATATAAAACAAAAATCTCACCCGCACTGGTGCTTTAACAATGAAGGCTACGGGGCACGCAAGTATACTGCAATCATGCCCAATAATGGCCTAGGACAATTTATTTGTAGTCTGAGGCCTCACTTGACTTGCAAGGCCGAAAAAGACACATACAGTATTCGCTATTGTCATGTGTGTTCTTTTTGGGCCTTGGAAGTAAATTGTCATATAACATCGCATGGACATCAGGGACAGTGCCTCTGGATTGGCAGACCGGGGTGGTGGTCCCCCTCTTTAAGAAGGGGGATCGGAGGGTGTGTTCCAACTACAGAGGGTTCACACTCCTCAGCCTCCCTGGAAAAGTCTATTCGGGGGTTCTGGAGAGGAGGGTCCGTCGGATAGTCGAACCTCGGATTCAGGAGGAACAGTGTGGTTTTCGTCCTGGTCACGGAACAGTGGACCAGCTCTACACCCTTAGCAGAGTCCTGGAGAGTGCATGGGAGTTCGCCCAACCAGTCTACATGTGTTTTGTGGACTTGGAAAAGGCGTTCGACTGTGTTCCTCGGGGAATCCTGTGGGGGGTGCTCCGGGAGTATGGGGTACCGGACCCCCTGATAAGGGCGGTTCGGTCCCTGTACAACCGGTGTCAGAGCTTGGTCCGCATTGCCGGCAGTAAGTCGAACCCGTTTCCAGTGAGAGTTGGACTCCACCAGGGCTGCCCTTTGTCACCGATTCTGTTCATAACTTTTATGGACAGAATTTCTAGGCGCAGCCAGGGTGTTGAGGGGGTCCAGTTTGGTGGACTCAGGATTGGGTCACTGCTTTTTGCAGATGATGTTGTCCTGTTTGCTTTATCAGGCCGTAATCTTCAGCTGTCTCTGGATCGGTTCGCAGCTGAGTGTGAAGTGGCTGGGATGGGAATCAGCACCTCCAAATCCGAGACCATGGTCCTCAGCTGGAAAAGGGTGGAGTGCCCTCTCAGGGTTGGGAGCGAGATCCTGCCCCATGTGGAGGAGTTCAAGTATCTCGGGGTCTTGTTCACGAGTAAGGGAAGAATGGAGCGTGAGATCGACAGGCGGATCGGTGTGGCATCCGCAGTGATGCGGGCTCTGCATCGGTCTGTCGTGGTGAAAAAGGAGCTGAGCCATAAGGCAAAGCTCTCAATTTACCAGTCGATCTATGTTCCTACCCTCACCTATGGTCATGAGCTATGGGTAGTGACCGAAAGAACGAGATCGCGAATACAAGCGGCTGAAATGAGTTTCCTCCGCAGGGTGTCTGGGCTCTCCCTTAAAGATAGGGTGAGAAGCTCAGTCATCCGGGAGGGGCTCAGAGTAGAGCCGCTGCTCCTCTGCATCGAGAGGAGTCAGATGAGGTGGCTCGGGCATCTGATCAGGATGCCTCCTGGACGCCTCCCTGGTGAGGTGTTCCGGGCACGTCCAACCGGGAGGAAGCCCCAGGCCACGCTGGAGGGACTATGTATCCCGGCTGGCCTGGGAACGCCTTGGGATTCTCCCTGAAGAGCTAGAAGAAGTGGCCGGGGAGAGGGAAGTCTGGGCATCTCTGCTCAAGCTGCTGCCCCCGTGACCCGACCTCGGATAAGCGGAAGAGAATGGATGGATGGCAATATAGCAAATGAATCCCTAAATCCACCGTCATACACAAGATATGATAAGCACAGCTTTTTACCTAAACTTCATTATATTCGCTATTGACATATGTGTCTTTTTCGGCCTTACAAGTCATATGAGGCCTCAGACTACAAATAAATTGTCTTAGGCCATTATGCAGGATTGTAATATAATGATTGTCTGAGGGTTTGAACTTGAGCTGTTTAGGCGGGAGTGTGTACGATATTGATTTAAGTTTAGGCGACCAGGCTAGTGTTGCTGCCCGATTTAGTGAGGTTAAAATAAGGGTTCTGGCTAAGGATAGGTTGTCTTTTTAATTTTATTCCTTGAACTTGTGTTGTTTAAGCAGGAGTGTGTACGATATTGATTTAAGTTCAGGTGACCGGGTTACCGTTGCTGCCCGATTTAGTAAGGTTAAGATAAGGGCTTTGGGTAGGTGCAAATTGTTTTTAATATTATGCCTTATTTTCTAAGATCCTGGATGGTTAATAATGTTCTTGATCTGAATCAAAATAAAATGGAGGTGCTTATAGTGGGTCCATCAGCTAAAGCCCAAATTGGTCTTGGACTTCTCAGCTCTTTCGGTGTTATCTTTGACAGTAACCTCTATTTTGAGAAACAGGTTAATTCTGTAGTCAAGAGTTGCTTTCTCCAGCTTCGTCTTTTAGGTAAGATCAAGCCTTTTTTATCTTCTAGAGATCTTGAGAAAGTTACTCCTGCTTTTATCTTTTCTCGCCTTGATTACTGCAACTCGCTGTGTTCTGGGATTAGCAAATCCCTGATATGCAGGTTACAGTTGGTGCAGAATGCTGCCGCTCGCTTTCTGGTTGGGGCAAGAAAGTCTGATTCTGTTTCTCTAATATTAGCTTCTTTACACAGGCTGCCTGTCAGTTTTCGAATTGATTTTAAAATCTTGTTGTTAGTTTTTAAATCTTTACATGGGCTTGCTCCTGCCTATTTATCTGAATTGTGTGCTTTACACCAGCCACCTAGAGTGCTTAGATCTTCTGGTCAGTTGTCCTTTGTTCTCCCTCGTACGAAGTGTAAAACTAAGGGGGACAGACAGGGCTTTAGTAGCCTCGCCTGGGGAACTCGTTACCTCATCACATAAAGGACTCGTCTACAATTTAAAACGAGATTAAAGACTCATTTCTATTCAGTTGCTTTCCGTGACCTTCAGTAATACTGATGGCTTTCCTCATTGTGATTCTATAATCTTGCTTCTATTTATTATTTATTTTATTTATGTTCATTTATTTTATTTCTATTTATGTTATTTATGTTAATTGTATGTTTTTTTCTTTTATTGTAAAGCACTTTGGCCACAGCATTCCTATGTTGTTTTAAATGTGCTATATAAATAAACTGACAATGACATTGACAAATTTGTCCATTTTTGAATCCAAGACAGTTGTCTAGTATTAATCGGCAGGTTGCGACAACAAACATTTTAAAGTGGATGTTATTTTAAGATAACTACAAATCTAATCAAGATATCAGAAAATGTATTTCAGATATCTTCATACCAATTTACGTTTTAGATCTCAAGTTCATAAAGAACACGGAGACACCGTTAGAAACTTATGAAGGGGAAATTTTGCACACAAACATTAGGAAATTTTTCTTCACACAAACAACGATTGACACTTGGAATAAGTGACCAAGTAGTGTGGTAGACAGTAAGACTTTAGGGACTTTCAAAACTCGACTTGATGTTTTTTTGGAAGAAATAAATGACTAGTGAGCTTTGTTGGGATGAATGGCCTGTTCTCGTCTAGATTGTTCTAATGTACCTTCAATGCCTTCTTTACATACGTGCACATATCTGAATATCTTTTCACCGGTCCTCCTCCTCTCAACCTTCCAGATACCAGTGCAGATCTTTAGCCTCAGAGTCACCACTCCGTCCTTGTGTGTGTAGCTAGTAAACCTTCAGTTTTCATAACTTTGACTTTATCCAAATTGAATACGATGACTAAGCTCGCAAAAACAAATGTGATTTCTTGCGAAAACGTATTGCAGTTGATAACTCAAGTGCCGCACAATGACTTCATACCGTCTATCATACCGCCATATCTAGCAGGGGGTGCTACCCACCCTTGTTGGAATAAGTTCTTTTGTAATTTTGCAGTATGTTACATAACCCGAAACTATATAGATATAATATTAAAAGGCAATACCCCTTCCTTAGTGATACGGCGGTAAGAAATCACATAGGAGATATAACTTGGCTTTTTTTAATGACGGTTTACGCGGTATACAGTAATCCCTCACTTATCGCGGGAGATAGGTTCCAAGGCCGACCGCGATAACTGAATTTCCACGAAGTAGGGACACTAAATTTATTTAATTATTTAACGTGTATTTGGACGTTTTTAAACCCTCCCTGTATTGTTTACAACCCACCATTTACTCTATTAAAAACAGGGACAACTGCTAAGCAATATGAAATCGGTAGATAAGTTTACACTTACTGTATAGCGAAGTACACGTAGCAGCTTGTAGGCGGTCATGACGATGTCGACCTTGTTGCAAAGATTCCTAAAGCAGATTCCATCCAGATTACTGCCTTATCACGTCCACTTGCAACTCGTTTTGCACCCTGGTTAAAGGACACTGCGGCCGTAGATCTTATATGCTTTTCCTCCTTTTTAAATAAAAGAATCGATGTCCTGCAGCGGTGTAGCTGTTCCCTTCCTTCAACATATCCAAAACTTTTACCTTTTCTGCAATCATTTGCATCTTCTGTTGGTGCTTGGACACGGCCCCTGAAGCATTAGCACGTTAATGATGAATGAGTGAGATGAGACTTCCTGGTTAATGCAACACTCCATCGCTGAGCCAATCAGCAGCACACAGGAACTTAACTGCGTGCTCTGATTGGGTAGCTTCTCAGCCATCCGCCAATAGCATCTCTTGTATGAAATCAACTGGGCAAACCAACTGAGGAAGCAAGTAAAAAGACCCATTGTCCGCAGAAACCCGCGAAGCAGCGAAAAATTCCGCGTTATGAATTTAGATATGCTTACATATAAAATCCGCGAAGTCTTGAATCTGCGAAAAGTGAACCGCGAAGTAGCGAGGGATTACTGTAACAGATGAGGAAGCCATGACAAGACCTTTCGGGTAGTGTGTATAGAGTCTGCCGTTTTCGTCGCTGCACTGGAAGGATTTTCCAGATAGGATGACAGTATCTCCAATCCGTCCGTCGGCTTCAAAGATGTGCCGGGCAATGTGCCAAGGCTTTATAACTCTTTCTCCATGTGCAGGCCCCCACTTAGGTGAATTATGCCATTCCAAACAAGGAAAAGAAGATCCAATGTCATGCTGACTCTGACCCACAGAAATAGTACAATGCCCTGTGGGATATGGCTGGCCATTCATCCCGGCCAATACCCCCAGGCCACCAGATGGAGCCCTCCCTGTGGCATGGAGGTGCCCCGAAGGCCAGCAGGGCATCCTGGACAATGGAGTTTCTATTCACAACCCTGCTGGATACCGTGGGGGCCACCAGAAGACGCTACAGGGAGGCTCAAGGATTTATATGTTCCCTATAAACCCGGTAGTGCGTCTTAGTCACAGCGACAGAGGGAATGACGTACTTCCGGGATGAAGAAGAGGAGTTTTCACCTGATCCGTAAGTGCTGGGAAGTCACATGGACTGAGGGATCAGAAGCACTTCCGGGTCAAGGACTATAAAGGACTCTGGGAAATCCCAGACGGACAAGCTGAGTCGGGAAGAAGGGCGGCAATGCATCTGGGAGTGGAAGATTGATTATTGATTGTGTATTTGTGATGATTTATGAGTATTGTGGAGCGGAGGGTGCTTTGTGCACTGTATTGTCCGAATAAAATAATAATTTGGAGTTTTATCTGATGTCTGGCACCTGATCTGAGAGTTCAAGGGAGCAATAGCGCCCCTTATCTGTCACATCCCATTTCGAAAGTTTGTCTTTAACTTGTCTTGTCTTTTAATGCTTACCTAGCAGTTCTAAATGATGAGCCCCTGTGTGTTAAATCTGGCCTTATGTTAGCTGTACATGTGAGTGGATTTATAAAATATTTTTTGTACAGAGCACAGTGACATATTAAACTTATATACTTATTAAAATTAGACCTACACGTAGCTGAGTGACTTCTGATGAATTTAAGACTAGTATGTTCACATACACACAAAACAAATGCCAAATAGCACCAATTTAGCTTTATGGACCCAAATGTTAAAATCTGACCCAATTCTTTCTAAATGTTTGCCAAGTCTGACGTTTCTGGGTTTTTTTTTTTGGTTTTTTTTTAAAAACCTTGATGGGAATGATTTAACTAGTGGGTTCTCTGATATCTATGAAATCTCATGGATTTTAACATTTGCATGCTAATTAATAAAAACAAACCATTAACATTTTCAATCATGGGGTAATTCTGCAGACAGATCCTGATCTAACAGTACACTGGGTGGTCTATAAAACAATACTGAAAAGAAAAAAAGAGAGAGACAGCCTTCATACCTGAGGAGAAAAATTGATTCGTTGTCATCGGCATTTGCAGCACGTTTTGGCCTCAATTCAGCAACATTATCTGAGAAATAGAAGAAAAAAAATAGATAAGTTCCAGAATAAAAGAATTAATTTTTATTATTTATGGTAAACTGGTGCAATAAAAACTCCCTCTCTCTGAATGTAAAAAAGACCAAAGAAATGATATTTGATTTTAAGAGACAAATCTGTATGTTCACCTATTGTAGTTCTGGTAGAGGAGGTAGAAATAGTGACTGAATATAAATACTTAGGAACTTACCTAGATAACAATCTTAACTGGAATACAAATACAAAAAAATTATACTCTAAATGCAACCAGCACTTATTTCTCCTCCATAAACTCAAACTATTTAAAGTAGGCAAGGACCTCATGTTGTCCTTTTATCGCAGTCTGTGATCACTTTCAGTTTCATTGCCTGGTTTAATAGTCTGACAAACCAAAACTCAAAAAAAGCTCCAGCAGATTACGAAGTAGGCAGCTAAAGTTATTGGGACTGATGTAGATGATTTGTCTGGTGTGTGAGTCAGAGGGCAATGTTAAAGAAACTGGAAATCATCTCAACTGATGACAGACATCCATTACACGGAGAACTAAAGTTCAGTAAATCAGGAAGGAGAGTCGCTTTGAAAACAGACACAAATCGCTCCAGAAACTCCTTTCTTCCTAGTGCCATACGACATTTCAATAAGAAATATCGGAGATAATGATTAAGGGTTTTGATATATATCCTGTAACCTTTTTTTTGGTGTAAATATGTATTATCTAACTGCCTTACCTTAACCCTTCTCGTCTCTGTCTGTTTTATTTCATTCTATCTGTTATTAGATGCAACTGAGAAGGCAAATTTCATGTTTTCTTGTGTAAACATGACTAAATAAAGAAACCTTAAACTTCTGACCACAGACCTGCATCCATTTTCTGCCTTCTCCAAATTAGGGTTACAATGAATTCCACCACAGAACACCCTCACTAACACTGGATCAATACAGTGCCGCCAACCAACTTAATACTGACATGTTTACTACTAAAGCTGGAATTAAAGAGCAAAAAATAAAATCTCCTAGTTGTTGCATGGAACAGAAAATTCTTTTTGCATGTCCGGTGCATAACTGGCAAGATCTTACAAATTAGCTCTTGCACAATTCTTTATAATCAAATGTTGCAGTTTCCATTTGAACTTTGTAGTGGTAAGCTGCTACTATTTGAGAGGTATGTAGAGGAATAACCAACTGAATATGTACATAATTTTAATGAAAAATAAATGTTATCCAAAAATATGGCAATAAAGAGAAAACTAACTGAAAGTGAAACATTCTGTTTCTGTGCATGCGTTCTCTCCTCGTTCACAAAAGTGTTTTCTGGAAGTCAAGTTGGGGAGCATGCACTGGTACAGCGTGTTGCTGCACCCACCACACGACAGAACAACTCTGGATCCCGACTGGTAACCCCCTCAGGCAGGCACACGGTCCAGTCCCCACCCTCTGGAAATGACAATCTGCCGTAGCCAGGTGTTATGTGAGCGACCCCTTGGCTTGGTCCAGCCACTCGGGTCCCCAACAATGAGGATCTTATTAGCCGGATCACCCTCAGGGAATAATAATAATAATAATTCTTTGCATTTATATAGCGCTTTTCTCACTACTCAAAGTGCTCAGCAATTGCAGGTTAAGGGCCTTGCTGAAGGGCCCAACAGAGCAGAGTCCCTATTGGCATTTACGGGATTCGAACCGGCAACCTTCCAATTACCAGTGCAGATCCCTAACCTCAGAGCCACCACTCCGTGCCATGTGGCCATAAAGTTATTGTCTGTTTTTACCTGCATTATTATCAATCTAATTTAATATTGTTTTTTGTATCAGTATGCTGCTGCTGGAGAATGTGAATTTCCCCTTGGGATTAATAAAGTATCTATCTAGTGCCGTAACTGACGCTCTCTCACAATGCAGGTCATGTGCCTCATTCAGGACTCCATGAGCAACACAAAGTCAAACCAGCGGTACCCAAGGATTCTCTGAAGAGACACACATGAAGGAGTCCAGTCTTCGTCTCAGGTCACCAGATAGCGTCCATGTCTCGCAACCATATAGCAAGACAGGAAGCACCAGGACTCTAAAGACTTGGACCTTCTCCCTTTTGAATAGATATCGGGAGCGCCAAACACCCCTTTTCAGTGAGCTCGTGACCCCCCATGCTCTCCCAATCCGTCTACTGACATCATAGGAAGAGTCACCAGAGACATGAATGTCACTGCCGAGGTAAGAAAAACCTCTCGACAAGGTTGTCACTCTCTCCGCAGACAGACAGACTGCTGATGGCCGTGCCCAAAAGGTCATTAAAGGCCTGGGTGTTGGTTTTTATCAGGACACTCGCAAGCCTGGACACTCAGACTCCTCGCTCAGTCTCTCGAGACCCCTGATCAGAGCCTCCATTGACTCCGCGAAGATGACAGCATCGTCAGCAAAGTCAAGATCAGCGAATCTTTCTTCAATAGATGCCCCCCAGCCACTGGACCCCACGACCTGCCCAACACCCAGTCCTTACAAGCACTGAACAGAGTAGGAGCAGAACAGACCGCTGACAGACCACAGAATCAACTGGGAAAAACACAAAGGGTCTGCCTCCACTCTGCACAGCACTCTCAGTACCAGTGTACAGGTTAATGCTGATTCTGGAAGTGGTTTACTTAAAAAATAAAGTAAAAAATATATGTCTGGAACATTGTCAGCAAATGAATGCATGACTTTGCATTTGGATTATGCAACAACGTGAGATTTTTTTTCCATGGATATTTTGAAATTGTTTGCTCTTGTTCTGTGTTGGTCAATTACCGTGACAGTTGAATCATAAACTATGTCCTTTCTGAATGAATATATGACATTATAAATTTTTATCAGCCATTACTGTAACGTATATGGGGCAAGTAACATTCAAACATAATATCGTTTTTGGGTGGAGTATTCCTTTAATATCAAAGATGAACATGAAATGAAAGTCACTTCTTACATGCATTTTAACTCCAGTAAATTAGCACAAAAAACAAAAGTCAAGTTTTATTTTAGCCAGCCTGGCTTTAAAAGATGTGCAGCGGGACAACTGTGAATAAAGCCTTACCTATTGTAAATGATTTGGTAAGAAACTGGCTGGCTTCTGGACCAGGTCTTGGTCTCTGCCTTGTGTCTTCCGGGCCACTTAATTCATCACTGTGATATTGCTTGCTGTTTCTGTCAAAATAAAAACAAAACCTCTGTGATCTTGTCTGACAAAAGCAGGGTCTCGCCAGATCAGTTTTCCTTCTGTCCCCTAGCACAGGGGTCGCCAAGTCCAGTCCTGGAGGACCACTGCGGCTGCAGGTTTTCATTCTAACCCGTTTTGTAATGAGTGCCTTGTTTGTGCTGCTAATGAACTTCTTGTGAATTTGTTTAAAATGAATTGCTTTTTTTAAGATTTGTTCCCCTGAATTTCTTCATCGTTCCTCTGAATTGCTTCATTTCTTTCCTTAAATGGCACCCAAACAGAAATCAAATGTGAAGTGACCAACTAAGTCAGCCTCAAACTCCAACCAATTTCACTCCAACCAGATGCTTAATGAGGTGGCAATTCTAGTCATTAAACCAGTTCTTCAACTCTGTGGTTTGTTGCAGCTCTCATTGTCCAGTAGCAGACATTTCTGAAATTGTTGATTTTCTCTTTTCTAAGAGCTCTGGTCAAATGTTTCGGGGACCTGAGAAGATCGACATTCCTGAGACCTTCACCTTTATAATAATAATAATAATAATTAATTACATTTATATAGCGCTTTGAGTATTCTTTATTTTCAGATATTGTATGATGGACACCAGTTGTTTTGGCTCATTTTGTATCTCATTCTTGTTTGGCTGCTAATTAAGGAAAAAGAAACACTTAAGGGGTCTGAGTCTTCAACAGCAAGTCAATGCAAATGAGTTCAAAAGAAGTTAATTAGCAGCAAAAACAGGTCACTCATTAAGAAAAGGGTTAGAATGAAAACCTGCAGCCACGGTGGTCATCCAGGACCGGAGTTGGTGACCCCTACCCTAGCAGATACTGTTCAAATCCATTTAGTCCAACATGACCCAGACCTATCTATAGCGTAGATAGCCTCTAAGTGTTGACTTCCTGGGATATCCTCTGGATGCTCACGGCCTAATGTCCTTTGGCAGTTGCAGTCTACCCACAATGGTTTGCAGTGAAGCACTTCAACTGGATTTCTCTGGCATTTTATGTCTTTTGGTGTTCACTGTGTAGGCACTAGGCCATCTGCCTGCTCTCATCATTCCAGGCAAACACTTATATTATTTAAAGAACAATTAAAAGAAATCTACACACAACTAAATTTAAGAGTATACAGTCAACTCCAGATAACTCGATATCGCTTAACTCGATAATCTGGTTAAATAGATAAAATGCCACAACCCTGACTAAATATTCAGAGTGGCATGTAAAAAAAAATATTTGTTTTATTCGATATCGGATAACTCACTAATCAATTTAATTCGATAAAATTTAGGCGTCCCCAATGGGAAAAAAAAATCAGCACAACTCGATATTCTACTGTCTAAATACACATTGCATTTATTCATTTTACCGGTGCAAAAAATTGCGTGATAAATGTCTTCTTTACTTTTGCAGCCGAGGAATCTTCAACAAATGCCATCTTCACCTGATTTTGCGTTGCATCACCGAACTGCAATACGAACTTGTGAACAACTCTGGCCACCATTAGGGCATCCATTGCTAATACGTTAGGCTTGATGTCATCATCAGTGACCAGATTTTGATCCCTCACTGAGACTTGCTACAAGATGTCGCTATCAGAGAGTGGCCCTGTGACTTCTCCATCATCATCCAAAGATGTGTACATCTTGACAGTCACTTCTGGGGGGAGGATAGTGAAGAGATCCTGAAGTCGGGAAAAGATGTTGTGGAAGTCGTCCATCATCTCAGAAGGAGATTCCGCCCAACTTGATTCTTCTTGGAAACTATGAGCGGGAGTTATTTGATACACTGGATTGTTATTTGCTCTCAGCCATTCAGCTTCATGTACATGCTTTTTCAGATCATTTCTTATTGGTGAAAATGCCAAATAGCCTGCCTTCAGTAGTGAGAGAAGTTTAATAAAAGCCTAGGGGGTGCTGCGCCAAGTGTGTACGGTAAAAAAAAAATTACTCAAAAAGTCGTATCCGGCAAGATCGGTAATACAGTTAAGTCGATAATTTGAGCACCGAGAATATCGAGTTATCCGGAGTTGACTGCATTAGTATATGCTTAGTATATACGGGTATACAGTGGGTATAGAAAAGAATCTCCCACCCCCCTTCGAAATATTCCCATTTTTTTTGCTTTACAGCTGTAAATGAAAACACACACAAACCAATATTTCTCCCCAGCTTTACTTACTCAATGTAACCAATAACATCCAAGTGAAAGATATCACAACTACAGTTCAGAAAAATTATAAAAAATCAAAACAAGAACTACTGAGATTAATAAAGGATCACCTCCCAATGTCAATATTTTGTTGAACCCCCTTTTGCTTTAATGATAGCCTTGAGTCTGTTGATTCTTCTCCATCAGCTTTGCAGATCTACATTGAGTAATATTTGCCCCCCACTCTTCTTTACAGAACTGTTCAAGTTCGGTCAAATCGCATGATGAGCGTTGGTGGTCTGCCATCTTCAAATCTTTCCACAGATTTTCAATGTGATTTAGGTCTGGGCTCTGACTGGCCCACACCAGGACATTCACTTTTTTCTCCTTCAGCCACTGTGTGGTCAATTTTGTTGTGTGCTTCGGGTCGTTGTCGTGTTGAAAGGTGAACATTCTGCCCATCTGCAACTTTCTGGCAGAGGGTAGCAGGTTTTCCCTCAAGAGTTTGATGGGATTTTGCCCCATCCATCTTTCCTTCTACCCTAACGAGAGCCCCAGGCCTTGAAGCAGAGAAACACCCCCACAACAGGATGCTGCCCCCTCCATGCTTTACTGTAGGTATGGTGTGTTGTGGATGGTGAGCTGCATTGGTGTACCGTTTGGTATTGAGGCCAAATAGTTTGGTTTTGGTCTCATCTGACCATAAGACCTTTTTCCACTTGGCATCAGAATCTTCAAGGTGCATTCTGGAAAAGCTCAAACGAGTCTTTTTGTGGCCTTTTTTGAGAAGTGGCTTTTTCCTTGCAACCTTCCTGAACAAGCCACAATTGTGGAGCGCTTGTGAAATTGTTGTCACATGCACACCATTAATGACCACTCTTTGCCATCAAATCCTGTAACTCCCTCAAAGTGGCCATTGGCCTCCTGGTAGCCTCTCTTACCAGTTTCCTCCTTGCTCTTCCATCCAGTTTGGATCCAGGGAGGGTCCTAGTAGTACCAAACACTTGCCACTTCTTTATTATGGACTTTACTGGGCTCCTTGGGATTGATAAAGCCTTTGAGATTTTTTTGTCTCCATCTCCTGCCTTATGTCCGTCCACAACTCTATCCCTGAGATCTTTTGAAAGTGGCCTGCCACCCATAGTCAGTTGTTTGCTGTCAGTTGCACTACCAAGCAAGGGAATGAATGCTCCAGGAACAGCTTCACTAATCACACTCATTACAATTGATCACAGGTGGAAGGAAGCCAGTAACCACCATGGAATTGATTGAGTTTAGGAGGGGGTGATCCTTTATTCATCTCAGTAGGTCTTGTTTTTGATTTTTTAAGTTCTTCTGAACTGTAGTTGTGATGTCTTTTATTTGAATGTTATAGATTGCATTGAGTAAGTAAAGCTAGAAAAAATATTGGTTTCTGTGTTTTCATTTAAGGCTATAAAGCAAACAACATGGGAATATTTCGAAGGTGGGGGGGATTCTTTTCTATTCCCACTGTATATACTATTGTTAATATACTAAGATTTTACAAGAGTATGAGTTTAACCAGGACACGGTGCAAGTAAGATTCAGGGCCAATACTTAGAGTTCCAGAGAGCTGGCTGAATCGTGGCTATCAAATGAAAACACCATTAACAGACATTTGGACATGAATCAGCATATGCAGACTTAAAAAGAAGAACATTCAAATAATAAAAGAGACTTTGAAGACCAACACCCTCTGAACCCCACCTTACTAATCACACTCCACCCTTCCTCATTTGTTATATATTGCCTTTGATTCCTGAATGACTAACTATTTTCTGACACTTGCCTTTGTCGACCTGCGATGTTAAGCTTGATGATCTTGTGTTGGGCGTCACCTGGTGATCCTCAGAAAATTGTCTTTTGACTGAGCTGTGACATCGGATCTGCCAGATCTCTTCCTATCAGAGTTTCTTCCAGTTTTCAATTGACTGAGTTGTGTAGGACACCACTTTAATTTTTTTTTTTTTTTTTTTTGGCAATTTCTCTAAATGAAAGACCTACACTTCTCATGGTAGCAAAGCTCCACCTCATTTCATTTGTTAATCGTAGCTTTCTTGCCATTATCAATGGAATATTGTCAAAGTATTACTTCAGAGGTGTAGTCTGTTCCAACTCTGCTTTAAGACAGACATTGGGTTTCTAAGTAATCAACAGCAGCTAGGACCCCTGTGTAAATTGTTTGCTTCAACTTGCAAGCTTAATTTACTTTAATTGCTGCAGGACGTCTGTAGGTTGTAACCTCTTAGTTGATCCCTGAAGAAGGCGCATTTGTAATATTCTGAAACTTCCTTTTTGTCAGTTTCTGCTAAAGTAATCTTTAACTCTTTCAGGGATGATGTTGACTTTTGTCAAACTTCAGGAGTAGAAGACGATAATTGGCAGTAAACTGCATCAAAACTTGCCCTTCCATTTTAGTTTGACTCTCTTTGCTTGAAGTAAAGTTATGTAGCTTTGTTGATTTGACCTCGATTCCCTGCACATGAACGAGTAGTAAAGAGCTACTAAAATGGCATTGACATCCGGCGTGACTAAAGCAAATTTGCAAAGCAAAATACTCCATGGATGTTTTAGGTATTATTGCTGAATCAGGTTCTGAGTTTGATGCAAGTTATTTGGAGATGGATATCGAAAATGAAAGTGAGGTACCATCATCAGCCTATCAGGCCCCAGCTGATCGTCGTGCTGAGCACGTTGGTGTAGCTGATGAGCCTACAGCAGCGTGGTGGGAGGACCACCCCTTATGATAACAAGAGGTACAAACCATATTGCATCTCACTACACCTGCCACCGTTGCCCACCTGCTGTGCGAAGACAGAGAGGTAGCCAGCCCGCCATGCATTCCTGTTGACCACTGAGCCGCCCCTGTGTAGCCACTGCTGCCAGAGATGCCAAACAGGTGCCCACAGCACGTAGCAACAGACGTTTTATGTTGATTTTATGGGTGAAACCAGTGCATTGTGTGCTTTTCAGAAAACTGAGTTTTTTGGAAAAAATATTCAGCCCTCAAAGAGTTAATGTAAACCTCTGGCAGTTTACTGCTTACCTTTTCACCATTTGAGGTCATTCATTGCATTTCAGCTGATTACATTTGAAGAAAATCTGAGGTGTTCTAAAACTTTTGACCGGCAGTGTATACACACACACACACAAACCCATTAGCATATACTGTTTGTATTTTTCTGAGAGCATAATACAATTACATTTTCTGTATTTCTAATAACTTTACCAAAAAGCAAGGCTAATAAGTTATACTTACCTTAAAGTGCTGAATTCCCCTTCCATGAGGATTGCTGCCATCTCGACAGTGAAAGCTCCATTCCAAAAAGGATGCTTCAAAAGTTCTTGCCAGGATATCCTTGAAAAGTTTCAATAAAAATCTTATTGCAGTGTTGTTTTGGGAAAAGCTGTATTTTCATTGCTGCACCACAGAAAATGTCCACATTTGAGTCATTACCAGGTGTTATAATAATACAACTCCTTAATGGCTGTGGGTTTTTGTTGAAACCGATCCTTGCCAATAATAAATCTTACTTAACTATAAGTAAGGAGAAGGCTGCAGAGGTTGGGACTTTTCTGACACTGTCTGTGGGGTTCAGTCTGTGTCAGTAATGCTGCATGTATGCTGTGTGTCTGCACCTCCATTCTGTTTACACGTAGCCATGCATTTCTGCTCATCAGAGGCACATTCCCTCATCTTCAGTGGCTGCCAGAGGGACTCAAATTGAAAAACTGGGACCACTATGTGCAAGATGCCAAAATGATGGGTGGGGTTGCATGTGTCACGGCATAAACGGTCAGTTAAGACCAAGACCAAGCTTCAAAGGGTTTTGCAAGGTAGACACAAAACCCTTAGATTTTATATACATTAACTAGCTGTGTAAGCCCATGCAATAAAAAGCCCGGGTTCCTAGAAACTATTTAAATTGTCAGAAAAACAATTTGAAAAGCAGAGTCTGTGGTTTCATTTTGCTGATGTGCTCGCCTCCCTTGTCCATCAGCGGCTAAGCGAGCTTGTCTCCGACTCGTTACCTTGGGGCCGCCTTGTCGGTTCTTTAAGCTTCATTGCTGTAGCCTTGCACTTCCGGGCCGAACAGACAGATACACACACACACACACACACACTTCCACGCGTAGATGTTTATATATAAGATACCTTGACAATAAAAAAGACATGTAAAGCTATAGACAGGTGAGCACTTTAACAAAACTATACACACATTGTAGATTACTTTGATGCTGAGAATTTTGCAGAGAAAAAAGACTAAAGAAATACTCCATCCAAAAATGTTTTTTTTTTTTGTTGTGTTACTTACACCACGCAGTTTGTATTGATGGTCTAGAGCAATTTTTCAAAGAATGGAGAGGAAGAATGTTTGACATAACAGAAGCAAACAGTAACTAATGCAGTACAGCCAAAGAGAAATACATCCACGAAAAAAATAAAATAATATTACTCGTGTTGCATAATCCACATGTCAGTTTTCCAGTCCTGTGGTCAGACTCATGCGTTTTGGCTAAGAATTTTGTTAAATAATGTTAAATAGCTGCTTTCAGAATAATCAGGTCACAACATAAACCAGAAACTAAAGCCTCATAGGATTGATTTTTAATTGACCAATAGTGCATTGTGGCACTCTCTGCTTCACGGGGGACCCCCATGTGGTTGTCGATTGTATGTGTTTAGCTTCATGGCACTTCAAGGAGGACAACCCACCCTGCCAGACTCAGAATGAATAATCTGTTTGGAATCTGCACGTATGTTGTTTGAATCCACTCAACAGTGAGTGTGAGTGTGAGAGAGAAAGAAAGAAAGAAAGAAAGAAAGAAAGAAAGAAAGAAAGAAAGAAAGAAAGAAAGAAAGAAAGAAAGAAAGAAAGAAAGAAAGAAAGAAAGAAAGAAAGAAAGAAAGAAAGAAAGAAAGAACATAGGTGGCATCAGGTAGGTTCTCAAAATGTCTTGGATTTTGGAGATTCAGATTAGGGATACTCAGCCTGTAGTAATTCCCTAACACACACACATATATATATATATATATATATATATATATATATATATATATACATACATACATACATACACACAGTAATCCCTCGCTATATCGCGCTTCACCTTTCGCGGCTTCACTCCATCGCGGATTTTATATGTAAGCATATTTAAATATATATCGCGGATTTTTTGCTGGTTCGCGGATTTCTGCGGACAATGGGTCTTTTAATTTCTGGTTCATGCTTCCTCAGTTGGTTTGCCCAGTTGATTTCATACAAGGGATGCTATTGGCAGATGGCTGAGAAGCTACCCAACTTACTTTTCTCTCTCTCTTGCGCTGACTTTCTCTGATCCTGACGTAGGGGGTGTGAGCAGGGGGGCTATTTGCACACCTAGACGATACGGACGCTCGTCTAAAAATGCTGAAAGATTATCTTCACGTTGCTACCTTCTGTGCAGTTGCTTCCTGAAGCGACATGCTGCACGGTGCTTCGCATGCTTAAAAGCTCGAAGGGCACGTATTGATTTTTGATTGAAAAACAAACTCTGTCTCTCTCTATCTCTCTCTCTCTCTCTCTTTCTCTGCTCCTGACGGAGGGGGTGTGAGCTGCCGCCTTCAACAGCTTTGTGCCGCGGTGCTTCGCATACTTAAAAGACAAACAGCCCTATTGATTTGTTTGCTTTTCTCTCTCTCTCTCTCTGACAGTCACTGCTCCCGACGCGCATTCCTTTGATGAGGAAGATATGTTTGCATTCTTTTAATTGTGAGACAGAACTGTCATCTCTGTCTTGTCATGGAGCACAGTTTAAACTTTTGAAAAAGAGACAAATGTTTGTTTGCAGTGTTTGAATAACGTTCCTGTCTCTCTACAACCTCCTGTGTTTCTGCGCAAATCTGTGACCCAAGCATGACAATATGAAAATAACCATATAAACATATGGTTTCTACTTTGCGGATGGCTCTGGAACGCAACCTCCACGATGGAGGAGAGGTTACTGTATTATATATATATATATATATATATATATATATATATATATATATATATATATATATATATATATATATATATATATGTATGTGTGTGTGTGTGTTTACACCAAGGTGTAAACTGCATTTTCTAACAAATGTGTCACAAATGTTGAACCAAAACGAAAAAAAAAAAAAAAATCATATTTTCTTCACTTTAGTGTATGTTAAATATGCATTACAAGTATTAGTGCCAAATTGTAAAAAAAAGGAGTAGCCCCTGCTCTTGTATACCAAAGATCCTTGTCATCTAAAAGAAAATATTGCACTTTGTCTTAAACCGATGACAAATGATTCCCACTTGTCAACCTGGGCCGCACAAACAGCAGCACTAACAGTAATGGCAAGCAGACCATGAAGTAATGGATGAGATATTCCACAACAAGGAGCAAAAGACAAATGAAACATCTTTTTATAATGACAGCCTCAAATGAAATGCTATATAAAACATGACCCGAGTATTTTAAAAACAATATCTTACAACAATAAACTATGATTTAAAAAAAAAATGGTAGAGTATGGGAAAAAAGTCAAATGGGCTTGTGCACTGTACCTTTTATGGGGATCTTTGTGAAGCAAGGAATTCAGCAAATTCTCAAAAGCAACTGAAGGTTTACCGTCATCATGCCCTGTTAATTAAATACACACATTAGCATGACACACTTGCATAGTTAATGTAACTTGATAATTCAGTCTTATGTTACTGTAGTCGTGAAGTGGGTTATTGTGTAACAAAATAAGAATATGATCAAAAAACAATTTTGAATTATCAAGTGTAAAACATATTAATTGGTAAACACTACGTTTGATACTCATCAGTAGTTATACAGATAGCTATTATCAAACGACTGATTTATGACCTTTAAGCCCCGCCCCTCTTTGATTGATGACTTTAAGCCCCGCCCCCAAATATGAAAATATAAAAATATGAAAATATAAAAAATATGAAAATAGGATTTATGAAAATATGAAAATATAAAAATATAATTTATGTAAATATAAAACATGAAAATTTATGAAACTATAAAAATATGGATTACGTTAATATGATTTATAAGCTATAAGATATTGACTCATCGCTCTAAGTTATAAACTAATAGTAAGAAAATAAAATTGTCTAAAAACGGTATAAGATATTGACGCCCTGCTCTAAGTTATAAACTAATAATAAGAAAATATACAATTTTCTAAAAACGCTATAAGATATTGACTCCCTGCTCTAAGTTATAAACTAATAGTAAGAAAATAAAATCGATATAAGATATTGACTCCCTGCTCTAAGTTATAAACTAATAGTAAGAAAATAAAATTTTCTAAAATCGATATAAGATATTGACTCCCTGCTCTAAGTTATAAACTAATAGTAAGAAAATATACAATTTTCTAAAAACGGTATAAGATATTGACTCCCTGCTCTAAGTTATAAACTAATAGTAAGAAAATATACAATTTTCTAAAAACGCTATAAGATATTGACGCCCTGCTCTAAGTTCACGACACGCGTCTTTATTTTATAAGCACTTCTCTTTCCTGCATAGCCATAGCTAAAACGATATTCACTCCCCACGCTCTAAGTTATAATCTCAAGACACGCCGCTTCATTTTATAAACACTAAATTCAAAATAAACACTTATCTTTCCAGCACTTTCTAAAACGTAGCTACATATTAAGAAATATACACGGATCTTGCTTGCATGCCCGCGCACGGACGTGACTTTCTAAAAATGAAATATACACTTAGCCTAATCGTAAGACTCTTTCTAAAAACCACGGGACCTTTAGTGTGAATTTTTCAGCAGTTGAGACCCCAGGAAGCCCCCCACCACCAAGCAAATGGTTGGGAAAAAGATACTGTATTGTTAAAAGGAAGCACCCCGCCAGGCGGCACTTTGCTGGGACATTTGTCTTTAACATAGTGGCACCAATTGTAAAAGGAAGCCCTTGCTGGCAAATGGTTGGAAAAAAGATACTGTATTGTTAAAAGGAAGCACCCTGCCATGCGGCACTTTGCTGGGACATGTGTCACCAATTGTAAAAGGCAGCCCCCCTGCCAAGCATCAGACGGCGGTCAATTTTAATCCGTGGGAAAAGAACCCCGCCAAACAGCAAATGGCGGTCAATTTTAATCCGTTGGGAAAAGACCCCGCCAAACAGCAAATGGTCCTTAATGCTAAATTCCTTTATTGTTTAATGAAATCGAAAAAAATCATACGATTATTAAAGAAGCCCCCGCTATTCAGAGGGTTGAAAGCTCATTAAACACTAAGCTTCTTTCCCTGTGTTCCATTTTAAATGTCAGACGTTTTCACATTTCTAGGGTTTAAGAACAAAGTTATTAAATGAAATATTTTTCCACTAACGTCTCTTATATTCACAATTCTAGGTTTTAAGAACAAAGTTATTAAATGAAATATTTTCCACTAACGTCTCTCTCTCTTATATTCACAATTCTAGGGTTTAAGAACAAAGTTATTAAATGAAATATTTTTCCACTAACGTCTCTCTCTCTTATATTCACAATTCTAGGTTTTAAGAACAAAGTTATTAAATGAAATATTTTTCCACTAACGTCTCTCTTATATTCACAATTCTAGGGTTTAAGAACAAAGTTATTAAATGAAATATTTTCCACTAACGTCTCTCTTATATTCACAATGATCTGTCGGTAAAACATAAAGGTTAATCTTATTCCTATTTGCTTAGATGTGAACCTTATAGTTGTCTGTAATAAATTTATTTCGAGTACTGGATTTAGTCTATCAACTTTAAAATACACGTGGCGTTTAGCACAACGATCTCTCGGTAAAACATAGATGTGACCCTTATTGCGGCGAGAGTTTGAATGAAGCTTATTCCCGCTACCAGGGTCTCCCCCGCCCCTTAGAGGCGGAACATCAACAACTCTGAACCTATGAGCTCTCCCCAAACACCCGAAGTGTTTCGCTCCGCCCTCCCAAGGCGGTACAGCGAACTATGCCTGCATAAAGTCTCCCGCTTTGTGTCTATTAAACACAATAACTTCCAGCAACCCAAGTTTGCGAGCTTTGTTAAAAGGTAGGCGTTTTTCGCTTTTTTCTTCCGCAATGGCTGGTATGGCAAAAAATACTTTTGTGATTGATGGTAAGTGTAGATTATCGAAATATATGTTGTTAACGACCGTCTCTTCAAACTCTTGAAATTATTTTCTTTTATAAATCCGCTTTCAAATCAGATAGTTCCAGCGACGAAGAGCAATCACCAAGCTGCCTCTCACCCGGAGGTAGTTTTTCTGCTTTTTAAATTAAAAAACTGTACCTAGTCGTAACGCACAGAGTTTATAAATGTGGTATTTTTTTCTTATTTCAGAAGGCTGTAGTTTCTGGCCGGTTGGTTGTTCAAAAAGTGAGTCAGATCTTCTTTCGGCCGTACTTTTAAATCGAAATGTAGCTTATAAGACCGCCGATTTAATAGTTTTAATGTCTTTAAGTATTTACAAACTTATTCCTTTTTAATGGTAGTCATATAGACTACCCTTTTAATGTTTTTTTGTAGTTATACAGACTAACTCTTTTATAAATCGAAATGCTGATTGTAAGACCGCACCGGTTTAATGTCTTTAAGTATGTACGTTTCATGCTAATTATTTTAATGAAAATGCACAAACTTATAAGAACGTTCTGGCTGATTACTTTTTAATGTAATTGTCTTTAAGTACGTACAAACTTAGTCTTTTATATTCTAGAATCGGAGGCTGAACTGTTTGATTCTTTAAATCTAACTAGTTCGCAATTGGAGGATTTAATAGCTTCCACAGATTGTCTTTTTGAGAATAAAAATCCTGACTCGGAAACCCGTAAGTACCACTTTCATTTGATGGATCATGTATGGGTGTGTTTTGAAGAAAATAAGGCGTTGGGGTTAAATATATACTTTTTAGCAGAATACTCGACGCCCCCAAAGAGTGGTAATTCTTCCGAAGTTTCCAGTCAGCCTATAGAATCGGCGCAAAGGCCCTCGGATAGTCTACTATTGAACATCTTATTCACGCAGCCCGGTAAGTTGAACTATTTGTGCGAGTGCATGGCCAATGTTTATTTTTAAAGAAAACTTAGTCCTGCTTGTTTTTTTTCAGAACCCGCCTCTCCAGGCTTACTTACTCAGATACTCGAGGGCTCACCGTCGTTTGCATCACAACCCGGACTTCTCACCCAAATAATCGGTGAACCTGAAAGATTTGATCCCGCTGCTAAGGCTGCTGAGTTGAAGTCTGAAATCGAACGAGTGCTGTTGATTTTTCAAAGTGCATTACCGGACCTTTTACCACTGTCTCCAGATATACGTGAAAAGGTTATTTTATTGTATGCAATTTTAGAAAACTTGTTCCCCAAATAATGTCTGACAAAAGGCGTGCCTGTGAGGACTTGGACGCTGGGAGCGGTTCTCAAAATGCTGGATTATTGCATGACATGGTGAATGAAGTTAGTTATTCTATTCGGCCCCCAAAAATGCCTACTCCACCACCCCGATATTTTAATGAATTGGAATATATTAATTGGCAAAATCAAAACATGTTCCAAATGAATAATATAATAGCGACCATGAGAGTTCCTTCACCTGTCACCACTCCCATCGACTTTGACCAGCTTGACAGCCTTTTAGAAGCCCTACGTCCAGTAGCCACCCCCGATGAAATGCAAACATTAAATAACTTGCTAGAAAAGGTTCAGCGGTCTTTGAATGAAAATGTGAATGCTCAAACGGGTCATGGTTTAACAAACACTTTTGGTTCTGTAAATGCTGCCCCACCTGTTTCAGCACCAGCTGCTAACCCCTCTGCTCAAGTCTTGCCCCCTGCATCCTCTGCCCCCTCTGCTACAGTCTTGTCCTCTGTTGCCAAGCCTTTTGCCTCAGTCTTGCCCTCTGTGTCTACCCCCCTCGGCACCCTCTGTCTCTTTTATTTCAGCTATCCCTTCTGCTACAGTCTTGCCCTCTGTGTCTACCCCCTCGGCACCCTCTGTCTCTTTTATTTCAGCTATCCCTTCTGCTACAGTCTTGCACCCTGTTTCTAGCCCTTCTGTACCCTCTGCTACAGTCTTGCACCCTGTTGCCAAGCCTTTGGCCTCTGCATCCTCTGTCTCTTTTATTTCAGCCACCCCTTCGGCCCCCTCTGTCTCTTTTACTTCAGCTACCCCTTCTGCATCCTCTGCTACAGTCATGCACCCTGTTGCCAAGCCTTTGGCCTCTGCATCCTCTGTCTCTTTTATTTCAGCCACCCCTTCGGCCCCCTCTGTCTCTTTTACTTCAGCTATCCCTTCTGCATCCTCTGCTCCAGTCTTGTCCTCTGTTTCCTCAGCCCCTATTGCCCCGCCATTTGTGGTTACCCCTTCAGTCGCGCCAGTTATGTCCGGTGGTTCTGTGGTATCTAAACCTTCACCCTCGTCTACTTTAGGCATGGCCGGGCCCTCTGTTGTCTCTAGTAACGACGGTCAGGGTGGTTTTCAGCAGATCGATAGACCTGCCTTTAATCACACTGAAATAAGACACCCCTTAAATTTCGCCAATGCCTATGAACTAGAGTCTTACGAGGAGGTGTTTAACAGTATTCATGAGACGCTGCAAAGAATTCTGGATAGTTTTTCAGGTACTTTAAATCCGCAAGATGTTGTACAGCTAGAATTGCGTGCTGATTCATTACCTATCAGCGTTTTTATACAGATGAATGGCTCTGATATTAATGTAGACGATTTTCTTCATCAGATAGAGAATCTTCTTCAGAGTCATGCGAGTGTGCTAGCGGATGAGTCTCTGATGCTAGTCACCCAGATTGTTCGGGCACCTAGCGGGGGCGCTCGTGGCTCTCGTAAGGTCTCATCTCTACTCAATCATGAAATAGTTAGAAAGAAAATGAGGCATTTAATTATTTCTTATAATTACGGGAATCAGCTCTGTTTTGCTTTTTGTCTGCTTAGCCTGATGGAGGACCGGTACATGCAAAACCCACAGTTATGCATGCGTGAAGCGTATAACCTTCAGAGCAGGGCTGGATTATCTGAGGATGAAAAAGTGTCCTTTGCGGACGTTCATAAATTTGAAAACTCGCTTGGTATTAAAATTGTTGTCTGGTATAGGTGTCTAAGAAATGAGAAATTTTTAAAATTTGAAAGCTCCCGAGGTAGAAACCCCAAAACCTATTTTATGTTTTTACACGATAACCATTACTACGGTATTTTGAATTTAAAGGGTTTTCTGGGTGTGAAATACTTGTGCGACTACTGTTACATAAGCTACCACTCCATCCTTAGTCATCGTTGTGAAGGTCACTGCAACGTCTGTTTCTCCCCAGATTGTCGTCCGATCCCTGAAGAACTTGTCAAGTGTGGTGATTGCAACCGTTACTGCCGGTCCCAATTTTGTTTTATTCAGCATACGATTCCTAAATTTAACGATAAGACCAACGATATGGAAGCGGCCTGTGACACGGCAAAAATGTGTCCCCTGTGTTACAAAACTTACACAGTGAATGCCGCCTCAAAACCCCATAAATGTCGGCCCAAGGAATGCAGGGTTTGTAAAGCAAAAATTGAAAATGATGCAGAAAACCATCAGTGCTTTATAGAAACTTTGAAGTCTGAGGATCGTTGTGAGAAATATGTATTTTATGAATTTGAAAGTAGACAAGAAACGGGTGTGCACATTCCTAATTACATATACTGTAAGTCCTTGCGGGGTAAATCCTGGTTCTGGGCGGGTGAAGATTGTGTACAGCAGTTCTTTGCCAGATACCGTCGCCCCAAGTATCAAGGCTATACCTTCATAGCTCACAATTCAAAAGGTTACGATGGGTACTTTTTAATGAAGTATTTGCTTGAAAATGGTGTTACTACTCAAGGAAATAAGCTGATGTGTTTCACAGATGATGGTTATCAATTACGTTTTATAGATTCTTTGAATTTTTTAACAATGAAATTGAGTGCCATGCCTAAAGCCATGGGGTTTGAAGCCGCAAAAGGTTATTTCCCCCACTTCTTCAATACGGCTGAAAATCAGAATTATATCGGCCCCTACCCTGAACCTGAATGCTACGGTGTTCAGAGCATGATGACCAAAGAAAAAGAAGAATTTTTTACCTGGTACGACAGTGTCAAGCATGGTGTTTTTAATTTTAAAGAGGAGATGGCTTTTTATTGTAAAAATGATGTCGAAATTCTTAGAACAGCGTGCATTAAATTCAGAGACGAGGTCATCAAAATTGGCAATATTGACCCGTTTCAATGCATGACCCTGGCATCTCTATGTATGGCCATGTACAGGCAAAACTGTATGCCTCCAAAGTCTGTCGGCATCATTCCTTCTGACCATTACAGTAGTAGTCAGAAAAACTATTCGAACGCATCTATTCAATGGTTATTGTATCTCTGTGAAACAGAAAAATTGAACATCCGACACGCTCTAAACCTTGGGGAAGTAAAGAAGGGTTCCTTTTATCTTGACGGCTACGCCGTAGTTAAAGGTATTCCAACTGCCTTTGAATTTGCCGGTTGTTTTTATCACGGCTGTCCGGAATGTTATGATTTTAACAGTACCCATCCTTTAACCGGTATGACTTGTGCAGTTATGTACCAAAAGTTTATGAGAAAATTGGAAATACTTAGGTCTAAATTTAATTTAGATGTGCATGTGCTCTGGGAGCATGATTGGGAGACGATGAAAAAACAAGACCTCAGGTTACAAACTTTCTTAAAACACTGTGATTTCCCTCAGCGTATACAACCGAGGGACTCGTTGTTCGGCGGCCGTACCAACGCCATAAAATTGTATCACAAGGCAGTGGGGCCCGAACAGATTCACTATTATGATTTCACCAGCTTGTACCCGTTTGTGAATAAAACAAAAATGTACCCGGTCGGTCACCCCACTATTATTTTTCAGCAGTTTGGCGATCTCAGGCAGTATTTTGGATTAATTAAAGCCACCGTCCAGCCTCCACGCGGTCTCAATTTTCCAGTTCTGCCTCTCAGGTTTTGTGGGAAATTAATGTTCACCCTCTGTCGCACCTGCGCGGAGACAGAATCTCAGACTGTGGACTGTCGTCACACAGAGGATGAGAGAGCTTTAACCGGTACTTGGTGCAGTGTGGAAATAGCAAAGGCCGTTGACAAAGGGTATAAAGTTTCAAAAGTATACGAGATTTGGCATTACCCCGAACATACTTCTGAGTTATTCTCAGACTATATCAAACTTCATCTAAAAGGCAAGCAGGAGGCCTCGGGCTACCCTGCTTGGTGTACGGATGAGGCTTCCCGAGACCGTTATATTTTAGATTATTATCACAAGGAAGGTGTGCAATTGGACCGCGATAACATCGCCGTAAATCCGGCTAAGAGACAAATTTCAAAGTTGTTTTTAAATTCTCTTTGGGGTAAATTTGGGCAAAAACCTCTCCATCTCACTACTAGCTTAGTCAAGGACGGTGAGGAATTCTTGCAATATATTTTCTCCAAACAGTATAATGTTTCTTATTTTGAATTTATCGGCGATGAGATTGCTCAAATACAGTGGAAGTACACCGATGAAAAGTATACCCTACCTGGTAGCGTTAATGTTGTCATTGCTGCTTTCACCACGGCCTATGCCCGGTTAGAGTTGTACGATTTACTGGACAGTCTGGGAGAAAGGGTATTGTACCACGACACCGACTCGGTCATTTTTACTTCTCAGCCTGGTCAGTACAATCCTCCTCTGGGTGACTATTTAGGAGAGCTCACCAGTGAGTTAAATCCTGGTGATTATATTACTGAATTTGCTTCAGGCGGTCCAAAGACGTACGGTTATAAAACGGCACAAGGCAAAACATGTATGAAGGTAAAAGGTATAACCATCAATCACGAAACCGGTAAAATTATAAACCTCGAGTCACTAACCAATCTAGTTCAGAATTTTGTGACGTCTCATGAAGCCCCTCCTCAAGAGTTACTGGTTCACGGTAAGCGGATCCATCGAAATAAAAAACGTTTCACTTTAGAAAACCGACCACTCAGGAAGAAATTCAGAGTGGTGTATAACAAGAGGGTTCTCTTAAAAGATTACAACACAAGACCTTATGGCTACTAAAAGAGATTTTGACGCACGCCTTCAACACCCCTTCGCTAAAATTATCTCGGGGCCCTCTTGTTCCGGTAAATCCTATTATGTGAAAAAATTATTGGAACATTCGAACCACGTCGTGTCTCATCCTTTTCAAAATATAATTTGGTTTTATAGTTGCTGGCAGAAAATGTACGACGAGCTATCGGCTAAATTTCAGCAATTAAAATTTATTGAGGGACTCCCAAAGTCTTTATGCGACGACGAACTTCTCCCTCCTGAGAAAATAAATTTGGTCATTATAGATGATCTGATGGAATCGGCTAGCGAAAGCCAGGAAATAGAAAAGGCTTTCACAAAATATACTCATCATCGGAATCTGTCTATCATTTACTTGGTTCAAAATTTATTCTTTCAAGGAAAGAAAAGCCGAACGATTAATCTTAACGCCAATTACATTACTCTTTTTAAAAACCCCAGGGACAAATTGCAGATTACTACCTTGGCCCGCCAAATGTATCCGAGGCGTGTTAAGTTCTTTTTGGAAGCTTTCGAAGATGCTACAAAACTACCGTACGGCTATCTCTTAGTGGATTTAAAGGCACAGACCCCAGACGAACTGCGTTTAAGAACAGGTCTGTTTCCGCCCGATTGGCCGGTCGTGTACACCGTTAAAAGATAAAAGAAGCTGTTCTGAGTCCCCGTTACATATTCTGTCAGCATGTCGGCCAGAATAAGCAGAAACCTACAGCCTCTCAAGGCCTTACTCCGTTGCTCTTGTCGCCGCCGTAAAATTCTTATAAACGCCTCTTCTGACGATTTAATTAATGCTTTGTCCGAAATAGCCTGTAATACTTTAAAAGGTAATATACCTCTTTCGCCCAAACAGTTTAAGCTAATCAAGAAGCATAAAACATCTGTCAGAAAAATAAGTGACAGAAAACTAACCTTAAAAAAGAAGAAAGCTATTCTGAACCAGAAAGGAGGCTTTTTGGGTGCTCTTTTAAGCGTCGCCGTGCCATTCATATCCAGTTTATTAGCTTCTAGAGCATAAACATGGAATACGCTCAAAAAATGTATTTGGTCCCGCAGCAACAGATGTCTCTTTTTCAGCAAAAGAGCGCTAACCCGAACGACCTTTTGAGTGCCACAGAAACTGAACTGGACAAAGAAATGAGAAACATCCTGCAACGCTGTGATATAGGGGCTGACGAGAAGGTGAAGCTTTACACTTCTATCTTGCAGAGATATCTGACTCTAGTTAAAAAGGCCGATAAAGAAACTAGCAGTCTGGCGCTCGTATTACCAAAAGAAGAAAATGGCGAGGGGGGCCCTGGAGCAGTCATGGTGTCTGAGGACAAGGTTTGGCAAGAGGTTTTGAGAAGCGCGCCTGTAAAAGCAAAGAAAAATGTTGAATTTGTTTTACATAAAATGTCCGTCAATCCCCATCACGCGTTTTGGAATAATCGTGGAGAGCTATTGTTAGAGGGTAAACCTTTGGTCGGATCCAACATGGTGGATTTGGTCCGTAATCTGACCGCTTCTCATACAATACCTGAACATAGGAGACCGCGGGGGTGGAAGGAATTTGTAAACGCCATGGCCGGTTTGAACATTCCATTTTTGGTCGTACCTAATGATGAAACGAGAGAACTCCTTGAAAGTTTTAAGCCACCCGCAGCCCCCCACCCTGCTCATCATACAGAAGATACCCCCTACCGACTGAAACCGAGAAAAAAAAGACTGGAATGGATCGCTTATTAATTTGTAAAATGATTTGTTTATTAAATACAATTTTATCTCATTACAGAGTGTCGTCATCCTTTAACCGTCTATTGAAATATTTACAGGTCTCTGATCTTTGCACGCAAGGGTACTGATAAAAACAGAGTCCCGGCGAAGGAAGCCAGGAACGAACAAATTTAGAGACCATAGAGTCATTACTGTTCACGTCCTCCGAATACTTTTTTATTACAGAGGTGTACGGGAGACCTTTTCCTCTCTGATGCAGATAGAAGAGGCAGTGTTGACCGCATTTGTCCGAGAACCAACTTTGAAGCTGTCGGTTATTGTAAATGATTTGTTTACAGTTTTTGCTTAAGAAACGGTAAATGTCGTTCGGGAAGTAGATAAAGTCCGGAGGATTTCCATAGGAATCAAAAAACTCCCCATTTCCGTCTTCTGTGAGGTAAATCCCCAGCCAGTGTTCTCCGGGTTGGGTTTTACGGTGAGTATTCACTACAAACATGGCCGGTAAGACGTTATTTTTTTCCGGTAGTTGATCACACGCCAGCACACCGCGGAAATATCTTTTGGTGTAGGGGTCTTGGGACAGTAGTTGTGTTAATTGTTTTGTATTCATGGTGCTTATTAGTAGTCATACAGAACATTACGTCTCTGGTTGATTTCGATGATGTTGTCAAAGACCGCATATACTATTAGATTGACGGTCCTAGGGAGAGGGACGCGGAAGCGTAATTCAAATCTCATGTTTCCAGTTTTAACTAATGAAAAATGATCACCGCATTCTTGATCGGGGGTTAGATCAAAAGCGAAAAGAGTATATCCTTGCGAGAACTCTGAACGGCTGATAGACAGAGCTTGATCCTTCAAATGCTTACCAGTGGCCAATACCAGATTATAATATTCTCTGGCACTGTTGCCGCTTACAAAGTCTGGTTGAAAAGGTTTGGCGGGAATCTGTTCACCGTCCATGTACAGAGCCAGGAACTCTACATCGTTGTGTTTGAAATTGAACGGGTTACGTGTATAAGACCCCGAAAAGGCCTCATTATCCACCATGCCAATCACCACATACTTTGGTAGTTGCCCCAGAAACAGGTTTTTTTGATTGCATACTCGGATTCCCGCGGGCATACTGAATACTTTCATATTCACCCTTTCCACAGGGTATTTAGCATTGGCTGATGTAAGGGCATGAGCGTGTCCTAATTTCACGGCCGGTGAAACTTTTACTTTTTTTACAAACAGGGAGGCTGATGTTATGATTACTTTGTAACGTTCGGCATCACCGGACATTAAGCAGAATTCATCTTTGTTCCGAACCATTTTAATCTTCACGTCTAGGCCGTTCAATAGTAGTTTTTCCTGGAAAAAGAGATCTGTATGTATGTGCCCCAGAAGTTCGACAATCCTGCTACCGGCTGTATAGGCACTTCTGTTATTAAAACCGCTGTTTTCTCCGGCGGGGTCTGTCTCTTCCAATTTGTTAAGTGTATCTTTGTAAAAAAGTCCTGTAGCAAACTGAGAATGAAGAGTCTCTTGGCTGTAATTTAGCAGACCTTCTAAGACCGCTCGGTAAGGATAACAATTTGAACTCTGCGATATTAGGCGGTCCCCCAGGGTGACATCAACTTGAGAAAACAAACTGGCTATAGGGTAGTTGACAAATCCGACCTTTGCCCCGGCAGGTATGTTAGTCCCGTCAGCGTTCACTATCTTTCCCCTTAGGTGTAGAAGAGTGTTATTCAAGTCCAGGTAATCTTCCCCATTTCCGGCTATGAGAAATTCTAGCGGAGCTACTTCAGAGAGGGCTGAGAGTGGTGGTACTTCAACGTATATACTTTTATCTACACTCGTTTGAGTGAAAGGCACCGTAAACAGATCCAGTTCAGATTTGACACACTCTTCGGACATTCTGTGTACGAAAGCCATCTTCTCTTAAAAAATGTCTTTCCTCTTCTTTTTGCTTGCTTTAGTCTTGTTCCTCTTCTGACGACGTTTAGATAATGCTGTAAAAATAGTGCGCCCGGCCTTTTTAGCTGGCGGGGCCTGACGCGACCCCGGTGGTCTCTTGCGTTTTGTCTTTCTCATGACCATCAAGCCCGCTCCCTCCTGCTTTTCTAGGACTCCACCCGCAGCACTGGATATAGCACCTGTGATCACATCTTTTACAATATTTTTAGCCGCGGATTTGATATGTGGTTTTGCGATGTCAAAGCCTTTTTTAAGGAGAGGTAAAGCTCTTCTAAACAATCCTCGAAATATACCTCCAATCCCCCCACCATACATTACAGGGGATCCAGAGAATCCCGGTAAGCCATTACCCGCTTGGGTCTGATAATATTGGATGTAAGGTGTTGGGTCCTGGTAAGTCCTCATTGTTTCAGTCGTGCATACAATGCCTGACGGGTCTGAAATGCAACTTCACTATCACCTTACCAAACTGAAATGGCACGTTTTTGTTCTGGTCCGTCTTTATTTCAATAGTCACTGTGTCAAAATGATTCTTGCTGACTAGGGCATAATGCGGTTTGTCATATGTGATGGTTGTAATTTTATTAGCCTGATCCTCTATATGAACACACCTCAAAAGGGGTACGTAGCTGTCTCCGACTCTCTGATGAGATACCATATCCCCGTACACGTACAAAGTGTAAAAGCCGGCCCTGATGTCGGCGGGGAAAGGTGCCTTATAAGTTAAACCCCGAGTCTGATCAGGATGCGCTCCTAATATTCGACCCAGCTGTCCTTTCAAGTGTATAGTTTCATCCTTTTCACCCGGTACCACGTAGACTCTTCTTTCCACAGCATTATAACTGAATTTCGCAGAGCTCTCGGAAGGGACAAATCCAGCTGCAACATCTGTCAAAGTGGGCAGGTTTAAGGTTGTCGAATTCATAAAAGACAGTAGGTCGTGAATACCTTCGTAATATCCGCATGGAATGTAGTAATGTTTTTTTACCCCCGGAGCTGAAACGTAGAATTCGTTATCCGGTTTGTCTATGGTATTCCACGTATGTGGGTACTGAATTTCGGCTAGACCGACTTCCCAAGAACCTTCTAATTCTATGGGTTTAGCAAGCTTCGTCGTGAAATTGGATATTGTGTTGTTAGGGAAAATGTCTGAGGACGCGTTGCTCGGTAGAGTCACAAAAAAACTTTTGCGCTCCATGGTATATCGCTAGAGAATGAAGAGTCGATTAGGAGCGTTCTGGATTTTATTGAACATCTTGGGCTTGGCTCTCCGGTATCCAGCTGTTAAATTTTTCTGGCCAGCCGAGCCATTTGACTAAAATGAGTCGTTTTTTATTCTTAACTTTCCTAGCCAGTATTTTTTCAATCCTGTAAACGTCTGTGGATCCGAATTTAATTTTCTGTAATTCAGGATCGTAAAAGGATCCTACAATCTCTTCACCATCGTAGTCTTTCAGTTTGTACACTGCCGGTTCCCTAGGTACAAGTTCAGATACGGTAAAGATTTCATCTGAAAATGATTGCTCATAACCTTTCTCAAAAGGATGTCTGGTTTTAGACACCCTAACTGTGTCTCCTACTTTGAACTTAAACAGCGGCGGACCCGGGGGGCTGGCTACGCCGTATAAGTTTTTGAAAACTTTCCAGGAATTTAACGCGTTAACATCGGAAGGAGCCATTTTTATGCTTCGATGATAACTTTTGTTGTAAGAGTATACTAGATCCGGCAATTTATCGATGTAGGCTCTCGTGTTATAAGCGCTGAAATATTTCCACATTTTAGATTTTAGTGTGCGGTTAAATCTCTCCACCACAGAGGCCTTTAATTCGTTTCCTGTGGTGAAATGTTTTATTCCTATCTTCTTTAACAGTTTTTGAAAATCTCGGTTGAAAAACTCTTTACCCTTATCGGTCTGGAGCTTCTTTGGAGTTCGACCGGCACTCAGAATGTCTTGGAAGGCTCTTGTCACTTCCTTACCCGTTTTGTTCTTCAGGGGGCGTACCCACGCGTACTTAGAAAGTACATCGATACATGTTAACAAATATTTATACCCCAGATTATGCTCGGACACATTTGTCATGTCCGCTAAATCCAGCTGCCATTGCGAGTCTATATCGGATACATAAACCTTATTTCTCCTAAAATGCCTTCTAGCGGGTTTGTGAATTGTATAAGCATATTGACCGGATAACCAATCCGACACCTGTTGGTCATTACTTTTCTGACCCGAAACCTCAAGAGCTCTTTTCAAAGAGTCTTTTCCCCCAAAGCTACCAGGATTTGCCGGGTTATAATAAACTTTTTTCAAGTAACCCTCCATCGTCGACGGTGAAAGAAAAATGTCAATGGTTTAAAAATCAAATGAGTCTTTATTGTTAATTTTCAAAACAACATTGTTTAAATTTCAAAACAGCATGATTAAAAACATTATTAAAATTTCAAAACGGCAGTATTAAAAAACATGATTAAAACATTTCATAGAACAGGAACATTGAGTGCAGACACTTCGTCTGATTTTTCTAAGTCATACTCCCCGTAAAACCCCAAAGGTGCATCGGTCGGTTCAGAAAAATGTCTTTTAGAAAAGGCATCGGCTATTTCACGTATTTTCGAGTAAGAGGGATCGTCCATGTTGTGAAAGGCTTGTACAATGGCTTCGCTAATAGAATGTTCTTTTTCCAGTTCATCGACGGCATTTTGCACAAATGAATGAACCTTGTGAAAAGGCGGAAAGATGTTGAAGCAACCCAGAGTCTTTATGACCAGGCTCCTGAGCCATGGTTTGCGGAAAACAGTCAGAACCTCTTGAAAGCGACCAACCCGATAAACAGAGTCAGGCTCAAACAGACACGTATGCTGCGTCTGGCTGGGGTGATCTATGAAACAGCCATGACAGGTGCTTTTTAGGTCCCGATCGACTATTATGTCCAGCAGAGCCGCAATCAAACTCTTCACCAGTTTCAGAGTCTTTCGAAGTGTTTGACCCAGGGGCCCGTCAGTTTGCTCAATGTCCATACTCTCACAATCAGCATGCCGGGACGATGGCTTCCATGCGGACAGAGCATCTACCAGGTTGTCCATGGCCTCTTCTTGCCGCATGGCCTGCATGGCTATCTCCTCAGCTCCCGTTAGGCTCCTCCGAGCATCCTCAGCAGGGACAAAATGGTCAGGTACTGTACGGTTCTCCAGGAGACAGTCCAGCCAATACATATCATCAGGGGCGGGTAACTGAGGTTCAGGCCAATAGATCTGGTCGTTTGAGGGCATCAGAAGATCCGGCCAAGACGGTGGGTCTGAAGGAGAGTTGTTAGGGACAGAGTACCCGGAGTTAGGTACGATGTCGTCGGGCCAAAACAGGCCGTCGCAGAGCGCCGTCTGTTCCATAGACCAACAGGTCTGATCAGGAGCGTAGCCGGCGGGGTGTTGGTTGTCACCCGACCAAAACACATCGTCGTCTGTCAGCATCTGGTCAGCAGCCGAGTAGCAGGGCTGTAGGTTAGTGTCGATCATCTCGTCGGGAGTAGAGTAGGCAGTGTTGGCTTGAAGGTTGGCCGGCCAAAAAAGGTAGTCAGCGGCGGGCGTATGTTCCATACCTCCGGAGCTTGGTTCTTCGGAGCGCATCAGAATGTCGAGGACTTCTGCCACCTCAGAGGCCGAGAGAACAGGGAGACGACCGGACCAGCTAGCACCAGCTTCAGTAGGGTAAGTATTTGAAGACATCTCGATAGGTTTTTAGGTTAATGTAGACTGGGGGGAAAAGATCTCTGTATTTATCCCCACTCACTTAGGGGTGGTTGCCTCCCAGTTTTCCTCCTCCTCCGAGCATGAATTATTCAACATGCTAAACTCCTCCTCCAATTTTCTTTTAATTCTTTTCATCTGGTCAGACAGTTTCCCTTGGTAAATAGCTTCATCAATATTTGGCATAAGAGCTTTAAAAAAAAGTCCAGTCTTTTATAGAAAAATTAATTTCAGTCACTCGCTCCTTTAGCACATTTTCTTTATCTTCCTCCTCTTCGTGACTGGCCTCGTTATATTCGGGAAGGATAGGCTCCTTCTTGGAAACAGCGATCGTGAGCTGTCCATCAGCATTTCTTTTCAACTCTACCCGGCACAAAGCACAGTTAGAGTCGTACCAGACTGAGCTGAAGCGTGGTTCCCGTAACTCCCGTAACGTTCTTCTGGACACCCTGTTTGCTTTCTTAGGAGCGTTCACAAGACCGTCCATTCTGTTTGCTTTTGTGTGTCGTGGCGTTTTCACTGAATGTCTAGAATTTTATACAACAACTCTTTCGGCTCCTCCCACAGTCGGTGGTGAGAGACACGCCTCACCCCTAACCCTATAGGCGGATTGAGAGATAAAGGCGTACCTCAGGGGCGTGAGTATTGTTAATGGGGCGTGATAGGTGTCCGATTTACGAAAGACCCACCCTAAAAGGTGTGGTTTAGAGATGATCAATTATGACGGTGGTCCAACCCCCGCATGGGCGGGGTATAGTTCATATTTTTATAGTTTCATAAATTTTCATATTTTTATATTTTCATAAATTATATTTTTTATATTTTCATATTTTATATTTTCATATTTTCATATTTGGGGGGCGGGGCTTAAAGGTCATAAATCAATCTAACACCTCCTTTGACAGTTGCTTTCTGTATGTACTACTACTCTCATCATAACATTACACCTTATGACTCGGACAGAAGCATTTGATAGGAAGACAAACAATCAGGAAATAGCATTGCATGCTTATGTTTCTGGTACAGTCAAGATGCGGTCTGACTCCACACGACCCACCCTGAACTGAATAAGTGGGATGGAAATTGGACAGATTCATGAAAATGACTTCCTGTGTCTTACAGAATTGAATATAAAATTCTATTGTTAACCTACAAAGCTTTAAATGGCCTTGCACCGGACTATATTAGTGACCTTCTTCTCCATCTCTCTGCGCCTGTTTGCCCACCAACATCCTCCAATTGTGGCCATCTTGTTGTCCCCCACACTAACCTGCACTCTGTGGGGGACAGCATGGCCTTCAGACTTTGGAATGACCTCACAAAATTAATGAGATCAGCGGACTCCATTTATTCCTTTAACACTAGAATTACCAGAGTCTACGAAAAAACTCGTAGATCCGGCCCACCTTAAATTGCTTCTTAAATCCGTTCACACCTTTCCGCCAGCGTCTTTTGTCCTCTAAATGTGCTGATAAAAGACAAGCTGCCAGCAGCCGGCTATTCCATCCCCCCTCCGACTTAGAACGTGAACGCACTTTTCCCAGCTCATGCCTTGATTGATTGTCTGGGAGTGAACTGGAGTTTTAGACTTGAAATAATACATCGTTATTTGGAACACACGCATTCCATGTGTGTACCGTTTCTACAGTAATCTGTGTAAACACATTGTTAAAACAGAAACTTTTTCATATTTTAGTAATAAATGTTACAAAATGTAGGCATAAACTATAGAATGTGTAAAGCCCGAGTTCCTAAGATCAAATAAACACTTCCACAAAAGCTTCACACGCCATACAACAGCTTCCGTGGCGTAGCGTGCTAAGGTTTGCCTCTCAGACCAAGTAGCTTTTCTCTGCCTCACAAATATGAGTTCAATTCCCCGCTGGGGATAAAGTGTTACTTCTTGTTTTTCTTTTCAACCTCAAACGGACATAAAATTTGTAAATTGGTATGCACGGTCAGTTAATGAGATTGTTATATTTTCATGTGGGATGCTCCTTTTAAAATATTTTTTTAACAATTGAGACTGCAATTAACATGAACAACTGTCCTTATAACTTATTTTTTTTTCAAGATCCAGACAGAGCACTGCGTAATACAGAGACAGACAGGCAGAGATATACAAATAAACAGGGAAGGCACATGTACTGAAAGAAAAAAAAAATCAACATGCGTTGTTCCTGCAGCACTGAATAAGCTCACCCGCTCTAACATCACCCCTCCCCCCGATCTGGCTCTCTAAGTAACAGCGCAAGTTGTTACTTATTTTAAAAGGAGCATCCCACATGAAAATATAACGATCTCATTAACGGACAGTGCCAACACCCTGAAACTGAGCTGTGGTTTATCAGGACAGGTTCCACTCAGAACAGGCCTCGCCATGCACGTGCTCAGCGTCATATCCAGAGGTTGTCTTTTGAAAATAGACATATGAGTGCTGCCAGCATTGCTGCAGAGGTCAGCCTGTCAGTGCTCAGACCTTACGCCCGCCGCACACGGCATCAAATTGATCTGCAAGGCTGTCGTCCCAGAAGGAAGCCTCTTCTAAAGATGATGCACAAGAAAGCCCGCAAACAGTTTGCTGAAGACGAGCAGACTAAGGACATGGATTACTGGAACCATGTCCTGTGGTCTAACGAGACCAAGATCAACTTATTCGGTTCAGATGGTGTCAAGCTTGTGAGGCGGCAACCAGGTGAGGAGTACAAAGACAAGTGTGTCTTGCCTACAGTCAAGCATGGTGGTGGGAGTGTCATGGTTTGGGGCTACATGAGTGCTGCCGGCACTGGGGAGCTGAAGTTCATTGAGGGAACCATGAAGGCCAACATGCACTGTGACATACTGAAGCAGAGTATGATCCCCTCCCTTCGGAAACTGAACATGATAACAACCCCAAACACACCTCCAAGATGACCACTGCCTTGCTAAAGAAACTGAGCATGTCTCCAGACCTAAACCCTATTGAGCATCTGTGGGGAAGGTGGAGGAGCGCAAGGTCTCTAACATCCACCAGCTATGTGATGTCATCATGGAGGAGTGGAAGAGGATTCCAGTGGCAACCTGTGAAGCTCTAGTGAACTCCATGCCCAAGAGAGTTAAGGCAGTGATGGAAAATAATGGTGGCCACACAAAATATCGACACTTTGGGCACAATTTGGACTTTTTTCACTTAGGGGTGTACTCACTTTTGTTGCCAGCAGTTTACACATTAATGGCTGTGTGTGGAGTTATTTTGAGGGGACAGCAAATTCACACTGTGATACAAGCTGTACAAGGACTACTTTACATTAGAGCAAAGTGTCATATCTTCAGTGTTGTCCCATGAAATGATATAATAAAATATTTACAAAAATGTGAGGAGTGTACTCACTTTGTGAGATACTGTATATTTGTCACATCAACACACATTATAATAACTAATTTATAGGAGTTGTCATTTAGCTGATCGTGCTGCATTTCCCTGCTTGATCGAGAGTGTTGTCTTTTTCCAGTTTCTCTGAAATGCTGCATACACATGGATCAGAGTTGTCATAAATATACGCAGGGTTTTATGTCAAGTTTTCTTTCATAAATCCCAAAGTTTGCGTGGGAAGTCGTGTGCACACATTTCGAGCCACTTTTTGTGTGAACACAAGCTTTATAAATGATGGCCCTGCACATAAATGGTTGACCAGCTATCTAGGCCCACTAAATGACACATTCTAAAGATTATCTGCAGAGAATTGTGAGAATAATATGAATGCACATCAAGCTATTTAAAAAACTGATAAGCATATAAATACACGCACCAAATAATAAATAAGTTGAAGGTTGCAAAAAGACTGACACAGAATTCTGTAACTTCATACACCTGGATATTGGTAATGGGCAGAAGGGAAAAGGGAATCACAAAGAGAACCAAAATGGTGCCACTGCATTATGTGCTTGGACCCGTAACAGAAAGAACAAGTGACGTGCTTGAATACGTGTTGTTGGCATTCAGCTAATGTTAAGAAATGCAAAATACATATATCTGTATCCAGTACTCAAAATCTAACAATTTGTCATTTTCTTACTGTACTGCTCAGCGTAATCTTCAGTTTTGAAAAACACTGGACTGGAATATGTTACATAACCTTAGTAAGAAGGAAATACTGAAACACGTATTAAGGAGAGGACACTTGCACTACCATATGTCAAAGGTTTTAGAACACTTCAGTTTTTCTTCAAATGTAATCAGCTGAAATGCAATGAATGACCTAAAATAGTGTAAGGGTAAGCAGTAAACTGCCAGGTGTAAATGTAAAGTTTTGGTTACTAAAAAATGAAGGAAAAAAAAAATTCAGAATATTACAAATGGGCCTTCTTCTGGGAACAACTAATAGGTTACAACCTAGAGATTGTCTGCAGCAGTTCAAGTAAGCCTTGAAAGTTGAAGCAAATAATTTGCACAGGTGTCCCAACTTCTGTCGATTACTTAAAAACCCTCCGTCTGTCTTAAAGAAGTGATGGAACAGACTGTGTTACTACACCCTCTGAAGTTCTACTTGGACAATATTCCTTTGAAAATGGCAAGAAAATGGCAATTAACAAATGAAATGACACAGAGCATGATCACCCTGAGAAATGTGGGCCTTTCACTTGGAGAAATTACAAAAAAATAAATAAATAAATAAATCTCAACATGTCAGTGAGTACATAGAGAAGGCCAGAAAGAGCTGCATTGTGTCTTTGTGGACCTGAAGAAAGCATATGACAGGGTGCCTCAAGAGGAGTTGGTTGAATGAGGAAGTCGGGAGTGGCAGAGTAGTACGTAAGCGTGGCACAGGATATGTACGAGGGAAGAGTGACCGTGGTGAGGTCTGCGGTAGGAGACATGGAGGTGGGATTACATCAGGGATCAGCTCCAAGCCCTTTCTTATTTGCAATGGTGATGGACAGGTTGACAGATGAGATTAGACAGGAGTCTGTGTTATATGGATTGGAGACGGTGGCACTGACCAGAAAGCAGGAGACAGAGCTGGAGGTGGCAGAGTTAAAGATGCTAAGACTTGCATTGGGTGTGACGAGGATGGACAGGATTAGAAATGAGGACATTAGAGGGTAAACTCAGGTTGGATGGTTGGGAGACAAAGTCAGAGAGGCGAGATGGCATTGGTTTGGTCATGTGCAGAGGAGAGATGCTGAGTATATTGGGAGAAGAATGCCAATGATACAGCTGCTAGGTAAGAGGACAAGAGGAAGGCTTAAGAGAAAGTTTATGGATGTGGTGAAAAAGGACATGCAGGTGATGGGGGTGACAGAACAAGATAACGAGGACAGAAAGATATGGAAGAAGATGATCTGCTGTGGCAACCCCTAACGGGAGCAGCTGAAAGAAGAAGAAGAAGTGAGCACAGCGGTGTCCTACACAACCCAAATTCAATTGGAAACTGGAAGAAACTCCGACTGGAAGAGATCTGGCACAGCCAAAGTCACAAGCCAATCAGAAGATGCGTTTCTGAAAGTCACCAGCTTGCTTATCCTGATGGTGACAGACCAGTAAACCCAATCCTATGTAATTACTCAGTACAACTGGTCTGATGGTATTAATCCATTCTTGTAGACTGGTTTATTCTGTCAATGAGGAAATTATTATATCTAGCAAGAGGATTAAAGTGTTGCGCTTATTTTTAGGATTATATTTTTTCATAGAATTAAGCTTGCACTTGTTTTAACAGATAAACTAAATATGACTATCTAAAACATTAGTTTTTCATTACTAACTTACAGTATGGAGTAAATAAGTCAGCCTTTTGAAAAGTGTTAAATCTTTGAACATCTGTAAAGCTCATCCTTGTTTTATTTCTATCAATAAATTATTCGTAATGAGTCCTTAGTTTAGCAAGGTAAACAAAGACTGTACTTCACAATTTTTCAACCAATAAAAAAAATAAACAGAAAAGCAATTTCCACAGATGCAAAAAGCAGGTTTTATCTTTATCAGCAAAACCAGTGTGTTTATTGGCTCTTTATTAATGCCTACCACAATTACAGCCAAGTGTTGTAGTGGTAGAATTGCTGTCTCACATTAAGGAGACCAGGGTCCATGTCCGGGATCCTCCCTGCATGGAGTTTGCATGTGTTCTCTGTGTCTGAATGGGCTTCCTCCGGGTTGCTGCAGTTTCCTCCCACAGTTCAAAGACATGCAGGTTAACTTAAGTTAGCTGCACATGCTGAATTGGCCCAAGTGCATTTGGGGTGTATGCATGGGTGTTTTTGCCCTGCGATGGACTGGCTCCTTTTCCAGGGTTTGTTCCTACCTTACTCCCTATGCTAGCTAGGATGGGCTCCAGCACCCATGAACCAGCAGGTCAGAACTTGACATTTCATGACAGTTTCAATACAATTCATTTTTTAAATGTTCAACTTAAAAGAATACTGGAATTCATTTTAAAAGGACATACCGATTTCAGTTTGTGACCACTACATGACAGTTAGCAAAACACAAAAGGTCAGAAATTAAAATGCTCTAATGAACGGTATGTGTGCAGCACTGGTGGCAGGAACCAAGTGAAACACACATTTTGGCGAGCTGTTGGGTGGCACTGTGTCGGTTCTTTGCAGGCGTTGGGTACAGATCTGGACATATAAGCTCTGTGCTTAGGGCTAAAGCGCCACAACCCTGACAATGACAACAAATTCCCTGCATATTTATTATTAATAGTTTTCTGCAGACAATGGAATTTGCAAAATAAACCGCGTTGGATCTGTTGTTGTGTGAATATTTCACTCGCACCAATTCAGAGGAAGTGCACGGCAAATGGTGTCAAAGTGGGACATTATCTATGTATGGATATATCTATCTATATCTATATAAATAATCCAACGTCTTTTCAAGACAGAACTACTACTACTTCTTCTTCTTCTTCTTCTGGCTGCTCCTGTTGATGATCCGCTGTGGCAACCCCTTTCTTCCATATCTTTCTGTCCTCTGCATCTTGTTCTGTTACCCCCAACACCTGCATGTCCTCTCTCACCACATCCATAAACCTTCTCTTAGGCCTTCCTCTTTTTCTCTTGCCCATCGGCTCTACCCTTAGCATCCTTCTCCCAATATACTCAGCATCTCTCCTCTGCACATGACCAAACCAATCTCGCCTCTCTGACTTTGTCTCCCAACCATCCAACCTGAGTTTACCCTCTAATGTCCTCATTTCTAATCCTGTCCATCCTCGTCACACCCAATGCAAATCTTAGCATCTTTAACTCTGCCACCTCCAGCTCTGTCTCCTGCTTTCTGGTCAGTGCCACCATCTCCAACCTATATAACATACTGTAGCTGGTCTCACTACCGTCCTGTAGACCTTCCCTTTCACTCTTGCTGATATCCATCTATCACAAATCACTCCTGACACTCTTCTACACCCTTCCTGAACTTTTTTCTTCAGTTCTCTTCCACAATCCCCTTTACTCTGTACTATTGATACCAAATATTTAAACTCATCCACCTTCGCCAACTCTACTCCCTCATCCTCACCATTCCACTGACCTTCCTCTCATTTACACACATATACAGTGCATCCAGAAAGTATTCACAGCACATCACTTTTTCCACATTTTGTTATGTGACAGCCTTATTCCAAAATGGATTAAATTCATTTTTTTCCTCAGAATTCTACACACAACACCCCATAATGACAACGTGAAAAAAGTTTACTTGAGGTTTTTGCAAATTTATTAAAAATAAAAAAATTGAGAAAGCACATGTACATAAGTATTCACAGCCTTTGCCATGAAGCTCCAAATTGAGCTCGGGTGCATCCTGGTTCCCCTGATCATCCTTGAGATGTTTCTGCAGCTTCTTTGGGGTCCACCTGTGGTAAATTCAGTTGATTGGACATGATTTGGAAAGGCACACACCTGTTTATATAAGGTCCCACAGTTAATAGTTCATGTCAGAGCACAAACCAAGCATGAAGTCAAAGGAATTGTCTGTAGACCTCCGAGACAGGATTGTCTCAAGGCACAAATCTGGGGAAGGTTACAGGAAAATTTCTGCTGCTTTGAAGGTCCCAATGAGCACAGTGGCCTCCATCATCCGTAAGTGGAAGTAGTTCGAAACCACCAGGACTCTTCCTAGAGCTGGCCGGACATCTAAACTGAGCAATCGGGGGAGAAGGGCCTTAGTCAGGGAGGTGACCAAGAACCTGATGGTCACTCTGTCACAGCTCCAGAGGTCCTCTGTGGAAAGAGAAGAAAATCTTCCAGAAGGACAACCATCTCTACAGCAATCCACCAATAAGGCCTGTATGGTAGAGTGGCCAGACGGAAGCCACTCCTTGGTAAAAGGCACATGGCAGCCCACCTGGAGTTTGCCAAAAGACACCTGAAGGACTCTCGGACCATGAGAAAGAAAATTCTCTGGTCTGATGAGACAAAGATTGAACTCTTTGGTATGAAAGCCATGGGTCACGTTTGGAGGAAACCAGGCACCGCTCATCACCAGGCCAATACCATCCCTACAGTGAAGCGTGGTGGTGGCAGCATCATGCTGTGGGAATGTTTTTTAGCGGCAGGGGCTGGGAGACTAGTCAGGATAAAGGGAAAGATGACTGCAGCAATGTACAGAGACATCCTGGATGAAAACCTGCTCCAGAGCGCTCTTGACCTCAGACTGGAACGACGGTTCATCTTTCAGCAGGACAACGACCCTAAGCATACAGCCAAGATATCAAAGGAGTGGCTTCAGGACAACTCTGTGAATGTCCTTGAGTGGCCCAGCCAGAGCCCAGACTTGAATCTGATTGAACATCTCTGGAGAGATCTTAAAATGGCTGTGCACCGACGCTTCCCATCCAACCTGATGGAGCATGAGAGGTGCTGCAAAGAGGAATGGGCAAAACTGGCCAAGGATAGGTGTGCCAAGCTTGTGGCATCATATTCAACAAGACTTGAGGCTGGAATTGCTGCCAAAGGTGCATCAACAAAGTATTGAGCAAAGGCTGTGAATACTTATGTACATGGGATTGCTCAGTTTTTTTATTTTTAATAAATTTGCAAAAACCTCAAGTAAACTTTTTTCACGTTGTCATTATGGGGTGTTGTGTGTAGAATTCTGAGGAAAAAAATGAATTTAATCCATTTTGGAATAAGGCTGTAACATAACAAAATGTGGAAAAAGTGATGTGCTGTGAATACTATCCGGATGCACTGTATTCTGTTGTGGTGTTCCTACTGACCTTCATTCCTCTCCTCTCATATCTCCACCTCTCCAGGGTCTCCTCAACCTGCTCACTACAGATCACAATGTCATCAGCAGACATCATAGTCCACGGGGACTCCTGTCTAATCTCATCTGTCAACCTGTCCATCACCATTGCAAATAAGAAAGGCCTCGGAGCCAGTCCCTGATGTAATCCCACTTCCACGTTAACAGATTTAAATCGGGTTTTTTTCTATAATTTGCCTGAACACTCCGATTGATTTTGCGACTTCTCTTATCACACTAAGTATCATAGTTTGCTTGTGGTAACAATTTATTTGCGCAAATACAAGAGAGCGGCAGTGGGCCGAGGCCCTCCACACTTGCACGCCTGCCTCCATTCAAGTTGGTTTACCTCTTGCCAAGTGTTGCAGCGTACAGTGCCTCCGCTTAGTTAGCGATACCTGTTTGTTCAACAGACATTATTCTCTACAGATTGTTAAGGAGTAACATTTTACGTTTTTGAGAGAGAGATCAGAGCTCCATGTGTTTTAGAGGGTAGCTGCTAAATGCCAGAGATATCACAGCCATGTGCTTTTCTCCCCACGCGGGGACACTCTCCCGTCAGAGCTGAACACGACCAGATACAGTGCCAACGTTTGACATTGGAGCGTGCCTACCTTCCAACTGTTTTGTCCTGTTTCACTACTACATGGGCAGAGCCACAGGGGACAGCTACTTTTAAATAAAAAGAAATTAGAAGGAGAAACTAAATGTAATTCAACCTGCTGAATTCCGGCTTAAGATGGACGAAACTGTTGGTTTTAAGAGACACAAGTTGGGCGAGGATCGTGTGTTTGTTGCAGGCACCAGCACTATGATGTGGCAAGGCACAGAGCAAAAGGGCAGTGTGTTTGGTGTAGGTGTGAGTTTGCCCTACAATGGACTGCCGCCTTTTCCAGGGTTTGTTCCTGCCTTGTGCCCTGTGCTGTCTGGGCCAGGCTCCAGCACCAGGTCTGGATTAAGTGGGTTAGAAATGGACACAGCATGCCAATTGCAGCTTTCAATAGGATTCATTTCTATAAAGTCTAACTTAAAATAATACTGGAATTCATTTTAAACGGACAACGCCCTTTTCAATTTGTGACCATTATATGTCAGTTCATAAAAAGCAAAGGTCAGAAATGTTCAGTAAAAAAAAAAAAAAAATAGTAATAACTAGCTTACCTTTTGGTTTCAGAGGTGGAGGATCTTGGCGTAAAATCATTTCAGTTAGTTCTGAAAAGCTTTCTGAAAAAAAAGGTGGCTTCCCTAAAACAGAAAATGAAGAATGAGGAGTTAAAGGAATGAAAGGCACAATAAAGCATAAAAAAGCCCAGGTGGCATCACAGGGCCCACTCATGCAAATACCCACAACTCAAACAGGACCACCTTGAAAATGGTAATTAACCTAACCCACGCTTTTGGGGATGTGGGAGAAAATCATAGTAGCGGGAAAGAAACCCACACAGACACTGGTAGAACATGTACACTCCACACTCACAGTGTTAAGGTGCGATATTCAACATGAGGAGGTTTAATTTAACCCTTTAACCGCCAGCTCCCTAAATATTCCCCATGCCAGGAGAAATCTGAACAATTTTCATTTTTTTACTTTACATTTATTCAAGCAGTATTTACCTGCTGAAATGTTTCAAATAAAATGGTCAATCAAAGGACGTAGCTTGAACAAGCAGTCACAGTTTGGATCTTTCTTATCTGGCTCAGATAACGGGCAGCAGTCCAGTTGAGATGCTGGGGATACACCCACTCATCGCCATCATCCGATGCATTGTCATTCACAGTATCATGCAGCGCACATTGCTGATCATCATTGTCGCTAAAATCTTCTTCAGAACTGCTACAATCATGATCAGAATTATTGTCCAAAATCGCCTGCAAAACCTCACTTGAAGTCAGTTTACGTTTCGCCATATTCACAGCTTTCACTTTCGAATCACATCACGTGAGCGGCCAATACAACCGCAGAGTTGTCGAAATACAACGTAGTAATAATACCCACGCCAAACTGTCAGTTATACTACGCGCCAGGCATTCACATAACCATAGGCAAATGTGCCGGATAATTCCGGCAGTAAGGCGTCAGCAATAACGCTACGATGCCGGATATATCCGGCAGAGGGCGGTTAAGGGGTTAAAAAAATAGCAGCTCTATAAACATAGTGCCACCATGATACCTCTCAGAAAGAGTACTGAAGATACAGTCCTGGCCAAGAAACACAGAATAAAATCTTCAGGAACATCTGATAGATCATGAACAATTCCCAATCCTACTTACCAGTGGCATTTTTTCCATTAAGTGTTTGTGAGGCACAATCCAACAGATTTGTACGTAATAAATGACAACAATTACCTCAGTTACATCTCTTATATACAGTGCATTCAGAAAGTATTCACAGCGCATCACTTTTTCCACATTTTGTTATGTTACAGCCTTATTCCAAAATGGATTAAATTCATTTTTTTCCCAGAATTCTACACACAACACCCCATAATGACAACATGAAAAAAGTTTACTTGAGGTTTTTGCAAATTTATTAAAAATAAAAAAAACTGAGAAATCCCTCTAACTTCTGAATGCTGGAAACGTCAAACAAAGAAACAAATAGCTACAGTATCAGCATGTTCCATTTGTGGACACTACAAGCTGGACCTGCTCTGTTCAAATCTTAATGGTTTTACAAATATAAACCTAAAGTACAATCTGGGCAGGTACGACCTTATTTTACTGACACCTACGACCTTGTTGTTGAAAGCAGCATCTCTCTGTGATCCCACACATATATACATTTTGATGAACAGCCGGGATTCCTTCGTAACAGAAGGACCAGGGGAATGAGTTTGCACAAGGCAAAAACTCCCCCAGGACGACAGAGGGCAGCCCCCCTGGCAGACTGTGGTGCCACAAGGTGGGAGCATGGAACCTCAACACGCTCAGGGCCCATGGCCACTGCCAGGGGGCATATGGAGAATGGCTGAGCCCTCCTTTGTAGGGCTACCACCACACCTTTAAGTGCAGCCAGAAGAAGACTGTAGAACACCTGGAGCACTTCCGGGTGCTTTATAAAAGCGGCTGCCTCACTCCATTCGGAGAACCAGAGTCGGGAGGAAGAGGGACAAAGCTTGCCAGGAATAGTGAAGGTGGAAGGAGACAGAGAGAAGAAAGACAAAGAACTGGTGTGCTTGGGAGTGTGTTTTACTGGGCTGTGTACTGTGAACTGTAGGTGGGAAATGATTGAAAAGTGCTTCCCACTGAAATAATAGACTTGTGTTGTGCTGCACTTGTTTCTGTGCCTGTTGTGTCAGGCGTTTAGGCTGCTGTGTGCCCCCTGGTGGTCACAACATTATATATTTTTGAGCTACTGTAAAATATTAATTTTACCTATCACCTATCCATCTATGATTCAGTTGTCATTAGCAACAGAGGGACAGATTTATTAGTTAGTGAAGTTAAAGTTTACATTGCAGTCCGCACTTGCATATGAAAATTCTGGTAGGGCTCTTTTGGCTTTTGTCAAGCCGAAAACATTACTACTGTCTACACGTGCTTTGAGGTTACCAAGAACAATTATTATGATGCAACATGGAGGATCTCGTGGAGGTTTTCTATGAGTATGGAGTCCCAGGTTTATTGTTTTTGCTCATCCGAGTCCAGTATTTGTAAAGCAAAAGTTGTAGCCACACTAGGGAATCCATTCCCGGGCGCCCGGATTCCCAGACATTTTTCATTCCCGGGGATGAAACTGCTGTAATTCCAAGGAAAACGGGAACGGCCAAGCTCGCATATATAAGTGTAAAAATCGATCAAGAAATAACAGAGTTATAGTTGAAAATAATTAAGGTGGCGCCATTACTGCAGCTTGCACTTCAGCAGACAACAGCTTTGAACAGCAACTTGAAATTGCAATGCGTCAGTCTGTTGCATCCGCATTATCTGTGCCAAGAAACTTGCCATTACAGAATGATGACAAGAAACTGGATGCATCAGTAAAAGCTGAAATGGCGGTGTTTCACAGCAACGGCAAGCGCGGGCGTTGTTTAGAACAAGTGTATCAGTATCTGATGATTGTGCCGCCTACTTCAGTGGAGGCAGAGCGTGCTTTCTCAGCGGCTGGCGTACTTCTGCACGAAGGTGCGCTCTTGCTTTCTACGCTCTTATTACCGCAACTAAAGATACATGTACTTATATGACAGCATGAACTGCTTGTAGATAAGGTTAGTCTTATTTGTGTCAACATATTGCAGTAGTTTAATTAAAAATAAGTGTTGGTCGTTCTAAAACCGTTCACATGTGAGATGCCTATGCACTGTGTCATCCCCGGGAGTCTGGGATTCCCGGAAATGAAATACAGGATTGCTGAATTCCCGGGAATGGATAAACCCATCCAGGAATGGATTCCCTAATCCACACTGATGTCACCATGTTCAGTTTAAGGTGGGCACGAGACCTTTACCAAGACTGTGTTTATTTACATTCCTGCTTATGATTTTGACATGTAATTGAGGTTTAGGGACTAACAAACATGAGAATCCTGCTGTGTGATGATATCATCTTAGCACCTTGCAACTTCTTCTTCCTCTTTTCCTACTTCTATGTGTGGGTGAAGTTAGTTCTGGCTCGATTAAGTAACAAAGTCCAGAAAGAAACAGTATGAAATTCAACAGCTCCAAATCTGAAGCCATTACACTTTTCCAGGAAAGAACGGCTTGCTTTCTGTACGAAGACAATACATACTGATGCAGGGATGGCAGACTACTGCACTACACTGCCTTCTCATTAAAGCAAGTTGTCATTAATGATGGATGAACTCCCAGCACATGCCGGTATGCAATAAAAGCACAAGTAACAGCAGCTCCCAATCACCATGGGGTCAATGTGTGTATAACTGCATCTTGGCAGGATGTCTTCACACCAGAGGAGAAAGGAGGGGTGGCGTACCACCCTTAGCAGGTCCAGCATGACATATGCGGCATTAACACCACTCCTTTCATAAAGTTCAGGGCACAGATTTGAAACCACAAAGTCTGTAATAAAGCAGCAGTAAATGTAAGCACTTGGCCAGATGAATGCATAGAAGGCTTGGAGAGAAATCTTAAAGTAATAAGAAATCAAAAACAAATACATCAGTCTGTAGCAGAAGAAAAAATGCAATACAAAAAGTGTTTTTAATACATACAGTATTTGTATGTAAACTAGAAGGTTTAGCCTTTAAAAAACACACACTGATATGCAGTATGGGCCAGTATGGATAACGGCAAGCACTTTGTAAAATGTTAACATACAAAAAAGTATTCAACCTTTTGAAAGTTTTCACATTTTGTTGTTACAAGTTACAACACAGTATAGAAAAGGAATTCATAGGCCTGATGGTAGAAACGCTACCGTACACTCTGGTTTTCAATACAATAAATAAGACAGCTCACGGCTCTATTTTGTTTAGTCAAAGTCAAGTCAAAGCGAACTTGTCATCTCAACCATATACAAGTATACAGAGAGACGAAATTGCGAAGCTCAGAGTCCACAGTGTAACAACATGAAGTGCAAATAAAAAAATTCAAAATTAAAACAAATTAAAATTAAAACACAAACAAGACAAGACATTGTGCAAAGACAAGACAAAGTAGCAGCAGCAATACTGACGTGTACTAAGCAATATGAGAAAAATATTTTCCACAGTGCAACTATTTTTGCTCCCTCAGAATTGCAGAATTTTACTAAAACATGACCTCCCAGGCTGAACCCATGAAGAGTGTTCACTAAAACATCTTTAATAGTTCCCTCCATTAATTTACATGAAATGTACGTTAGGCTTACTGTCCTAGATTCTTGGATCTGCCCAAGCTCCCACTTTTCATATAAAAGGATAACATTTTCTATTCGCCGATCCTTCAGAATTTCTACAGCATACAGTGCCTTTCAAAAACTATGTTTCAAAAGTATATACTGTATGTACCATATATACTCGCGGAGAAGTTCTCCTGCAGATAAGTCGGGACTTGACTTTACTGTATAATTTCCGGTATTTAATAATGTCGGTCGTATAATTCGAATGTGGAAAACTCACGCCATTGATTCAAGAGATTATGATAGGCTAACGCCCACCTGAGAGAGTAACCACGGAGCACACTCTTTTTTTTTTTTTTCCCCCCTATGTATTGTGCCTGTGTGACCACACGGTAATATCCGTACTATTCCGAAGCAATGTTTGCACCGATTAGTGTTTTTTGTATCTCACACCCGCATACACCTTTCTCGTAAGAGCATCCCTTATCCACGATGGAGCGTTCTATCAGAAGAAAATATGAAGTTGGTTTTAAATTAAAAGTCGAAGTATCGAAAGAAATTGGTAACTGCGCTGCTGCAACAAAATTCGATGTGTCCAAGAAACTGATGCGAGATTGGAGGAGGCAAGAAGATGTATATAAAAAAAAAAAATTAAGTGTCGTATTTTTGAACGGGCATATAAGTCGGGGGGTCTGATTGATTTTTCAGGTTTCAAGACCCGACTTATACGTGAGTATATACAGTACTCATTAACCGCCTTAAGACTAGAATCCCTGAAGCCTACGAAAAAAGTCATAATACTGGGCCACCTTAAATTCCTTAGCACCTCATCATCGCCGTCTTTGTTTTGCAAATGTTTCAATCAGCACAAGCAGCCTGCTATCCCATCCTCCACCGACACAGCTGAAGTTCTCCCAGCTCAAGTCTGTTTATCTGGGTGTGAGGTGTCCGGAATTGTGTAGGGTAAATAAGGTATGTATTCCAAATAGTGATATATTTTGTGTGTGTTCTGTGCCTACGATGATCTGGGTAAATGTAGGATGACAGGAAATGTGAAGCAAGAAATGTTGAACACATAACTAAATCAAACTTTTCTCATGTTATAATAATAATGACAAAATACTGACGATGTATATAATGTGTGAAGACTGAAGTTCAAATATCAAATAAAAACTTTCACAAAAAGGTATAACAAAACAATTGTGCTTTTATTCAAGAATTCAGCCAAAAAGAAATCATTCAAATTACATATTGCTGTCAATGAGTAAAAACCCAAGCCCAAATATCAATTGACAGATAGACGACCCTTTCTGCTTGGCTGGTGTCCGTTTTGCTCATTACCTGGTCCTGGTGATTTGTTTGATTTCAGCCCAAACTATTTAACTCTTTGAAGGCTGAATACTTTTCCAAAACATGCAGTTTTCTGAAAGGTACCCAAAGCAAGGGTCTCACACACAAGTCAACCTAAAGTATCAGTTGCTGAGTGTTGTGGCCTGCCAGTTCACAGTCTCTTGTGGCACAAGACACAGGATGGCAGGCTGTCTTCATGTGACGGGGGCGGAGATGGCAGCAGCAGTCAAGGTCACAATGCAATGCAATCTGGTTTGTACCTCGTGTCATTATGAGTGGCGGTCTTCATCTACACAAAACGTGTTCGGCACCATGATTAGCTGGAGATCAATCAAGTGATGTCGGTACCTCACTTTCATTTTCGATCTCGATCTCTCAGAATCAGAGTCTGACAGTCCAATTCAACGATAATGTACAAAACGTCGTCCACAGAGTAGTTTACTTTGTGCATTTGCTTCAATCTCTCACCAGATATCGATGCCATATTTGTCATCGTTTGCTTTTCCCTACTCCCGCAAAGCACACAGAAATCTCGGTCAAACCAACGAAGCTAACTTTCCTTCTAGCCAAGAGAGTCGAACTAAAACGTAATGGCAAGTTTCTGTCACAATTTGAAGTTGCTAACTGCTCTCAACCCCTTCTACTGACAAAAGTCGACATCCGCCCTGAAAAAGTTAATCTAACCATCACTTCTCTCTCTATTATTTTCCAAAACACTAGGTTCTTCCTTGGAAGTCCTGGTTACTGCTGGGAAGAAAAAATGCTGGGAAAATGCAAGCTGAGAGTACTTCACTGTCTGTACATGTTAAATCTCCTTTACTGTTTCTCATACATTTCACCTCTCCCTGACTGTGTTTACTCCTAGAATACTGAAAGAATCAGTTTGGGTAATCTGTCGTCTCATCTGCAATATATAAGCGTGTTCACAAAGCCAGTCAAAGAAATAAAATGTCATGATGTCTCAGCCAGGGTTCTTCCCCCAGCTGGGATTCTAATTCATGTGATTTGTTCATTTTGTTCATTCTTACTTTTATTTTTGTTTATGTTAATGTTAGCATTGTTGATTATGTGCACTATTCTTTGTTTTTGACTGACTATGCATGTACACAGCGTACTACGTTCCATGTGTGTTGTTGGTGGTTCCCATCATGAAGCAGGGCCACCTGCCAATTGTCACCCTTTAAATATGGAGGGTCTCTCACGGTTCCCGGAAGTTCATTTTGAATGTTGAGCTTTTGTAAATGTTGGATGATTTGTGATTGTTTGGATACTTGACTTTTGCTCTGTTTTTTGACTACTCTTTCTGTACTGGGACTTTGCTCGACTCGGATTGCCTTTGTTACAAGCAAATCCATTTTGCCTTTAGGCTCTACTGAGCTTCAATATGATTGGAAAACTCTTTTGTGAAGAATAAATTTTTTACTTTCTAAAGATTCAGTGGTTGCCCTTATTACTAGTTAGGTTTTGACAGTGATATCCACCTCTAGTGGACATTAGTGGAAGTGTTTGCGATATGCTTAGGAAGTCTTTCGTGCTCGAGAGTCCTAGCCCCTAATTTATTTCTAATGGAGTAAATCCTTAAGTAATATGAGGATTATGAAAACTTTTTGTAACATTCAAGGGTTCAGTGCAGTGTCAAATAGTGCAAAGCAATAACCATGAGGCATTTCTGAGACAAAGATGTAGTATAGAACATAAAAATATAAGATATGCCAACGTACCTGTGAACATCTCATATAAAATACAGCCCAAGGACCAAAAGTCACTTGCAATGGAGTAATCAGAACCATTAATAACTTCTGGAGCACAATATACTGGAGATCCTTAAAAAGAGAAAAAAAAAAAAAAAAGAGTGGAATTCCATGAGATCAAATAATACTTTATAATTTAAAAAAAGAAAAAAATTAGATTAGAGCATTTTCAGTACATTCTTTTCTAATCAATTAATCTACAGGAGCTATACACCTTACACTAATAATTTCAGGATTCCGGGATTTTCTAACTTTGTACAAAGTGAGTGACATTTATCCATTAGTTAACCAGATCAGCCTGAAAGAGTAAATGATCTCCCATCATCTGTCAAACCTCTCATGTTCTTCTTCCAACTTGAATGTTACTAAATAGATCAAATTGTTCTAAGTAGGGATGCACCGATACCGATACCAGTATCTGGTATCGGCCTCGATACCACATTTTCTAAAGTACTCGTACTCGTTAAAAGTCCCCCGATACCGGGAACCGATACCACGGTCTGAGAAATGTCTATGTTTGTGCGGCGTGTAAGGGGTTAATCACAGGCGCCGAGTGCCCGCCCCCAGGCCCCGGCTGCAGCTCAGAGCGGGGAGAAGGCGAGGCGAGACATGTCAGCCGTGTGGAACTATTTCAAAGTGAATGAAGACGACAAAACAAAGGCGGACTGCAAATTGTGCTCAGCGAAATTGTCCAGAGGAGGCTCAAAAGGTAGCGCATTTAACACAAGTAATTTAATCAAGCACCTAAAATCCCAACACGACAACGAGTACAAAGAGTTTACCCACGCTTCTAAACCAACACAACCCACGCTGCAGCAAACTCTTGCAAGACGAGAGAAAATGTCCAGAGACAATCCACGTGCTGTGAAAATAACACAGGCAATTATCGAGTACATTGCATTGAGTGACCAGCCACTCTCGGAGGTAGAAAATGTGGGATTCCTGCGTCTCCTCCATGTTCTGGAGCCCAGATATGATGTCCCAAGCCGCCGCTACATGACTGACACGGAGCTGCCTAAACTACACGACTCTGTGAAAAAACATATTCACAGCCTACTGCAAGCCTCCTCTGCGTTTAGTTTCACCACGGATATTTGGACAAGCAGTGTTAGCCCCGTGTCGCTAATTAGACTAACCTCCCAGTGGATAGACGAGAGTTTCACGCCGCAACGAGCCATATTACATGCGCAACAATTCCGCGGCTCGCACACCAGCCAGGCTATAGCGCATGTGTTTGAGGAAATGCTCCAGACATGGGGTATACCTAATCATGTTTTTATTAAGTACTCGGTATCGGCGAGTACTGAAATGCAAGTACTCGTACTCGTTTTCCAAAAAAGTGGTATCGGTGCATCCCTAGTTCTAAGTGACCATCTTACACTCAGAATACATTCATACCTTTTCAAACTCACTCGACCCATTTCAGGACCTCAAGCCTACCCTGGTAGCTATGGACACCACTCAGTAAATCCACCTGAACAGAGTGACAGTCCATCTAAAAATCCACACATGTGAACATTTCAACTCACACAACAATTTCTGAAGCCCTAACTCACATGACATACAAGTCTTTGGACAACTCTCGACAGCGGCCAGCAGGGCGGCCGTGTGGCACATATGTACGGGCGCCGTTATCATTCCTACCACCTTCCCCGTCACTTCTCCTACCTCTTCGTATCTTAAATCATTCTTGAGGCAGATTGATCACTTAAGTGTCTGCTTAAGTGAAAAATTAAAGAAAATGTAAGTAATCGCAGTACAAACACTGACTTAATCAGTTTTAACGCGAAAAGATGCCAATGAAAGAAGAGAAGCGGGTCGCTAGGTTGGAGAAAAGAAGAGCTGTTCAGGAAGCAGCAAGCGCATCAACCTCTGAGCAAACGAATGCTAAACGTACAGAGAAAGAGGATGAAAACTAAGTGTATTCACTGCATGTTATCGTGCTGTGCGCAGTTACTGGTATTTAATAATTGGGCTTCTCAAAAAACTCAAATTTCCCTAGGAGCACAAATAAAGACTGATCTATCTATCTGCGGATAACTGTTGTAACTATTGTCCTTCATTTATAAAAATAAAACTTATAGCTATGTTAAATAAAATGGTCATGAGGTTATCATCACATAACATTCTTATAACCCCCATAATGCAATTCAAGGCTGCAGCACAGGGTTCAAAGCAGGAAACAACTCGAGCGGCAGATCACCAGTTTATCCCACTTTAAGGTTTAATAGCTTTAGGTATAATGCTAATTACATAACATATTATAACCTTCTTTACTAAGATAATCACTATACGTATTTCAAGCATCTATTTTACACAATAATTTATTTCATGATTTTATACCTAAAAGTGATGACATATTTAACACTTATGAAATTTGAAATGGCTAGTAAGCCAAATGAAATCATCTTCCTTGACACAACGTAAAGATGTTAATTGAATGCAATAATGGGTGCTCTGTTTTGAAATAATAACCTTGAACTCTGTTCTTGAGATTTCTTCTGGGTGTGATTTCACCACAATCCCCTCCTTCTGTTGAGACAATGTAAGCAAAGAATTCCTCCAAGCTCTCTCCTTGTACTTTAGACAAGCTAAAGTTGGACAATTTCAGGGTTCCTGGACCATCTAGAAGTATCTAGAAGAGAAAGATAAAACATCCATCCATCCAGTTTCCAACCCGCTGAATCCGAAAGATAAAACATTCATAATCAAATATCTATAAGCCAAAATTTTTACTATGCAAGTTTTCACGTACGTTCAGTATCAAAAATAGTTTCTTATTCTTAACTCTTATGCTTATTTTGAAATAACTGGACCTTTGTATTTTTACAATCTTTTCCAAATTCATTCTATCTACTTCAGTGTCCACTTCATATCACACTTCATATAACACTTATACACAACACTCTCACATGAGCCTCATTTAGAGTTACCAATTCCTCACATACGTGTCCATAAGATGAGTGAAAAACCCACAAAGACACAGTGAGAGCCGGCAAACTCAAAATTGACACCACGTTGTTGATTGGAACCGAAGAAAATGGACCAATGATGATGCAGTGCTTACCACTGCACCATCTCGCCACCAAGGCCAGTATTGATTTAGACATTTTCTACTAATTAAACACTGACCAGACACAGTTTTTGTGGTCAGGCTGTATATAGGAGATCGTTCCTCCCCCAAACTATGCGACTCTTTAATTCCACCCGGGGGGGTAAACGTTAACATTTAACATTATACAAAGTTATTGTCTGTTTTTCACCTGCATTACAGTAATCCCTCCTCCATCGCGGGGGTTGCGTTCCAGAGCCACCCGCGAAATAGGAAAATCCGCAAAGTAGAAACCATATGTTTATATGGTTATTTTTAGAATGTCATGCTTGGGTCACAGATTTGCGCAGAAACACAGGAGGTTGTAGAGAGACAGGAACGTTATTCAAACACTGCAAACAAACATTTGTCTCTTTTTCAAAAGTTTAAACTGTGCTCCATGACAAGACAGAGATGACAGTTCTGTCTCACAATTAAAAGAATGCAAACATATCTTCCTCTTCAAAGGAGTGCGTGTCAGGAGCAGAGAATGTCAGAGAGATAGAGAGAAAAGCAAACAAATCAATAGGGCTGTTTGGCTTTTAAGTATGCGAAGCACCGCCGGTACAAAGCTGTTGAAGGCGGCAGCTCACACCCCCTCTGTCAGGAGCAGAGAGAGAGAGAGATAGAGAGAGAGATAAAAAATCAATACGTGCCCTTTGAGCTTTTAAGTATGCGAAGCTCCGTGCAGCAGGTCCTTCAGGAAGCAGCTGCACACAGCCCCCCTGCTCACACCCTCCTACGTCAGCGCAAGAGAGAGAGAGAGAGAGAGAGAGAAAGTAAGTTGGGTAGCTTCTCAGCCATCTGCCAATAGCGTCCCTTGTATGAAATCAACTGGGCAAACCAACTGAGGAAGCATGTACCAGAAATTAAAAGACCCATTGTCCTCAGAAACCCGCGAAGCAGGGATCACTGTATTATCATTCTTTAATTTAATATTATTTATTGTATCAGTATGCTGCTGTTGAAGAATGTGAACTTCCCATTGGGATTAATAAAGTATCTATCTATCTATCTATAGAATACATACAGTGCTGTCCATCAAGTTTAGGGTAAAGACACATTTCTCCTTGGTTTACTCCTCAGCTCAATATTTGAAAATTACAAATCCAACAATTCAGACGGGATTAAAGTGCACTTTGCAGACTTTCATTTAGGGGGACTTGCATACTTTTCAGTCAAACTACTTTGCTACATGGCCCAGGGCACAATAATGTTTGGGACACAGCAAGGACAGGTCTATTAAAGCAGACATATTTAGGACTTTGTTGCATATCAATGCATGCAATGACTGCTCAAAGTTTGCAGTTCATCAGCATCACCAGGTCTTCTCTGGTGTTGCTCTGCCAAGCCTCTCATGCAGACATCTTCAGTTCCTGCTTGTTTTGAGGGCTTGTCCTTTAAGTTATCACTTCAGCATATGGAAGGCCTGCTTGATGGGATTGAAATCGGGCGACTGGCTTGGCCATTCCAGAATTTTCCATTTTTTAGCTTTGAAAAAAACGCCTGTGTTGCCTCAGCAATATGTCTGGATGATTATCTTGTGTAGGATGAAGTGCCATCTAATGAGTTTGGAGGCATCTACTGAAACTTGAGCAGATCAGATGTTTCTGCACACCTCAGAATTCATTGTGCCACTGCCATCAGCAGTTTCATCATAAAGAAAAGAAGTGTGCCAGGACCTGTGGCAGCCATATGTGCCCAAGCCACAGCACCCCCATAATACACAAGTTTATTTAATAGAAAAAACACAAATTCACTTACCTGAAGGGTACTATAAAGAAATAAACAAATATGAACTTTTATTTTAATGTTATTACCTTTCCAGGAGTAAGGTCACAAAAGATAAGTCCAAGTTCATGGATGTAGTTTAGTCCTTTGACTAAATCAATCCCAAATTCTCTGACAACATCTTCTTGAAGATATTCATCCTGAGCAATAACGGTTTCCAAAGATCCACCTGAGGAAAAAATAAATAAATAAACAAACAAACAAAGGCAAATAACAATACATGTCTACAGCTGGCACAACAGCACTTTATTAAGTTTCTGCCAGAGGTTTTGCCATGGCTTAAGATGTTTATTTATTTAGTCCTTTCACTTTTGTAGCTTTTTTGTTTTTCTATTTAAACATAATTCTGTATATGACAATATTAATTCTATTTTTGGCTATGTCTTTACTGTATGTAATATGTTTAGTTATGCTTTTTTTATCTATTGTTTTCATTTTTGTATTAGGTCTCTAGATGCTTGCCTTCTGTGTTATCTACCCTGGCTCCTCTATGTTGAGCAAAGGAAGCGGGGCCATCCAATTACACAGCTGGAAGACGGAACCCAAGGAGACTAAATGGAGAGGATGCTGTTCTCACTGTAGCCTTGGCATTGCCATTTTTGGATTTCTGATTTTTTGGATACCATGGTTATTGACCCCTGTTTTTACTATGGTACTGTTCTGGTTTCACTTTATTGGCTTTGTTTGCCATTGAGCAAAACCTATTTTTTGCACCCATTTTTTGAATCTTTAATAAATATTTACAAAGTAAATGAACTTTAAATTTTTTGGGGGTCAGAGGTTTTTCGTGTTTTTTTCCCCTTCCTCTCTGCTTCGGATATTATGGAACATTTAAACTTTAAAAGCCTCAGCGCCATTTCTGGTCATGTGCACCCCAATGCCTGGCATTCGAGTGTGGAGGCTATGCTGCTGATGGTGAGGGAAGTTTTGGGAAGCCAGATTTGGAGCACTGGTCTGACTTTTAGTTACTTTGTGGCATGCACCCATTTCACTATCCTCACAGTTGGCGCAGTGGTAGTGCTGCTGCTTTGCAGTAAGGAGATTGTGGGTTTGCGTCCTGGGTCCTTCCTGTGTGGAGAGCACTTTTGAGTAGTGAGAAAAGCGCTATATAAATGTAAGGAATTATTAAAGAAAGAATTATTATTTTAGAACATTAGAAAACTTTTGACAAGAACAGGTCATTCAGCTCAACAAAGCTCACCAATCCTATTGACCCAATTTCTCCAAATTAAGTTGTTTTGAATGTTCCTGGAGTCCTACTATGCATCACATTACTTGGTAACTTATTCAATATATTTATTAACACACACACACACACACACACATATACATATTGTGACAGGCGACCTCAGCCATTACCTGGCCGGGACGCATGCAGGATGGAAGGACCAAGGGAGAGAGCATCTCTAAGACACTACCTCCCCAGGGACACTAGACGCAGCCGCCCAGGAGGGGCTGCCCTCACCACCAATTCCCGCAGGGCATGTCGGGACTTGGAGTTTGGTACAGCCATGTTGGGTTCCGTGGGGGCCGCGCCAGGATGAGCTGCAGAGATCTACAGTGGACTTCCACCACACCTGGGAGTGATTCCAGGTTAATACAAATGAGGCACCTGGAGCACTCCCAGGAACTGAATAAAAGGAGCCGCCTCACTCCATTCGGGGAGCCAGAGTCGGGAGGAAGGAAGACTAAGCTTGCTGGGAGAGGAACAGAGGCAGCTAAGAAACAGAAAGGAAGAAGCAGGAGAAAGAAGGGACTGAGCATTGTCTGCTGGTAATTTTGTACTGTGCTATGTAGTGGCGAGCAAACAAAAAGAGCAGTCCCACTTAAATAAACGTGTGTGCTGGACAGTATTTGTGTCTGTCTGTCTGTCTGTGATGGGTAGGTTGGCTGCTACGCTCCCCGGCGTTCTATTTTAAATGTTCTTAATGTTCACTCTGTGTGACAATAGTAGAGCTCTTAGACTGAAGACAGACAGGTCTGACCGTCAGAAAGGCAATAAAGGCAAATATTTTTCTGACCATACGTACAGTGAATGAGATAATACAGAAACCTCAAGAAATTTAACTGTATATACTCGCATATAAAAATCGATCATAAAATCAGACCCCGACTTATACGCCCATTCAAAAATACAACACTTAAAATAAAAAAATGTAAAAAATTTTTACATCTTTTTGCCTCCTCCAATCTCTCACCAGTTTCTCAGACTCGTTGAATTTTGTTGCAGCAGCGCAGTTACCAATTTCTTTCGCTACTTCAACAACTTTAAATTTAAAACCAGCTACATATTTTTCTTCTGATCGAACGCTCCATTAAAGATAAGGGATGTTCTTATGATAAAGGTGTATGAGGGTGTGAGATACAAAAAACACAAAACAGTGCAAACATCGTTTTCGGAATAGTTTGGGTATTACCGTGTGGTCACGTAGGCACAATACATAGAAAAGAAAAAGGCCGGGTGCTCCGTGGTTACTCTCTCAGGTGGGTGTTAGCATATTATAATCTCTTGAACCAACAGCGTGAGTTTTCCGCATTTGACTTATACGACATTATAAAATACCGGAAATAATACGGTAAAATCAAGCCCCAACATCTCCGCGGGAGAACTTAAATGCGAGTATATATAGTAGATACCTCAAGCGGAATACCATAGCCGTTTCCCTTTTTACAAGTGTATTATCACATTTTTTTCCTTATACTGTGGGAACTGTTTACTTTGAATTTCACTAAAATCTTTAAACAAAGACACTTGGACCGTGGAGTGTTTTGTACAACGAGCCATACTACTGCCTTTCTGGGTGCTGCATTTGAACAAATTGGGAAACCCTCGACAAACACAGCTACAGCTAATTGGTATTCATAGGGCATCTGCACTGTATTTACAAACTTGGAGTGTTTGACCTTAGAAGGTTTTTCTTTTCTTTTCTAATTGATTGATCGGTTGTGTGTAGTGTTGTCTGTTAAACGCTGTGAGGAGTGTAATAATAAGAAAAGCTCTATATGGTATTTGATAAACACAAAGCTTTCAGGAAAATCATCAAGCATCTTTAACAGATTTCAATTTAATAAAGAAGAATCGCACACAGACTTACCCGTGCAGAGTTCAACCACTAACCAGAGGTGGTTACTAGTCTCGTACCATTCATAAAAAGAAACCACATTCTCATTCTTCATGTCATGGGTGAGACGCACCTGGGGATAAGAATACAATAATGAAACTAGATGTAACACATAACCTGGACTGAATTTTATTTTGTAATAAAACCAGAAACTATACATTAAATATAAGTAATTAGAGAAGTAAATAATATAATTTTAAGAAAAGTATTTGAATCCATATGCTTTTTATTATCCCAGCAATAAAGCTACCACAAGCTGGGTATAAAAGATGACAAAGTGCATGCAGAATTCGTTCACAATCGTGCCGACATGACAGTTTAAAATGAACTTTTACCAATGGTTGTAAACCCGTGTTTCGGTCAATGCTGCATGTGCTGCCACTATTTGTTGTTTTAGTGGAAGCAAGACCGACATACTTTAAACCACAGTGCTGACAAATTAAGCAATTTGATATCCATGTTATGCACCTGTGTGTACCATGAGATGTCCTTTCTAATATTTCTTTAATTTAACTAGTGCTTTGGGGGTGTCACACACGTGCGCATGGGAAACAGCTAAAGGGCCTACAAAATGGTAATTATACGCCAGACCAGGGGGCGGAGGAGTGTTCTAACCGTCTCTCTCAGTCTCTTGCAGACCATTCTCGAGAAATCCTACTTGGTTCCGGTCAGGAAGGCCTCACTTCCGGTTCCGGCACAGATGACATAATTTCTCGTTTTATCAGATAAAACCGCCATCTTGTCTCCATGCAATCAGTTCTGTTCAGGACTCTGTTCTATGCAAATCGTGCTACTTTAAATCAACTTTTGCAGCCGGGAAAAATACACAGGTGGCTGCCCCAAATCTTTATGATGTCTTTGACTCTTTCTTATCACAGGGTCAACATCAATGGAAGATTGGACTGTTGTAGTAACACAGTGGAACTACAGAAGAGAGAACAGAGCAGACGCTCTTCTTAAGAGACTGAACTCCTTCAGCGTGGGGAGTGATGTCCTTTACATGCTCCACAACTCTATGATCGCAAGTTCAGTTTTCTACACTGTGGTGTGCCAAGTTGGTCCGATCACTTCTAGAGAGGCCCACCGAATCAACAAGCTCATTAAAAAGTCAGGCTCAGATTATTTAGCAAACGTGTGTCAAGAATTACCTGGGGCTCCACCATATCAACGGTAACAAGTCAAATCAATTGCCAAGCCAGCGGTTTTCTCCTAACTGTCTCAGTGATAAGACTGTAAATTACAAATTTACTGATTTAATCAGCAACAGACAAGATGGCTATGATGCCATTTACCTTAATGTGACTCAAATCTGATGTTCTCGGGGTTGTGTGGACACAGAAATCCTGTCTTTTCAAATCACATCCCAATCACTTTTAAATGTGGTCCTAGATCTGACATGATTGAAGGCCGTACCCTAGATGTCCACATGACCATCATCATCCAATTCTCTCATGTAAAGCCTGAAAGCCGTGAGAACTGATTTAGACCATCTATGTTAGGTAGAATGCCCAGTGGGCACTGGGTGGTCTCGTGGCCTTGGTACCCCTGCAGATTTTGGTTTTTTTTTCTTCTCTCCTCCCGGCCATTGGTCCTTACTTTATTCTTTGTTATTTAGTATTGCTTAATGTTATTTTTATTTTTCATAAACTTTTCTTCATTTTGTAAAGCACTTTGAGCTACATCATTTGTATGAAAATGTGCCATAGAAATAAATGTTGCTGGTGTAGCCTTCTTAATGGCTTTTGAACAAAGTGGAGGTTTACTGCGACAAGTCCACCAAGACTCTCATAAAGAGGTACTTTTAAATCTCAGACCACCCATTGTGTATTCAAATCTAACATTTCTCCTTTCTACACGTACAACCTTATAAAATCAAATTGTATTTCTCACAAATTATACATACCGTAAAATATGTACTGAAATGCTTAGTTGCTCAACCCCAATGGCTGTGCTTTAAAAAGAATATAAAGGAACAATAACAATATGTCACTTGATAAATACTCAAAAATCATTAACAAAACTTTCGTCTTTTCCCACTTCTATGTGGGGTCAATGTTCCAGATCAGCCTCCACCATACCACTCGGTCCTGCACCTCCTCCCTAGGAGGTTAATGTGCTATAGAAATACATGATGATGATGATGAATCTGATTCACAGCCATGCGACATGAATGAGAACAGTCAAATCAGAATTCATGTGTTTGTTTGCCTAAACTGATCGGCCGAGTGCTGTTGTCATCAGCCAACACCAGCAGTGTGGCAAAACAACAATGGAGGAGAGCGACAGCTGTGACAATAATAATAGTCCCACTGCTGCTGGCTCCTTTCTCATACCTAGACACATCTCTTGGTGCGGCAGTGCCAGCAATAGTTGAGAAAACTGGAAAAGCTGGCCATATGATTTTTGTCACCTTCTTGACCTAATCATGTACTTGTACCATTGCTGTCCTCCAGAGGAAAATGTGATGCATACACTAGATCAGGGATGTGCAAAGTCATTCCTGGAGGGCCGCAGTGGCTGCAGGCTTTTGTTCCAACCCAACTGCTTAATAAGAAGCACTAATTGCTCTAGAAACACTTCTGCTTCATTTTAGTTATCTCCCTCGTTAAGATTTTGAACCCTTATTGCTTATTGAAGTCTTAAACAGCTGCATTCTTGGTTTTTAATTGCTCCTTATTAGCAATAAGATGCAAATGACAAAAGAAACCAGCAGTTATCCATTTTGCTTGTTACCCTTTACACCTGTGTGTATTTATCATGCACTATTTGGTTTAATTAAATACTTGGAAGGAAAGAGAAGACAAAAAAGTCAAGGATTGAGAATTACCCATCCGTTTTACACTTCAAAATATTTGGATATCTTTAGAATGGAAAAAAAAATCTAGGATTTGAGAATGACTTGACATAGCAGAGTTAAAGCACTAAAAAGCCATGAAATGTAATTATTGGCAAGGATTGTTTTCTAATTAAACAACTGGGTTGGAATAAAAACCCGCGGCCACTGCGGCCCTCCAGGAATGGCTTTGCACACCCCTGCACTAGATCAAGGGTCTCCAACACATCGCTTCGCAACCCCTTTCCAAGTAGCTCGCCAAAGGGTTAATGAATCCTGCATAAATTTGAAAACATTGATTAGTCAAATTAGGGGTGGGTGATCTTTCCAAAAAAATCGTATCACGATCCACAATCTGAATTGTGATCTCTCTTTTCAGTGTGGCATATACTTAATAGAATAACTGGACTCAAACTCATCATGACCTAAGTAACACTTTATTTTAAGTATCAAACAAAGTTGAATTCAATAGTTCTCTCGTTCGTTAGCTAAGTGGAGTTAAGGACCACGCCCCGAAGCTGGCGAGTGAACGAGGACGTCCCCTTCCCCTCGGCATGTTTCTTGGATTCGCGCAAATAAATCGGTATGGCAAGCGAACTCTGATACATAGCAAAATGAGAGAAGTCGCAAAATCAACCGCAATGTTCAAGAAATTATAGAAAAGAACCCAAACTAAATCCGTTAAGTAGTTCTGTCGTGAAAAGCGGACAGATATACAGATAGACAGACACTAGATTTTATATATTAGTAAACCTTCAAAATAATGTGCAGCTAAAGTCGCAACAGCATACTCAGCATTTCTGGAGCTTAGTAGAGCTAGACAACTATAAGAATCTTCACCAAGCAGTTCTGAAAAGGTCTGCTTTGTTTGGGGTCTCCATACCTCTGTGAGTCTGACATGAATGTCATGGAATCAAAGTTCAGAACAAGACTGACAGACGAACATTTAAATGACTCCATCAGGTTGAACCTAAGTGGCTCCACTCCATCACACACCTGCCTCTCTTGTTGACTCATCTGACTAACTAAAAAACACATCACACATGCAACTGGACCTGTGAATAAAGTGACACAGTGACATGGAACAAAATGACAAATGAGTAAGTCATATTTGTGGATTTGGAATTGAATTTTTTTGTTTCAACACCATTCATGTTTTAATTCAATAGTATGAGATACACTAGAAAATGCATACAGATATACAAAATGCACTTGCAGGTGAACTCAATATTTTTTTGTGATGTTTTAATGCAAAATGTGAGTTGTGGACACCAACATCTTGTAAATGTTCAAGCAAAACAAGCTTATTCAGTTTGTTTGGGTTGAAATAAGCTATGAGAATAAACGTTAGAAAACGTGATGAAGACCATGGAGCGGCTGCTGCTTCACCACCTGAGGCCACAGGTCCGCCATGCCCTTGACCCTCTGCAGTCCGCAAACCAGGAGAAGGTGGGAGCAGAGGATGCCATCATCTATATGCTACACAGATCCCTCTCCCACTTGGACAAAGGCAGTGGTGCTGTAAAAATTATGTTTCTGGACTCCTCTAGCGCCTTCAACACCATCCAACCTCTGCTCCTTAGGGACAAGCTGACAGAGATGGGAGTAGATTCATACCTGGTGGCATGGATCGTGGACTATCTTACAAACAGACCTCAGTATGTGCGTCTCGGGAACTGCAGGTCTGACATTGTGGTCAGCAGCACAGGAGCGCTGCAGGGGACTGTACTTTCTCTGGTCCTGTTCAGCCAACATACATCAGACTTCCAATACAACTCAGAGTCCTGCCACATGCAAAAGTTCGCTGACAACACTGCTATCGTGGGCTGCATCAGGAGTGGGCAGGAGGAGGAGTATAGGAACCTAATCAAGTACTTTGTTAAAAGGTGCAACTCAAACCACCTACACCTGAACACCAGCAAAACCAAGGAGGTGGTGGAGGATTTTAGGAGGACCAGGCCCCTCATGGACCCCGTGATCATCAGAGGTGACTGTGTGCAGAGGGTGCAGACCTATAAATACCTGGGAGCAGTGCTGGGCAGTATACCGGTTCATACCGAAAACTATTTTTTATTTTTGTTACGATATGGATTTTTCTTATACCACAACACCGGTTTAAATTGCCTAAACAACATTTGGAATGTGGCACAGCGGGAAACAGCTTAAGGGGAACCTTTTTCACTGCTACACCTCTAAACACATGCAACGGAGTACATGCGTTAGTGGAGGTATTGCGCTGTGAAAATGGACAGAGAACATTCTGAAACTGAAGCTGTAGCAGACGATAAAGTTGAACATGATGACACAGAAGAACTTTTGCTGGAAAAAGGAGCCGTGTCTGTTGTCTGGAGATACTTTGGATTTAAAAAGTCAGATGTGGACTATTATGTTCAAATGTATGAATACTGTTTCTATACTACTGGACAATACTGCAAGCCAAGTTGTACTTGTTTTATTTTTTTCAATTCTGTGTAATGTACCTGGGTACTGTGTAATAGTGTGACGACATGTTGGCTTTATTCTCGACATTTCCACTTTAATCTCAACGCTTATGACAAGAATAAAGTCGACATGTTGACTTTATTCTTGTAATTTTTTATTAAAGTAGAACATCGTAAACTAAACTTCATCTTAAAATGAATATTTAATTTACTAGATTTTCTGAAACCCCGTCATAAGTTACGTAGCACATTAAATGCTTTGTGTTGTGTTCCCAGAGCCATGTTAATCGCTATGTGCTTCTTAAACCGACTTCCTCTTGCACTAAGAGGAGGCGCAGGCAGCACACAGAATACATTAACTCCATGATATCCCTGCTTCCTGAACATTTAGAATGCTAAGATAAATACTTCATATAATTTTCATGATGAAATGCATTAAAGCATGCATTAATCATGTGGGGGCACGGTGGCGTGGAGGTTGCACTGCTGCCTCGCAGCAATGGGGTCCCGGGTGTTCCTTGCTTTGAATTTGCATGTCTTCTTGGTGGGTTTACTCTGCGTGCTTCAGTTTCCTTTCAAAGTCATGTAGGATGGCGGGTTTTGTGAGGCTATATTGACCCTGCTAGTGATGTATTGCTCGTATTCACCTTGTGATGTGCTGGTGCCCCGCTCAAGATTTCCTCCTGCCTTGTACACAATGCTTGCTGGGATGGGCACAACCCTGAATGGACGGCATAATTAAACATGTATAACGAAGATTTTTTTTAATTTTTTTTTTAAAAGTTCTGAACACTCCATGGTCTAAGTTTATAACTAGTTTTAATTTCACAAAAACATTTATCATGTGGTGATTGGTTATGTGGAGAAAGAAAAATGAAGGATAGGAATTGGAGGTTTGGTATGTCAGACAGAGACAGCACGCATGCAATAAAGAAAGCCTGCTCAGGAGAACATCCATTGAATTCCGTGTTCGTGTCTCCAAACACCAGCACCCAACATTTACACAATATTTCAGTTAAACCTGTGCGATATCCATTCATACATCTAGTTTTTTGGAGCCTCGTCACACCCGCCATAAAATTCTCTACACTGAACGTAGACCTGGAATCCCTTACTGCGAGGGAACAGCACTACCGCCTCACTACCGTGTGTGTTTAATACATATTTTAATGCATTTCATCCTGAAAATGATATCAAGCATTTATCTTAGCATTCTAAATGTTCAGAGAGCAGGAAAATCATGAAGTGAATGTATTCTGTGCGGCGATCACTGCCTGCGCCTCCTCTTAGCGTAGAGGAAGTCAGTTTAAGAAACGTGTACAGCGATTAACAACTGGGTCGGGGAACACAACACAAAGCATTTAATGTGCTACATTAACTTATGACGGGGTTTGAGAAAATCTAGTAAATTAAACTGATTTTAGGATGAAGTTTAGTTTACGACATTCTACTTTAATTACAAAATAAACTGAGAATAAAGTGGAAATGTTGAGAATAAAGTCAACATCCATCCATCCCATCCATTTTCCAACCCACTGAATCCGAACACAGGGTCACGGGGGTCTGCTGGAGCTAATCCCAGCCAACACAGGGCACAAGGCAGGAACCAATCCCGGGTAGGGCACCAACCCACCGCAGATTATGTCGAGAATAAAGTCGACATGTTGACTTTTAGTTTTTTTTCCTTCTGTGTCCGTATTTTTTTTTCCTTCACTGTGGCCCTAACACGTTTCCGTAGGGCTATACCACAAACAGCATTATAAATGCAAGTTGCAGTTTTATTGTTTATGTATATGGCTTAGCTTGAAGCAAGGTCCATATTAATGCAGTTTGCCTTAATGATGGTTCAGTTGGTAAAGATGTCATCACCAAGTTGCACTTGTTTTATTTTATTTTAATTTAATTTGGTGAATACTGTGTAATGCACCTGGGCTTGAAGTAATATTATTTTACTGGAAGTTTCACTATTTATTTTATTGTTATTACTTATTAGTTTAAATATTATGCAGTTTAATAATGGTAAACTTGTTTAAAAAGTCACTTTAACGTGTCAGTAGACAGAGATTGTTACCATTAACAGAAAGTGTAGTTGGTTTACAAAAGATATTTACTATTTATTCCTTTTCTAAGACATGTTCAGTGCAATACAACATTTGACAAGCACCTCTGGATATTTTACTAAGTCTAAATGCCTCTTTGTATGGTTGAAAATATGTTGTCAAAATTATAGTTTAAGTTGTTTGCAAAATTTGTTCAATAAAAAGGTTGTATATTTTGACTGCAACTGTCATACAATGTGATTCCTTCTCTTCATTAGTGCCACCCCCTTGAAAACTATCACTTTATGGGGTTATGCAAACCTGTATTAATACTTATGTGCACAATAAAATGTTTTTTTGTACAATGTACAATTCTCATGACAGTGGAATAGGTCATTCTTACCCAGTAATTGCAGTGGAAAATGTGGTTAACATCCACTCATGCATGGGAAAAAATACCATCAAATACCGTGAAACCGGGATAATTTTGAAAAATACTGTGATACAGAATTTTGGTCATACCACCCAGCACTACCTAGGAGTGCAGCTGGATGATAAATTGGACTGGACTACCAATACTGATGCTCTGTACAAGAGGTCAGAGCCGACTATACTTCCTTAGAAGGCAGCCGTCCTTCAACATTTGCAGTAAGATGCTGCAGATGTTCTATCAGACGGTTGTGGCGAGCGCCCTCTTCTACGTGGTGGTGTGCTGGGGAGGCAGCATAAAGAAGAGGGACGCCTCATGCCTGGACAAACTGGTGAGGAAGGCAGGCTCTATTGTAGGCATGGAGCTGGACAGTTTGACATCTGTGGCAGAGCAACGGGCGCTGAGCAGACTCCTGTCAATCATGGAGAATCCACTGCATCCACTAAACAGGATCATCTCCAGACAGAGGAGCAGCTTCAGCGACAGACTGCTGGCACCGTCCTGCTCCACTGACAGACTGAGGAGATCGTTCCTCCATCACACTATGCGACTCTTCAATTCCACCCGGGGGGGTAAACATTAACATTATTCAAAGTTTCTGTCTGTATACCTGCATTGTTATCACTCTTAAATTTAATATTTTCTTTATCAGTATGCTGCTGCTGGAGTATGTGAATTTCCCCTTGGGATTAATAAAGTATCTATCTATCTATGAGGAGCTCTCTGCCATTTCAATTTTGTAAAAGTAGCTCTCAGGGGGAACAAAGTTTGGAGACCCCTGCACTAGCTACTAGCACATTTCTTTTGATGGTTTTAATACCACAAGTCATTTCATAAATGTGATGTTTTCAGTTGACGGCGATGCAGTTAGATACATGCTGTACACATAGGGTGCTACACAGCAGATACACTTGTATAAACAAAATAGTAAACAGTAAAGAGGAGAGATGCTGGGTATATTGGGAGAAGGATGATAAGGATAGAGCTGCCAGGCAAGAGAAAAAGAGGAAGGCCTAAGAGAAGGTTTATGGATGTGGTGAGAGAGGACATGCAGGTGACGGGTGTGACAGAACAAGATGACGAGGACAGAAAGATATGGAAGAAGATGATCTGCTGTGACGACCCCTAATGGGAGCAGCCGAAAGAAGAAGAAGAAGAACTAATGTAGGTAAACCAAAATAACAAAATTGGAATTTCCATGATAATATATTAAGGGTATAGTGATAAGAGTGCCTGGTGTGGGTGACTGCCATATTCCCACAGGAGTTAGCAGCTGAGGGTGGATGCTTCCAATAAAAATCAGCAGGGTGAGTGGGCATCTGCTTTGGTGATTGGCACAGGTGTAGCTTAACTGCTTGGCCTGATTATGCTGAGCTAGTGAGTCTCTTTGCTTAAAGCGGATGTCCTCACATAGATATGGATGTACATGTACACTCTCCGGCCACTTTATTACGTACACCTGTTCAATTGCTCGTTAATGCAAATATCTAATCAGCCAATCACATGACAGCAACTCAAAGAATTTAGGCCTGTAGACATTGTCAAGACGACCTGCTGAAGTTCAAACCGCGTATCAGAATGGGGAAGAAAGGGGATTGAAGAGACTCTGAACGTGTCATGGTTGTTGGTGTCAGATAGGCTGGTCCGAGTATTTCAGAAACTGCTCATCTACTGGGATTTTCACGCATAAACATCTCAAGGCAAAACTGCCTTGTTGATTCCAGACTGGTTCGAGCGGATACAAAGGCAACAGTAACTCAAACAACCACTTGTTACAAGTGGGGTATGCAGAAGAGCAGCTCTGAACGCACAACATGTCAAACCTTGGTGCAGGTGGGCTACAGCAGCAGGAGACCACACTGGGTGCCACTCATGTCAGCTAAGAACAGGAAACTGAGGCTACAATTAGCACAGGCTCCACAAAATTGGACAATAGAAGATTGGAAAAACATTATTTGGTTGGATGAGTCTTGATTTCTGCTGCGACATTCAAATGGTAGTGTCATAATTTGACATCAACAACATGAAAGCATGGATCCATCCTGCCTTGTATCAATGATTTAGGCTGGTGGTGGTGGTGGTGTAATGGTGTGATGGTGGGATATTTTCTTGGCACACTTTGGGCCCTTTTGTTCCAAACGAGTATTGTTTAAATTAGGGCTGTGGAGTCAGTAGATAAATCCTTTGACTTCGACTCCTCTGTATTTAATATGCTAATGTGTTTTCCATGTCTGCGATGGGCTGGCGCCCAGCCCGGGGTTTGTTTCCTGCCTTACGCCCTGTGTTGGCTGGGATTGGCTCCAGCAGACCCCTGTGACCCTGTAGTTAGGATATAGCGGGTTGAATAATGGATGGATGGATGGATTTTCCATTTTGATTAAAGGAAGGCAACATACATGTCGTCATTTAACCACAGAACTACTGGCTAGGAAGCGGACTCTCTATCGTATTGGCCAGTTTAAACAAAAGTCAAGGACCCCTGAACACACATCAGGCCATAGCACACACCTCCACCTACATCATTACACTTGTTTACACTCAAATGAACTTGTTCAACAAATTATATCTGAAATAAAATGAACGCTTTTTGTAATGTACCATAATCCAGATTACAATATGTGAATGTCAGGTTGTATAATCGCTCAGCTGAACTTCACACTAGTAGTAACACAACTATGCACTGGGCTTTATTCTTACATCAGAGAAGTACTTAATTAGGACTATTGTTTGTGAAATGGGACATTTGAACTTGCTGTATTTTTTTTTCATTACAATTTAAATTTATTAGGAGTCGGAGTCGGTACATTTTTGCTGACCCCTACTCCAGGTACCCAAAATTGTCTCCGACTTCGACTCCACAGCCCTGGTTTAAATGCCACAGCCTACCTGTGCTGACAAGGGGGTTGCTGACCATGTCCATCCCTTTATGATCACAGCATGATGGCTACTTCCAGCTGGATAACACACCATGTCGCCAAGCTCAAATCATCTCAAACTGGTTTCTTGAACATGACAATGAGGTTAATGTACTGAAATGCCCTCCACAGTCACCAGATCTCAATCCAGTAGAGCACCATTGGGATGTGGTGGAGCGGGAGATTCACATCATGGATGTTCATCTGAAAAATCTGCAGCAACTGCGTGGTGCTATCAAGTCAATATGGAGCAGAATCCCTGAGGATTGTTTCCAGCACTTTGTTGAATTGAAGACATGAAGAATAACAGCAGTTCGGAAGGCAAAAGGGGGTCTAACCCAGTACTAGCAAGATGTACCTAATAAAGTGGCCGGTGAGTGTATATTAAGGAAATATTTCCACAACAGTCACTGATCATTTTTGCGTAGTAACAAATTATTTAACTTAGATGGCTACAGTATTTCTTAGTGAAATTTCATAGCAGAATGCCACAAACTTCAGATGATGACGCAGGTATGCGTGAAATCTGGTGAAATAATTTCCCCAATCCCCACATAAGTCACACCTCCATCAGTATTTATTAAAACCTCTGATCATTTAGTGCATGAAGGGTAAAATCAAGAATAAAAATCAGCTAATATTTGACCGATTACTTACATGATTAGTGATTTCAGCTTTCTTGGATTTGTCACAACAGATGATGGCAACAAAGCTTATGCTGCCCTTTTTCCTCCCTTTATAGACAATGGATTTGCTCCCTCTTCCAATTTCTTCATACAAAATGAAGTTTTCCATTTTAGAAGTCTGTGAAAGAAAAACATTTGATCTGTAGCTTGTCCAGCATATTCTTTTTTCATCATTTTCATGTTACCAAAAATTGCAAGGATATAATGAATCATAAGAACAATCAGAAAACAATAGGACAGTACTGGTGGAGGAGGAGGAAGATGAAGAGAACAAGGAAGAAGAGGTGCAATACTGTGCTGTCTGCCAAAAGCAAAATTCAATCTCAAAGGCGGCATGTAACTGTGCATTAGTAATTGGAATAACTGGGAAACATCTGGCATTAAGAAAGCAGGCTCAGCAATGGGATGCCCCCTGGAGGTAGCAGCAGAGCACAGAATGAAGACAAAACTGAGAGCTACTATGAACAATGCCGCACATCGTCTCTTTAACACACTAGCATTGACGGCTTTTAGCCAAGGAAAGTGTGTGAAGAAACACTACGGGGATCTCCTTCATGCGCACAGCTATACGCCTTTATAGTTCCACACTATGATTGCTTTTTTATCTTTAGCCAAGTCACAATTCTTTTTCTCTTCTTTTCTGTAATTTGTGTGTCTTTGAGGGGGCGAATGTCGTCATTTGTTTTAATATTTTTTGAGCTTCTGTAAAAAGCTCACTTTTTTTTTTTTTTGACTAAATGAATGAGCCTGAAAAACTGAATGCCCTCTGATTCATGTTGTAATACTCCTATAGTATGTCAGTCATTCTCCAACCTGTTATATCCCAACACAAGGCAGGAACAAATCCACGGGCAGGGTGCCAGCCCACCGCAGGGCACTCACCCACCACACACTAGAGACAATTTAGGATTGCCAATGCACCAAACCTGCATGTCTTTGGATTGTAGGAGGAAACCGGAGCATCCGGAGGAAACCCACACAGACACGGGGAAAACATGCAAACTCCACGCAGGGAGGAACCCGGGAAGCGAACCCAGGTCTCCTTACTGTGAGGCAGCAGCACTACCACTGCGTCACTGTGCCACCCTCCTACAGTAGGTCTCTCTATTATATAAAAAAATTCCTGAAACAAGACGAGACTTTTGTCAAGAGATTGTCTTTCAAAATCTTATTGAAGAATTTCATCCAGAAGGGTTATCAACAGAAGAAATGAGTATAGGGTAATCCTAGCTCCGAGAAACAATGAAGTCAAACGAATTAACGCAAAAATTGAAAATCGGTTACACGTCAAATTCGTTAAATGTGTATCAATAGACTCTGCTGAAATAGTTGGTGGAGATGGTGCGGAAGATGAAAACATCAACTTACAACATCACAAAGAAAATCTACAACCGTTAACACCGTCTTGTCTTCCACCACACGAATTACTGTTGAAAGAAGGATGTATTAAAGTAAGGTAATGTAGTCCATCTTCAGGGGATAACAGACACCAAAGGAGATCTTGATATGCCATTTGTATTAAAAGGTTTACAGTTTTCCATTAGAATAGCTTTTGCAAAGACAATTAATAAATCATAGGGACAAACATTTGAAAAAGTCGTTTTATTTAATAGAGAGAAAGTTGTCACGATGAAAGTCCAAACATGGAATCAAAATTCAATGCAATATTGATGAAAATTTCAATTCAAAAAATTGTTTTTACTGAAGTTTTACAGTAAAAGTGTAAATTTAAAAAGTATTTGTGTGTTAATTACAAAGCCAAACAGAACGAAATCGTATCACGCAACATGAAACAATTTACTTTCAAATTATTATGTTTTACTATTTTTTAAAATGGTTAATTACTCGCTGTAATGTAAAATAGTCAGCTCTATTATGTATATGGAACAATTCCCATGAAAATAGCAATCTGTTTGAATTGTACATCCGCATCTCCGTACACGAGCGGCAGAAGAACCGCAAAGTGGCTAGCGAGTAGTGCTGGCCCAGGGGTTTGTAAGTGAAGCGAGCAGGGGGCAGAGCCCCCTAGTGTGTGTGTGTGTGTGTATATGTATATGTATATATATATATATATATATATATATATATATACACACACACACACACATACATACACAGTAGTGTGCAAACATTTTAGGCAGGTGTGAAAAAATGCTGTAAACAAAGAATGCTTTCAGAAATATAAATAATGATTGTTTATTGTTATCAATTTACAAAATGCAATGATATGATATGTGGATGTCGGGCTAAGGATATGAGTAACATCTCACTATTATAAAACATTTTAACTTCACGCAAGACAAGACAGTGAGACAGGAAAATAGGTGCTGTACAGGCTTTTAAATTATTGACACGCAGAGCGACAAGCAGCACAAAGCCAGCACAAAGTCCACTTCTCCTTAGCGTTCATTCAGCTCCCCACCCCCTTGACAATGCGAAGTGGCAGGAGCGTACTGCGCCTCCGGGGAGGGGGGGTTTGAGCGAAGGTGCGTTCAGCTCTCACACACCCACACACACACACACTCCTCGAGCAGAGCGACAAGCAGGCATTTTGGCAGAAGCAGCACAAAGTCCATTTCTGCTCAGCGTGAGTTCAGCTGCCCCTTCACAAAGCGAGTGCAGACACATCGACGTCTGATCGCAGTGTGCAGTGTTGGTCTGCGGTGTTTAACAATGTAGAAAGTGTTTAAGATCATAGGAAGTGTTTATAAGAGCGTGGGAAAGGTTAACAAGAGAGTGAGAAAGGTTTATAAGAGTGTGGGAAGGGTTTATAAAGCCTTAAAATATGTATAAATAATAAAATAAATATAGGTCACTACTTCGCGGATTTTCACCTATCGCAGGGGGCTCTGGAACGTAACCCCGGTGATAGGTGAGGGATTACTGTACTTATCTATCATGCAATACCATCAGGGAGGCATATGATTGGCCCCAAATTTATTCTGCAGCAGGACAACAACCCCAAACATACAGCTAAAGTCATTAAGAACTATCTTCAGCGTAAAGAAGAACAAAAAGTCCTGGTATGAAGTGATGGTATGGCCCCCACAGAGCCCTGATCTCAACATCATCGAGTGTGTCTGGGATTACATGAAGAGACAGAAGGATGTGAGGAAGCCTACATCTGCAGAAGATCTGTGGTTAGTTCTCCAAGATGTTTTGAACAACCTACCAGCCGAGTTCCTTCAAAAACTGTGTGCAAGTGTACCTAGAAGAATTGATGCTGTTTTGAAGACAAAGGGTGGTCACACCAAATATTGATTTGATTTAGATTTCTCTTTTGTTCATTCACTGCATTTTGTTGATTGATGAAAATAAATGATTAACACTTCCATTTTTGAAAGCATTTTTTCACACCTGCCTAAAACTTTTGCACAGTACTGTATTTTATATATATATATATATATATATATATATATATAAAATATCTTAAGTACATAGTTTAACCAACAGCACCATAATCAAAGCACATTGTCTTATGAAATTTCCTAGATGAAGCCAAGTAATACAGCTAGTAGAAAGATAGATATGAAAGACACTATATGAAGGAATTAACATGAAATGTACTTTAAGACTTACAGACGATAGATAGATAGATAGATAGATAGATAGATAGATAGATAGATAGATAGATAGATAGATAGATAGATGTACAGACAGACAGACAGACAGGGTCCCCAGGAGCAAATTTGTCTTTTTTGCAGAAGCTCAATAAATAAATAAATACATTTACAAACATGCATTGGTTTGAACATACACCGGAATGACTATAAAGCAGGAATATTCAGTAGAAAGAAAACTTCTGACTTGGCAGTCCCAGTCTGGCGCTATACTGGTATATTGCCATTGGTATAAAGAAGCCCCACTTCTGTTTCTTGAAATACATCTGCTGAATAATTCATTGGCTGCACATTCTCTGCGTTTGTGTGTCACCAAGAGGATGTGCAGCATTGTTCATAATGGCACTTAGTTTTGTTTCAACTCTCCTTCACTACAACCATCAGCGGACCAGTGTGTGTCCTATAACTGAGCCTGCCCTTTTAATTAGCTTGTTGATTCAGTAGGCTTCTCTTAAAGTGATGTTACCAGTGTAGAAAAACCATACTGACCATCACAGATTTATAGGATATCACTTCCCACATTAAAGGAGTGCAGTCTCCTAAAGAAAAAGACCTTGCTCTGCTCCTTCTTATATAGTTCCTCTTTGTTCTGAGACAAATCCAACCTGTCATTTATGTGGATCCCAAAGTAGTTGTAGGAGTGGACCACCTCCACATCCACTCCTTGAATAGTCACCAGGTATGAAGGCTCTTTGGTGAGGTGAAAGTCAATGAGTAGTCCCTTGTTTCTGCTGATAAGATGCAGACAGTTCTCTCTGCACCAAGAAACAAGCTTCACCCCCTGCCTGCTCTCATCTGTCTAATCCCCCTTATCAATACACCCCTATAAGTGCAGAATCATCCAAGAATATCTGCCAGTGACCTGACCTGGTGTTACTTTATCTAGTCTGAGTTGTACAGAGTGAAGTCTCATGAACGGTGGTCTGCCCGAGTTCATTATCCAGGTGACCTCAGGCTCATCTCTAAATGTACCCCTTAACAGGGATGGCTGGGTGGTACTGAAGGTGCTGATTGAAATCGAAACACAGAATCCTCACAGTGTTGCCAGGTTTGTCCAGGTGAGAAAAAGCCATGTGGAGCAGAGAGATAATTGCATCCTCCACTCAAATCTATCCTTCAAGATAAATCTGAAATGTTCCATATAAGACGGTGATAGATTTGAAAAGCACTATGTGAGAGAAAACATGACAGGCACTTTGAGACATCAGATAGCACTATAAAAGGAGTGTAAATGAATGGCACAGCTGAGGGGTTCTCAATGTTGGGCCTGGGGAACCACTGGGGCTTCAGGTTTTTGTTCCAACGACATTCATAATCAGTGACAACACCTGATAACACTGAGCTCATTTAATTAGCTGGTGTTTTATTTTTTTTGTCCTCTTCTCTTATTCTACATTCAGAAAAGCGCAGCAGCATGATTTTTACATATAAGACATTTCGAACTCTTTTTTTTTTATAGATTTAAATGTTTTACTCTCTTTTGTTAATTTCATTATATTTTGCCCTCTCTGTGCAGTTTGCCCCATTCATTGTATCTTAATAATGACAATTAAAAACGAGCAGAGCAGACACCCAAGCAAACAACAGACTCATGAAAGGCTGCAGCTACTTTAGCGTCAGACCCACTAATCAGTAACAATGGATTAATTAAACAATTAGAATACTTGGAAAAGTAGAATGATAGATACATCAAGATAAAAATATTGTTAAAAAACACATTATTCCCACATAAGTACTTAGTACATTTTAATATCTTATTTTCTAATTTCTATATTGTTCCCAAAACACAGAATCTGGGAAAAAGCAGTTCACTTAGTTAGCCCAGGAGTCCAATTAAAAAGAGAAGCTGTTGGAACAAAAACCTGCAGCAACAGAAGGTCCCCAGTTTGAGAACCCCTGGCATAACTGAAAGGACTCAAAATGTTGGACCGAATTTTCGTCACAAAGCAAATTAAGGACACTCGAGAAGAGCAGCAGCAGCAGCAAGTGGTTGTTCCTAAGTATCAAGTGAATATGACGGCAGGTAAGAGGACAACAACGACGCAAACAAACCCACAGGTGAATTACATTACAACAGTTGAACGATCAGAAGAAACGGATAAGCTTGCACAGGGCAAAGCCCATAGACTAAAAGGTAAATAAATTAAAGATTAAACCAAACCTTATCAAATGACTTCTTTTGCTCTCTCCGTACGTGCACAGGCGAGGCTCCACAGCTCTTCAAACCGCCGCTCTTTCGTCTCCACTCTGCTTGGCAAACTTCCGCTCTTAGCCCCGCCCTCAGTCCCTCCTTTTTAGGGACGAAACACCGCCCACAAGCGGAAACTTTGACAAAAAAAAAAAATTGCCGCCCTTTGCCCTGCGTTGTCACGCCCCTTCATATACAAGCTACCGCCCACTAACGGAAACGGGGATCCCTGCTGATTTAACAGTATTCGAGTGAAGCAAAGAGGAAGAAAACGGTGATGCGGATTAGAGAGAGGATGGAGTGGAGTCCACTTTCGGCAACTGTTTAATGACAAGATTAAAAAATGGCCTTCAATAACGAATGGCTGCTTGTCAGAACATATCATGACAAAAAATAAACCCTAAATTACAAGGGATATTTTTATTAATAGTGTGGGGTGCGAACGGCTACTTACTTTTCTAGTAAAAAAAAAAAAAGGAACGAGAAAGCCAGAAATGGATGGACGGATGACCTCGATGACGCCGGCTCACCAGTTAGCTGGTCGCTAGGATACGAATAAACAAACAGAGCGGCGCTCTCTCCTTCAGTGCCAGCGGTTTGAAGGAATCGCTCCGCCCCCTGCTGCAGCCAGCTGCACGGTGTTCGGGAGGGGGGGGGGTGTCATTGCGTGTACTTGCTGTGTTAAAACTAGCTCCCTGTGGCTTCGTGCACACAAACACAAGGGCTTTTATTAAAACTTCTTGTGGCGATTACATCCTTCCATCTATCCAACCATCCATTTTCTTAACCCGGAAATCCAGGGCAGAGTCGCTGGGAAGTTGGAGCCCTGTCCGAGCTGGAACCAACTTTAGACGGGGTTCCAATGAAAGGAAATAGGTCCCGGGTAACAGCTTGGTGTGAATGTGGAGGTTCCTCACGGGCATGATTTGCACCCAGGACTACAGAGCTCACACTATGCATAATTAAAAAAAAATACTACTTATTAAATTAATTAATTAATGATTTTATGTATTTGTTTAATTATTTATTTTAGTGTTTGAACTTGTTTTCATTTGTATTAGCGCCGTCTCTATCAGCTTGTTTGGACAGTGAATGACGAAGAAGGGCTGCAGTACCGTCTCTGCATCAAGAACTACTGAGTTACTACCCTCACAAGCCAGCAGATGGCGCAGCTCTGCAATAATTAATTAAGCGGTAAGCTCGCCTCATGTATTTAACGCAGGAGTTCTCAAACTCAGTCCTGGGGGTCTCTTGTGGCTGCAGGTTTCTGCTCCAACCAATTTACATTTTCTAATTGGACACCCAGCCTAAGTAAGCAAGCCGTTATTTCCCAGTGTCTATATTTTGAGGTCAATTTAAGACATTACCAAACTAAGTTTGGTAACGTTTTATTAGAATACTAGACATTAAGCCCGTTACAATAACGGGTGCTAGAGTAGTAGTGCATAAACATTAGTAGGAACAGTCCATATTAAATGGCAAAGGACCGTCTATTTTCTGTTACAGTAATACTGGCTTGTATGTGGCTGTAATATGCGTCACTGTATTGTGTGCCTTTAATTTTCTCTCACAGTAATATGTCTCTCCAGCAAGTATTTTAATCTGTGCTGGCATACAGCTGATTATTGTATGTATGGCGTCTCCCCAGCAGCGGATTTTATGTGAGCGAAAATAAATCTACTTTTAAAAGTCATCCTATTGTAATATCATGAAAATTCGTATATTTAGGAAAACACTTTACCGGGCCAAGTTTGTTAATCGCAAATCTGACATCCTCAGAGTGAACACTTGCACAGCAACAAACACTAATCCCACCTCTTTGGGGAAGCTGGTCTCCGCGTCTCAGTACCCGATTGGATTTTTCGTGCATTACCTCATTTACCGAAATCCGATTGGATCGGCCGCGCAATATTTTATAGGTCCCGCCCTCTCTGTCTTGTGTGAGGCGTCAGGCAGCCTTTGAAGCAGCGCACTGTGCCCCGCGCATGCGCACTTCACCAGAAGACACACACACACGGACACATGGACGCACACAGGGATTTTATTAAAGAGGATGCGAAGCATTTACCATGGATTCACAAAGTATTCTGACCCCTTTCTTGTCCTGCACACTCTCATTCCTAGAAGTATTCAGACCCGTAATTCACTGCTTCTTAGAAACCCCTTTTTGCTGCAATTGCAACTTTGAGTCTTCTTGGGGTAAGTCTCTATAAGCTTTGCACACCTGGATTTAGGTAGTTGATCCCATTGTTCCTGGAAAGATCTTCTCAAGTTCTGTGAGACTGGAGAGGAAGTGTCTATGAACTGTCATCTTCGGGTCTCTCCACACATGTTTTATGATGTTTATGTCTGGGCTTTGTCTGAACCAGAGTATGCAGCACAACTTCTGGTCCAGGCTTTGGTTTTGTGGGGTCTAGCTTACTGCAACTCAGTTCCGGTGGGAGTTACCCACATGTGCTATCAAGCCACTGCAGATGATCCAGAATGCAGCGGCCCGTCTTGTATTTAACCAGCCAAGACGGGCACATGTCATTCCTCTCGTCAGGTTGCTACATTGGCACCCTATAGCAGAATTAAACGAAATCCCTAATGCCTGTCTACAGAGTAGTCAGTGGGTCAGTACCTGTGTTTGTATATGGAGACACCAGTGAAATGCTCTGTTCCTTCTCACCCACTCAGATCTGCCAGGAAACAGTGTATGGTGATGCCACCTCTGCGTGGCATCAGAGGTGGCATCAAGTCTCAATCCAGACTCTTTTCCTATGTAGTTGGTGGAACGGTTGCCCACCTCCATCCATACTGCTGACTCCCTCAATGTATTTATAAGAAGTGATTGAAGACCCATCTGTATTGTGAATATCTGTGGAATTGAAAAGAAAAAAAAACATTGCGCCTCGATACTTTATATTCTTGGTTAATTTGTTTAATTGCTTTATTGATTGTAAATGTACAAGTAATTACATCTGTTTACTTTCTCATATACAAAGTATAGGGAAAGTATTGTAATCGTCCAAAAATTCGATTTCAAGATTTTGATGAATCCCAACGTTTTAGACCTCCCTGAGTCCGAAAATACCATATGTCTGTGTGTCTGTCTGTGTGTGTATGTGTGTGTATTGTCAGACACGCGTCATTAGGGGACAACTAAAGGGCTTGAATAAAAGTAATTCCACGCCTGACCAGGGGGCGGTGAAGTGCACTGATTCTCTCTCTCAATTGCTTCCAGACCATTCTCTGGGGCAATCAATGACGTCACTGCCGGTTTCGGTCCTGATGACATCACTTCCTCTACTTGCATTTAAAGGCCGCCATTTTAAGGCAGCAAGACAGTTCTGTTTGGGACTCAGTTGTGTGAAAATGTCTGTTCTTTTTGATAGATTTTTGCAGCCAGGAAATATTATACGGGTGGCTGCACCAAACCTTTCCAATGTCTCTTTGTCATTCAGTGGTGCTGTAAGAATTATGTTTCTGGACTTCTCTAGCACCTTCAACACAATCCAACCTCTGTTCCTTAGGGACAAGCTGACAGAGATGGGAGCAGACTCATACCTGGTGGCATGGATCGTGGACTATCTTACAGACAGACCTCAGTATGTGCGTCTCAGGAATTGCAGGTCTGACATTGTGGTCAGCAGCACAGGAGCGCCGCAGGGGACTGTACTTTCTCCGGTCCTGTTCAGCCTATATACATCAGACTTCCAATACAACTCGGAGTCCTGCCACGTGCAAAAGTTCGCTGACGACACTGCTATCGTGGGCTGCATCAGGAGTGGGCAGGAGGAGGAGTATAGGAACCTCATCAAGGACTTTGTTAAATGGTGCGACTCAAACCACCTACACCTGAACACCAGCAAAACCAAGGAACTGGTGGTGGATTTTAGGAGGCCCAGACACCTCATGGACCCCGTGATCATCAGAGGTGACTGTGTGCAGAAGGTGCAGACCTATAAATACCTGGGAGTGCAGCTGGATGATAAATTGGATTGGACTGCCAATACTGATGCTCTGTGCAAGAGAGGACAGAGCCGACTATACTTCCTTAGAAGGCTGGCGTCCTTCAACATCTGCAATAAGATGCTGCAGATGTTCTATCAGATGGTTGTGGCGAGCGCCCTCTTCTACGTAGTGGTGTGCTGGGGAGGCAGCATAAAGAAGAGAGACGCCTCACGAATGGACAAACTGGTGAGGAAGGCAGGCTCTATTGTAGGCACGGAGCTGGACAGTCTGACATCTGTGGCAGAGCGACGGGCGCTGAGCAGACTCCTGTCAATCATGGAGAATCCACTGCATCCACTGAACAGGATCATCTCCAGACAGAGGAGCAGCTTCAGTGACAGACTGCTGTCACCGTCCTGCTCCACTGACACACTGAGGAGATCGTTCCTCCACCACACTATGTGACTCTTTAATTCCACCCAGGGGGGTAAATGTTAACATTACACAAAGTTATTGTCTGTTATACCTGCATTGTTATCACTCTTTAATTTAATATTGTTTTTTTTATCAGTATGCTGATGCTGGAGTATGGGAATTTCCCCTTGGGATTAATAAAGTATCTATCTATCTATCATTATATAGCGCCTTTCATATCTAACTATCTATTGTGGACTATGGACAGCCGTTCATCCCAGCCAATACCCCCACGCCGCTAGATGGAGCCCTTCCGGCAGCATGGTGGTGCCCCGAATTCCAGCAGGGCATCATGGATATTGGAGTTTTCCTTCACAGCCCTGCTGGATACCATGGGGGCCGCAAGGGGACACTGCAGGGAGGCTCAGAGACTTATATTTGCTCTATAACCCGGAAGTACATCCTGGACACAGGGACAGAGGAAATTACGTGCTTCCGGAATGAAAAGGAGAGCTTCTGATCTGACCTGGAAGTGCTAGGAGGTCACATGGACTGAGGGTTCAGCAGCACTTCCTGGTCAAGGACTATAATGGACTCTGGGAAATCTCAGACAAACGAGCTGAGTTAGGAGGCAGGGTGACTAAGCGTTTGGGAATGGAGGATTGATTATTGTATTGTGTTTATTATTGGAGTATTGTGGAGTGGAGGATTGATTATAGTTTATTGATTGTTTATTAAGTATTGTGGAGTGGAGGGTGCTTTGTGCACTTATTTATAATAATAAATTCAATATTTGGACTTTTATCTGGTGTCTGACGAGTGGTCTGAGGGTTCAAGGGGTCACAGAGACCCTAATCTGTCACACTATCTATCTATCCATTATATAGTGCCTTTCATAGCTATCTATCTTGTGACAGTGTGTAAACACGATAACCTGAGTACGCTTTCACGTAGGTCAAACCATACAAGCATTAAGTACAAAACGATTTCTATCAACTTTTGAGCTACGGTATTTCCACTAACCGGAAACTTCCTGAAAAATATTAAAAATGTGATAATTTCCTATATATAAACGTCTACGCGTGGAAGTGTGTGTGTGTGTGTCTGTCTGTCCAGCCTGGAAGTGAGAGGTGGAGTCGGGGTAAGGGCTCCACCTCCAAGGATACACAAGCGAGGCCAGCACTTTGGCAAAACGAAACCTCAGAAGAAAGACTCACTCGCTTAGCAGCTAATACAGAAGCGAGGCGAGCACGTCGGCAAAATGAAACCTCCTAGGAGTGAGACGCCCAGAGTAGTTCCTTCCAATTACCTGACCTTTCAATTTTTTTTTTGACAATTTCAATACTTTCTAGGACCCTGAGCTTTTTACAGCACAGGCTTACACAGCTAGTATTATGATAAAGCACCACATTCTAAGCATTTTTTGTCAGATTGTGTTTCTTCGAAAAAACGACCAGTTTTCGAGATACTTGTAATTTTCCGTTTGACATTCAAATGGTAATACATACATATTTGAGAACGTTTTTGCTTTACGTTAATAAAAGTTTGTGTACAAGTGTTACATTATACACATTACTAAAGTCTCTTGTAACTTTTGACTCACTTCCGCTTACTGACGGTGGTAATTTACTTGAATTGTTCGCCAAAATAAAATTATCATGGCAAATGCTTTATTCATGCAGCTGCAGAGTCTGTTTTTTTTTTTTTACCTTTATAAAAATTGTTCAATGTTTTATTAAATTGGTTTGATTTGCTGTTGATGGTTCTTTAATGTACATAATATAAAAATATAATCCTTGTCTTGCGGTTTACTCCTCAAATATCCATCTCAATATCTGAGTATACGAGAAAGTCGAGGGGAGACCACTCCCGAGTTTTACTTGCGGCAATCAACTTTTGTTACCTGCCTTGTTACACTTGCTGAACAAACGGGCCCAAGCCTAATGGTACTCCATTGTTTACTTCTTTTGTAAGTCGCTTTGGATAAAAGCATCTGCTAAGCAAATAAATGTAAAAGGACCACTCAAGGACACTCAGAGACTTGTCCTGAAGCCACTCCAGTGTTGTTTTGACTGTATACTTCAGGTCCTTGTAATGCTGGATGGTGTAACATCGCCTTAGTCTGAGGTGGTGTGCACTCAGAAGCATGTTTTCTTCAAGGACCTCTCTGTGTTTCCCCCCCCAATTCTGACCAGTCTTCCTGTCCCTGGTGCTACCACCACCATGCTTCACCATAGGGATGGTAATAGGCGGGTGATGAACAGTGCCTGGTCTTCATCAGACACAGTGTTTGCAGTTCTGCCTATTGTGATGGACGGCCTGGGACCTTGCCTGGACGGGACGCCCTTTTGAGGAGAAGACCAGGGGAATGGACATATCATATGATGCCCCTTCCGTCTCAGCAATGCCCTTTCGGTCTCAGCTTTTAAACCCTGGCTGAAGACTCACTACTTCAGTTTAGCACACCCTGACTAGAGCTGCTGATTAACTGTTCAGACTGCATCTCTGCTGTTAGTTATTAGCATTAAAACAGAAGTAACATGATAGTTAGAATTGGATACTAACCCTCACCTATTCTGTTTCTCTTCTCGGTACTCAAATGTGGCACTTGGTGCCACGGCCCACCTGCCAAGTTGTTTTGCCTGCCTAAGGTAAAGTCATCCCTGATGGAGGATCACAAGAATCATGGGAAAGAGGGGTCCTTTCAACGGATTGGCTGGCCCAGCGCTGTTTTAGCCGTGGAATGGCCAAATGGGAGATGCAGCTTGATGGATGAGGTCTCCAGGACTCTAAACAAATCCAAATCCTATTATGGGATATCATCTACTGTTAAATTCTGCTCCGTACTTGTAAAATTTTTATTTTTATACTGTATTGAGGATTTGTTCTATTCTGTGTATCATACTGTATTGTATTGACCCCCTTCTTTTTGACACCCACTGCACGCCCAACCTACCTGGAAAGGGGTCTCTCTTTGAACTGCCTTTCCTGAGGTTTCTTCCATTTTTATTTCCCTCCTAGGGTATTTTCCTTGTCTTCTTAGAGAGTCAAGGCTGGGGGGCTGTCAAGAGGCAGGGACTGTTAAAGCCCATTGCAGCACTTCTTGTGTGATTTTGGGCTATACAAAAATAAATTGTATTGTATTGTATATCATGACCAGTACCTCCCCCTGGGACACAAGAGGGCAGCCCCCCTGGTTTACATCAGGGCCACGGAACTGGAGCTTAGAAGGTCAACCCTGTGGGGGTCCGTGGCCACCACCATGGGGCGCCTAGACAGATCCGGAGCCTTGGCATGCAGCACCTCTGCCACACCTGGAAGTGCTGCCGGATGTTAATCAGGAAGCACCTGGAGCTCCTCCGAGTGCAGTATAAAGGGGGCCGCATCACTCCACTCAGAGAGCCGGAGTTGGGTGGATGAAGACGGAGCTTGCGAGTGAGGAGTGGAGGTGGTAGAGGAAAAAAGACAAAGGACAGTAAGAGAGATAAGGACTGAGCATTGTGGGGTTTGTGCACTGTGTTGTTGTGCAGAACTTTAATAAACGTGTGTGTTTGTGGGACACTCTGAGTCCGTGTCTGTCTGTATCCAGGTTCAAGTTCACACTATATAGTTCAATTTGTGTCTCATCAGACCAGATCATTTTTCGCCGCAGGCTCTCAGAGTCCTTTTACTCAAGAATGACTTCCGTTTGGTCACTCTGCTGTACCATAAATGCCAGATTGATGAAGTGCTGCTGGGACAGTCGCCCTTTAGACAGGTTCTCCCATCTCAGAAAAGGACTTCTGATGCTCTGTTAGACCAACCATCAGGTTCCTGGGCAGCTCCCTGACCAAGGCCCTTTCTGTCTGGTTATTCAGTTTGGCCAGATGACCCACTCTAGTAAGTCCTGGTGTTTCAAAACTTCTCCCATTTCACATCTTTTGAGGTCGCTGTGCTCCTGGGAAGACTCAAAGCTTTAGAAATTGTCCTAACTCCCCTTGCCCCAATCAGTGCCTCACCACAAGTTGATCTTCCTTGGACTTCACGTCTTGGTTTTTGTCCTGACATGCAATGTGAATTGTGAGACCTTCTATACACAGGGGCACCTGTTCCTTACTAAGAGTTCTGCAGGTGGACACCAATCAAGTTCTAGAAACATCTCAAGGCAGACAGGAGGCACCTGAGCACAATCTGGAGTGCCCCAGCAAAGGGTCTGTGTAATTCTAGGAGGGAGAGATTTCAGTTTTAGATTTTTAATACATTTGCAGACCTTTGTGGAAGCACGTCTTCTGTTTGAAATTATGGGTTACTGATTTAGCTTGGCGGCACGGTGGCACAGTGGGTAGCGCTGCTGCCTCGCAGTTAGGAGGCCTGGGTTCGCTTCCCAGGTCCTCCCTGCGTGGAGTTTGCATGTTCTCCCCGTGTCTGTGTGAGTTTCCTCCCACAGTCCAAAGACATGCAGATTAGGTGTATTGGCGATTCTAAATTGTCCATAGTGTGTGCTTGGTGTGTGAGTGTGTGTGCCCTGCGGTGGGCTGGCACCCTGCCTGGAGTTTGTTTCCTGCCTTGAGCCCAGTGTTGGCTGGGATTGGCTCCAGCAGACCCCCGTGACCCTGTAGTTAGGATATAGCATGATGGATGGATGATTTAGCTTGATAGGCAAAAATGGCAAATTAATCGATTTTAACGTTACTACATTACATTCACTTATTTGGCTGATTCCATTATCCAAGACAATCTACAACTTTTTATGATACAATTGGTTCCATTTGTTTTGGGCACAGGCAGGTCAAGTGACTTGCTCAGGGTCACACAATGTCACCAGCAGGACTTGGACCCACAGCCTCCAGGTCTGAAGTCTAAAGCCTTAACCACAATCTCACACTGCCAACTTTAGATAGTCAACACAATAAAGTGTGCAAAAAGTGAAGGGGTCTCAACGCTTTCTAAATCCTTTGTATTTTTTTGACCTTTTCCTTTGGTACTGTGGCGGACAGCCGGGGCCCTGTACCCAGCTGGGATACCCCTATACTGGAAGGACCAGGGGAGAGAACATATTCAGAGCATTGCCTCTCCCCAGAGTGATAGTTGGCAGACCTTTTTGAGTCAGAAACCAGGCAGGAGGAAGCTTGTCCATCGCGTCTTTAATTTCTCTTCATGAAGAGTGTGCCAGACGGCCCAGCCGGGACGCCTCCAAGCTGGGAGGACCTGGGGAGCCAACCTATCCAGAACATTACCTCCCCCGGAGCACTAGATAGCAGCCCCCCTGGGTTGCAGCGGTGCCTCAGATTCCCACAGGGCTCCATGGGAGTTGGAGTTTGGTGCAGCCCTGTTGGGTTCCTTGGACACCACCAGGGGGCGCTGCAGGTACTGTTGAGCCCTGTGGGGCAGCTGCTGGAAGAAGGTCATCGAGCACCTGGAGCACTTCTGGCTGCCCTATAAAAGGAGCCAGCTACCACTACCCAGGGAGCCAGAGTCGGGAGGAGGTGGGCAACGCTTACTGGAGGAGAAGTGGAGGTAAAGAGCGAGAGCGAGAAAGAAGGAGAAGGAAAGAAAGAGTTTTGTGTCATGTGTAGTACTGTAAACGGAGCTGTGCAGGTGGGAAATGGGGGCAGAGGCGGCCTTAGGGGTGTGCGGGGTTTAGGGCTGATTAACCCTACGTGGGGCTGGTTATGTCAAACTCTGTTACCAGTATGTTTGGACTGTATAAAGTTACACACGAATTTAATAAAAATAATGTTAACATACCCCGGATTTTCTCATTACAGTTTTCAGCTACATTTTTGCAAGATAACACGTGGATTTTATCAAAATATAACTGGAGACAATTTTGGGTACCTGGAGTAGGGGTCAGCAAAAATGTACCGACTCCGACTCCTAATAAATTTAAATTGTAATGAAAAAAAAATACAGCAAGTTCAAATGTCCCATTTCACAAACAATAGTCCTAATGAAGTACTTCTCTGATGTAAGAATAAAGCCCAGTGCACAGTTGTGTTACTACTTGTGTGAAGTTCAGCTGAGCGATTATACAACCTGACATTCACATCTTGTAATCTGGATTATGGTACATTACAAAAAGTGTTCATTTTATTTCAGATATAATTTGTTGAACAAGTTCATTTGAGTGTAAACAAGTGTAATGATGTAGGTGGAGGTGTGTGCTATGGCCTGATATGTGTTCAGGGGTCCTTGACTTTTGTTTAAACTGGCCAATACGATAGAGAGTCCGCTTCCTAGCCAGTAGTTCTGTGGTTAAGTGACGACATGTATGTTGCCTTCCTTTAATCAAAATGGAAAATCCATCCATCCATCCATTTTCCAACCCGCTATATCCTAACACAGCATTACGGGGGTCTGCTGGAGCCAATCCCAGCCAACACAGGGCGCAAGGCAGGAACAAATCCCGGGCAGGGTGTCAGCCCACCGCAGGGTACACCCACACACCAAGCACACACTAGGGACAATTTAGGATCACCAATGCACCTAACCTGCATGTCTTTGGACTGTGGGAGGAAACCCACACAGACACGGGGAGAACATGCAAAGTCCACGCAGGGAGGACCCAGGAAGCGAACCCGGGTCTCCTTACTGCAAGGCAGCAGCGCTACCCACTGCGCCACCGTGCCACCCACTGGAGAATATAACTTGACAAATCCACTCGAACTGGACACACAGGCCTCAAAAGCAGGGCCCCCTTAGGCACGGGGGCCTGGGACAGTCACCCCACTTGCCACCCCCCCAAATACCGCTCTTGAACGGGGGGAGGCGTTTCCCACGTGGAAAAAGAAAAAAAAAATAAAATAAAAGCGTTTGTTTGCTGAACTTGTGTCCTGCGTCTGTCTGTGTCAGGTCTGGGTGGCAGGGGCGCCCCCTGCAGGTCACAGTACTTTTTTTGTAATTTTGAACTTTAGCTGCCACGCCTCTCCCATAATATTTTGTAAGTCTGAACTGTAGCTCTCATACCTCAACTGCGACTTGGGTTCATTTTTGAACTTCACTCTCAGGCCTCTGGCTCTTTGTCGTCCTGCCGGGTCCTCCGGCTTTCCTCCCGCAGCCCAAAGACGCACAGGTGAGGTGAACTGGTGACTCTAAATCAGCCGCATGTTCGAGAGTAAGAGTGCGACTTGTGATGGGCTGAGTCTCCATCCTGGGTGGGTGCCTGTCACCCACCCAAAGTCACTGAGAACAGCCCCTGTGGCTCATGTATATTTGCTTTTTTGTCCAGAAAGAGATTAGGCACCTTCAATGATGGAGGAATGTATGGATAAAATAAAAACACTTTGAAATAAAATTGAATTTCCAAAGGAAAACACCTGCAGTGTTTTGTGATTTTATTTAACTCTTATGATTATTCTTTCGCATTTTCCCTGATATCCATTTTTAGGGATTATCTGTAGCTGTTACTTTCGCCATGTTTGTAGCTATATATAACATAATCTTCTGCAACCAAAAGGCTCGGGAGTTTAATCTTCTTAGTGTTGAATTCCATGTGTTCACAAAATAAGCACTAATGTCACTTTTCCTGTGCTATCATTCTATTAAGCTGCCACATCCTCCTCTGGATCAGGAGAAGCTCAATCCAAATACGCCAAGGGTCCTTGTGCCTGCTGCTCTTCTTACTGACTATTTTTTGCTAGTGTTCATATCAAGAATATCTCCAAAGACGTAACCGACATCACCGCTAAATGATGAGGTTGACTTTAGCCCAGGGGTCCCCAACTCAGGTCCCGGAGGGCCGCAGTGGCTGCAGGTTTTCATTCTGACATTGTGGTCAGCAACACAGGAGCACCGCAGGGGACTGTACTTTCTCCGGTCCTGTTCAGCCTATATACATCAGACTTCCAATACAACTCGGAGTCCTGCCACGTGCAAACATTCACTGATGACACTGCTATTGTGGGCTGCATCAGGAGTGGGCAGGAGGAGGAGTATAGGAACCTAATCAAGGACTTTGTTAAATGGTGCAACTCAAACCACCTACACCTGAACACCAGCAAAACTAAGGAGCTGGTGGTGGATTTTAGGAGGCCCAGACCCCTCATGGACCCCGTGATCATCAGAGGTGACTGTGTGCAGAGGGTGCAGACCTATAAATACCTGGGAGTGCAGCTGGATGATAAATTGGACTGGACTGCAAATACTGATGCTCTGTGTAAGAGAGGACGACGCCGACTATACTTCCTTAGAAGGCTGGTGTCCTTCAACATCTGCAATAAGATGCTGCAGATGTTCTATCAGACGGTTGTGGCGAGCGCCCTCTTCTACGCGGTGGTATGCTGGGAAGGCAGCATTAAGAAGAAGGACACCTCATGCCTGGACAAACTGGTGAGGAAGGCAAGCTCTATTGTAGGCATGGAGCTGGACAGTTTAACATCTGTGGCAGAGCGAAGGGCGCTGAGCAGACTCCTGTCAATCATGGAGAATCCACTGCATCCACTGAACAGGATCATCTCCAGACAGAGGAGCAGCTTCAGCGACAGACTGCTGTCACCGTCCTGCTCCACTGTCAGACTGAGAAGATCGTTCCTCCCCCAAACTATGTGACTCTTCAGTTCCACCCGGGGGGTAAACGTTAACATTATACAAAGTTATTGTCTGTTATACCTGCATTGTTATCACTCTTTAATTTAATATTGTTTTTTGTATCAGAATGCTGCTGCTGGAGTATGGGAATTTCCGCTTGGGATTGATAAAGTATCTATCTATCTATCTATCTATCTATCTATCTATCTATCTATCTATCTATCTATCTATCTATCTATCTATCTATCTATCTATCTATCTATCACATAGTGCCTTATCATCTATCTATCTATCTATCTATCTATCTATCTATCTATCTATCTATCTATCTATCTAGCTAGCTAGCTATCTATCTATCTATTCTAACCATTTTCTTAATTAGTGACCTGTTTTTGCTGCTAATTAACTTCTTTTGAATTCATTTTATTTGACTTCCTCTTGAAGACTTAGACCTCCTGTTTCTTTTTCCTTAATTAGCTACCAAACACCAGAAGGAGTTGCATTGCGTCTTTGTGGACCTGGAGAAAACATATGACAGGGGGCCTCGAGAGGAGTTGTGGTATTGTATGAGGAAGTCGGGAGTGGCAGAGAAGTATGTAAGAGTGGTACAGGATATGTACGAGGGAAGTGTGACTGTGGTGAGGTCTGCGTGGGAGTGACGGAGGTAGGTTACATCAGGGATTGGCTCTGAGCCCTTTCTTATTTGTAATGGTGATGGACAGGTTGACAGACGAGATTAGACAGGAGTCCCCGTGGACTGTGATGTTTGCTGATAACATTGTGATCTGTAGAGATAGTAGGGAGCAGGTTGAGGAGACCCAGGAGAGGTGGAGATCTGCTCTCGAGAGGATAGGAATGAAGGTCGGTAGGACCACCAAGACAGAATACATGTGTGTGAATGAGAGGGAGGTCAGTGGAATGGTGAGGATGCAGGAGTAGATTTGGCGAAGGTGGAGGAGTTTAAATACTTGGGATCAACAGTACAGAGTAACGGGGATTGTGGAAGAGAAGTGAAGAAGAAAGTGCAGGCAGGGTGGAGTGGGTGGAGAAGAGTGTCAGGAGTGATTTGTGATAGACGGGTATCTAGAGTGCACTAATCCTTTCTCTTATCTCCTTGTAGACCAAATGTGAAATGAGGGAAATTCCACCTGACTCCCATGACATCACTTCCAGTTCTGCCCCAGAAGACTTCACTTCTGGTTCCGTCCCAGAAGAGCCCACCCCCTAATGATATCATTTCCACATCCCAAGAAGTCACAGCCTGATGACCCCAATTTCCAATTCCGGTCCCAAGATCCCTCCTCTTCCTGTTTTTCAACTATATATCCGCCATGTTTCCTAACCTCTGTTACTGGACTCTTGTCTGTAAAGACCATTGTTTTCTCAACCTTTGCATTTTCACCCATTACCAATTATACGGGCAGCTGCCCCAAACCTTTTTTGTTGTGTCAAGGCTTGTTTATTTACCACACCGGACAGAACAATATTAATATAAACAATGGTAACAAATGAAAAGAAATTTAAATAGAAGCTACGGGAGGAACCCTGGCCAAAACATAGCAGTTACCCAGGGATTGTGCAGGCCATCTTCTCCTGTCCTCTATACGTCTCCTCACTAGGCCTTATCATCTGGTCCCATGTTTTTTCTCATCTACAGTGCATCCAGAAAGTATTCACAGCGCATCACTTTTTCCACATTTTATTGTTACAGCCTTATTCCAAAATGGATTAAATTCATTTTTTTCCTCAGAATTCTACACACAACACCCCATAATGACAACGTGAAAAAAGTTTACTTGAGGTTTTTGCAAATTTATTAAAAATAAAAAAACTGATAACACACTGGTGAGGCCTCATTTGGAGTCCTGGGTGCAGTTTTGGGCCCACCAGACATAGCAGCACTAGAGAAAGTCCAGAGAAGAGCAACTCAGCTGAGTCCAGGGCTACAGGGGATGAATTATGAAGAAAGATTAAAAGAGCTGACCTTTACAGGAGATGAAGAGGAGACCTGATTGAAGGGTTTAAAATTATGAAGGGAATTAGTCCAGTGGGTCAAGACGGTGACTTTAAAATGAGTTCATCAAGAACACAGGGACACAGTTGGAAACTTGTGAAGGGGAAATTTCGCACAAACATTAGGAAGTTTTTCATTACTGAGAAGACCACAGGACTTTAGGGACCTTCGAAACTCGACTTGATGTTTTTTTTAGAAGAATTAAGTGGACAGGACTGGCAAGCTTTTTTGGGCTGAACAGCCTTTTCTCATCTAGATTTTTCTAATGTTCTAATATTCAGATGGTGCAAACCAATGAACCAATCTGAGTAAATGTCAGGATTAATTCAGCACTGTTACGTAAATTCAGTTGTATATAAATATGAGCCTGTAAATTGTGCTTATTGACCATTCCTTCACAATGATGGAGTGTATCCCTCCTGTGGACCTCTAAGGTGGGCACCGCCACCCCAACCCGACACAGACAGACACAGAGGCACACCTTCAAAGCACACAGAACTTTTTATTTTTCTCTTGTGGGAAACGCCTTCCCCATTATCCACAAGTCTAACACACAATCTCTATCTCTATATACTGTATAATCTTCATTTGAATCTTGATCTTTGTTTGTCCGCAAATGAATTAGAAGAAGCACTAGATGGCAGTAGAGAGACAGTTAAAACATAGGCATTGCATTAAGAATCTCCTCCAGGCTTATACTACTGAAGACTGTAGTACTCCAGTCACACCTCAAAACACAGACATTCAAACTAAACAAATTGTTGTGCTTTAAATTAACTAATCTTTATATATAATCTTCATTTGGATCTTGATCTTTGTTTGTCCGCGAATTCCACGCATGCGTAGACCACCTTCCAGTTTAGTACGTTGTTGTTACTCACGGATGTCAACAATGTGCCGGAATAACGAAAGGGGTGGTGGACAGTGTTATGCTGGTTAGCTCCTGAGGCCTGGTTAGAGAATTAGATTGCCGAAGATAAAAGGTACGTGCCTACGTAACATATGAATGAAGGAAAGACAGTGGGTAAAATGAATGACAACGTAACAGCAGTTTCCGGAAATTATTATTGTTATGTTGTAGCCAGTTGTACCGTGGCTTGCTCACATGTCAGTGAAGTGATCCCTATTTATGCTTTAAAGAGCCTGGATACCTATGTGTCCCCCTTTTATAACCATTGCTCCGTGTATATTGCCTTACTCTTTGGATTGCCACAAAGCCACCTGCGAGATTGGAGAAAGGTTGAGAAGAGATCGAGAGAGGAAACGACAGCGTCGTGAAAACGAGACGGACTGTGAACGGAGAGAAGCAGAAATGCTCCTCCACCACCACATAATTACTATTCGGACAGTGATTCCGAGTAGGCCGTTCCTATCGAATCAATGTCCAAGGGTTTTCTTTTGTAATTTTGTTTCCCTTATAAAAAATCATAATGCTGTGCGACGAAGGGCCCAGTTCACGACTGGCAGCCGCGTTTAAACAGGGAGCCCTTCACAGACAACTTTAATATGCGCAACGTAGTTGGGCGCACATGGCTAGTACTCAATAATATAATTATTTTCTTCTTCTCTTTATTTTCCTTTTTCTTTTCTTTTCCTTTTCCTCCTCAACTCCTCCCGGCAAGCTTTGTCTCCTTCCTCCAGACTCCGGCTCCCAGAGTAGTGGCTGCAGGCTCCTTTTATAATGTACCCAGAAGTGCTCCAGGTGTTCATGGATCCCAACAGGGCTGCACCAAACTCCAACTTCCATGAAGATAGATAGATAGATAGATAGATAGATAGATAGATAGATAGATAGATAGATAGATAGATAGATAGATAGATAGATACTTTATTAATCTTTATTAATCTTATTTATCTGATGGAGCAGACAACTCCTTGTCCAGGCTTTGCTCTTGTCACATCTGGACTGCCGCAACTCTCTGCTAGAAAGGAGTACCAACACGTCCTGCCAAGCCTGCTGCAGATAATTCAAAATGCAGTGGCACATCTGGTGTTCAACCATCCGAGATGAGCACATGTCACTTCTATTTTCAGATCACTACATTGGCCCCCTGTAGCAGCACAAATTAGGTTTAAATCCCTGGGTTCTTCCTCCACTCTGCACAGCACTCACAGTACCAGTGTACAGGCCAGCCATGACATCCAGCAAATTTGGGGGGATCCTGCAAAGTCTCAGGATGTCCCACAGGACAACTCATTCAAACGAGTTGAATGCTTTGTGCAAATCGACAAAGGCTGCAAAGAAACTCTGCCGATATTCGCGTTTGTGCTCGATGAGAACCCTCAGTGCCAGGATGCGGTTGATGGTAGACTTCTTAGATGTAAAACCAGACTGGTAGGTGAGCAAGTTATCACAGATTGATTCTGAATCCCCTGTTGATTCTGGGGTTGGTCAGTGGTGTGTTCTGCTCCTACTCTGTTCAATGCTTGCATGGACTGGGTGTTGGGCAGGTGGTGGGGTCCAATGGCTGTGGGACATCTGTTGGTGAAGAGAGATTCACTGATCTTTACGATGCTGTGATCTTCATGGAGTCAATGGAGGCTCTGGTCGGGGCTCTTGAGAGACTGAGTGAGGAGTCTGAGTGTCTGGGCTTACGACAGTCCTGGATAAGAACCAACATCTAGGCCTTTAATGACCTCTTGGGTACGGCCATCAGCAGTGTGTCTCTTTGCGGAGAGAGTGTCGACCTCGTCGTGAGGTTTACCTACCTCGGCAGTGACATTCATGTCTCTGGTGACTCTTCCTATGAAGTCAGTAGACGGATTGGGAGAGCATGGGGGGGTTAGAGGTCACTGGAAAGGGGTGTGTGGCGCTCCTGATATCTCTGCAAAAGGACGAAGGTCCAAGTCTTTAGAATACTGGTGCTTCCTGTTTTGCTATATGGTTGCGAGATATGGATGCTATCCAGTGACATGAGATGAAGACTGGACTTCTTCATGTGTGTCTGTCTCTTTGGAGAATTATGGGTACCGCTGGTTTGACTTTGTGTTGCTCACGGAGTCCCAAATGAGGCACATTACTTGCACTGTGAGGGAGCGTCAGTTACAGCACTATGGCCATGTGGAGCGATTTCCCTGAGGGTGATCAACTCACAGGACCCTCATTGCTGAGGACTTGAGTGGCTGGACCAGGCCAAGGAGATGCCCACATAACACCTGGCTGCAGCAGATAAAGGGTCATTTCCGGAGGGTGGGACTGGACCGCGTGTCTTGCTGGAGGTTTCCAAACAGGATCCCAAACTCTCTTATCGTGTGGTGGATGCTCCCCAACCTGACCTGACCTGATATTTCCTTACAAAGTAGTCATACAGGTCTGCATCTGTTAATATATATGGAGACCCTTGTGAGGTCCTGTGCTCCTTCTCACTTAGCCATGTCTACTAATGAATGGCGTCTGATGACGCCACCTCTGCGTGGTATCAAACCAGAGTCCAGACTCTTTTCATGTGTAGCTCCTAGCTGGTGGAACAAGCTGCCCACCTCCTTTTGAAATTCTGACTCCTTCAATGTTTTTAAGAAGCGTTTGAGGACTCTTTTCTTTGATTAATTTCTGTTGAAGTAATAATGGCTTTGATAAGTTCTTGTCAGCAAAGAACTGTAACTTGCTTGCATTTTGTTTCAGCTCTTCACTTGTGGTGCTCAGTTTTGTCCCCTTGTCCCCCAAGACTCAATTATGTTGACCTCTTTTGTAAGTCACTTTGAATAAAAGAGTCTGCTAAGCAAACAGATTGACCTTGTGATGGTGCAGGTTGTTAATGTTTGTGAAGGATACCGGGGTATCAGCGAGCCCCAAACCCCCAAACATGAACACACAAAGAGTCCCGGGTTCAAATAATGGAAGGTTTATTCAATTCACCACCACCAAGTATCACAAGCACGAAATGAACAAGTTTTCTCTCTCGCCTTCATTCTCACCACCACACTGCCCTCCTCCAGTTGAGTGTTGCCTCTCTTCCTCCCATCTCCGGTGCAGCCCTCTCGCGGTACCCAGTGAGCCCAGCAGGGCTGCATTTCCCAGCATGCCCTGCTGGCTTCCCACTGGGCACGGATATCCGGGGCTGCTGCCATCTAGTGTGCTGGGGGAGAAAAAAAGTCTTAACCCCTAACCCTAATTCTGTCCATCTCTTCCGGTCCTTCCTTCTGGGTCTGATCCCTTTCTCCTCTCCAGCCGGGATGCCCATCTGCCTGTTAAGAGCCTCCTGTACGTGTAAGGAACCATCCCTTCTTCTTGCCGGGATGCCCATCCTGCCCCTGTGGCATCTACATGGTGTTTCATAAAATAAAGAATGATGGATTTGATTGTTCAATGGGACTTCCACTCTGAAAAAGAAAAATTACCACAAATGACTTAACGTTCCTTTGAACGCTCCCTTCTCATTGTGGTGATGGGTGTGGTAATCCCTGTGATCTTTTGGCCTACGCATGCATGCATGTAGACACAAGTACGGCTTAAGGATAACTATGAAGACACAAACAATAAGGGCGTTTTTATTTAGTATCACTAACCCTAGAGCTCAGTGTACTGTATATTTATAATAATCCAGAAAGTCAGACAAAATAAAAACATAAGAAGGAGAAAAGTGACGGCAAACTCAATGCAATGCTGACACCACAGCCCTGGGACCCCTAGATACAACAGTGGGACCCCTCTGCCTTTAAGTCATAGCATCGGGCAGCAATTAAACCTTTGTGTCTGATTTGAGCTCTGCCAAAGCCTTCATTGCATTCCAAACTTTTCCTGCTTCCTACGTCCTTTTAATATTCTTTCCTTTGTAAGTTCCAGACATTGTGAAGATACAAGAGACTGCACAAAATAAAGGGTTGGGGTCTGGTCTGTGTACTTTTTAGTATTTGAAATTTCATTTTAGAAGCAAAAGCGAAAAAACCAAAATGAAAGGAATTTTCAGATTTAGATTTTTGATTAAAGAATTAAATGAGGGAAAATAAGAAAAAACGAGAAAATGCCCTTGATTTCGCACTAAGCAACAACAATAACGTTCATAAAAGAATCACTACATCAATGAAGCAAAGTTCGCAAAGCTTGTATTTTTACCTAAAAGATGCGACTCAGTTTTTCATGTCCTTGTCCCGGCGTGTCTCTCTTTTACTGTTCCGAAAAACAACATAATGGTCCATCCTCTGCTGATGCCAGTGTAACTTCAAGGCCGTCGATCGATGTGTTGTGAGGAGGACAGTTCGCACATGTTGTCAAAAATCACACAGAAGAAGATGTACTTTCGGTTTCAGACAACGAAAATGTGTCTGTTTTGTTGTTTTTGAGCTATTACACTTTCATTATTTGAATCACAAATAAATCCAGAAAAGTTTGTGTAATTTTAAGTTTATGACTGCTATTTGTTACCTTAGAATTAAAAAATACTTTATTTTCCCTCATTTTATTATTGAATCAAAAATCAAAATCTGAAAATTCCTTTCATTTTCGTTTTTTCATTTTTGCTTCTAAAATGAAATTTCAAATACTAAAAGGTACACAGACCGGGTCTCCCAGAGAACACCGTTTAACAGAAACGGTCCCAACAAACGTGGGAAAAAGTAAATCAAACAAAATCAGTTTGAATTAAGAACATCATAAATGTGAGAGACGAGAGGAGGCCATTCTGTCCATTTGTCATCCATTTGTTTAGCTGATAGCTCAGCTGTCCTAACACCTCATTCTGATCTTCCTTCAAGGTTGTCGAGGTTTCTACTTCAACTCCATGCTTCAGTAGTTTGTTCCACAGTCCCACAACCATGGCCAGATTAAGGTGGGTGCTATTGATGCTGCAGCATTAGGCCCATTCCTAAAATAGGGCCAGATGAAAACAGACGAGAATTTTCCGGAAGCTGAACAGTTTTCCTTTGCTATATTAACCTCAAAATACTGTAATTCTTAGAATGAAATTTGGAGTCCGACTTTCGGACGCCTAGACACAGCGTTACTTATTATACAGTTACTATTGTTCTTTGCGCTGTGACGTAACTATAACGTCGTTGTGTTTATTGCTAACCGAAGATTTCAAGTTAATGCTATCAATTTTACGCTAAACAGTTTACTTAGTAATTTAGCTGCGTTTTTTGCAATATCTTGTTGATTCTTGCCACTTTATTATTGTTCGGTAAGTGCCACGTAGTAAATTTTTCACCTTGAAAGTTAGTTGTACAGTAAAAATCGATGGCTATTTAAATGGTTATCTGTAAAGGTAAAACTAAAAGCCGGCCCGCGGGCCCGGCATGGATGTTTAGAATTTTTAAAATCCTCGACAGGATTCTGGTCTATTAGGAAATTTAAATCATGGACAAATGTTTTACCTTCAAGAGCCTGAACTGAGTCACTTTGACCCAATGTCTCTGCAAATTCATTTTTTCTTACTCTGTTTCGTAAGAGAATTGCGAAATTTTGTGTATTTCATTGTTAAGTTTTCTGCATTAAGTGCACTTTTCAGACAATTGCTATTGAATGTTGATGTTACATAGTTTGATGTTAATCTCGAGTTGTTACGATACTACATCGTTATTATTATTCATGTTCAATAAAGGCTGGCTGGTTGCGTCGCAAGCAATTAAGGCTCCTTGGTCGGTCTGAGTGCGCCTGTACGGTGAGTGTCGAATGCACAGGCACCAATGCCGAGAAAACATAGGCCTTTTTTGCGCTGCAGCATCAGGCCCAATTTCGTCTTAATCCGGCCCTGCTCACAACTCTCTGCATAAAGAGGTGCTTCCTGCCTTCCATCCTAAAAGCAGCTCCTGTTCATTTCCACTGATGTCTTCGAGTGCCTGATTCACCCTTAAGCTGAAAGAATGTCACTGGATCAACTTCATCAGTGCCTTTGAGGATTTTAAATACCCAAATGAGCCCCCCACGCAGTCCTTTCTCTTCGAGACTACACAGGTTTAATTCTCTGAGTCCCTCACAGCACGACATGTCCTTCAGTCCCATGATGCACTTGGCTGCTCTCCTCTGCATTGTGTCAAGTGCTGCTCTGTCCTTCTTGTAGCGCGGTAACCAGAACTGCACACCAAACTCCAGATGCGTAGTGCATTACATACACTCACTGGCCACTTTATTAGGTACGCCTGTTCAACTGCTTGTTTATGCTAATCTCTAATCAGCCAATCACGTGGCAGCAAATCAATGCAATTAGGCATGTAGACATTGTCAAGACGACCTCCTGAAGTTCAAACAGGGCATCAGAATGGGGAAGAAGAAAGGAGACTGAAGTGACTTTAATTAATAATTAACTTACTTTATTTGCTATTTACAATTTCTTGTATACAGAATTTATTTTTCACACACCCTAACTTACTCAGAGTTTTGGGGTCAGCTATTTGTACAGAGCCTATGTAGCAATGGCCGGTTAAGGGCCTTGCTCAAGGGCCCAACAGAGTAGCATCCCTTCTGTCACTGTCAGGATTCAAACTCAGCTCCTTAACCAAAGAGAAACCAGTTTGAACATGGTATGGTTGTTGGTGCCAGACAGGCTGGTCTGAGTATTTCACAAACTGCTGATCTACTAGGAATTTCACATACAACCATCTCTAGAGTTTACAGAGAAGAGTCAGAAAAAGGGGAAAATATCCAGTGAGTGGCAGTTCTGTAGGTGAAAATGCCAGAGGTCAGAGGAGAATGGACAGACTGGTTTGATCTGATAGAAAGGCAGCAGGAACTGAAATAAGCACTCGTTACAACTGAGGTAAGCAGAAGAGCATCTCTGAACGCACAACACGTCGAACCTTGAAGCAGGTGGGCTACAGCAGCAGGAGACCACAGTGGGTGACACTCCTGTCAGTTAAGAACAGGCAACTGAGGCTACAATTAACATGGACTTACCAAAACTGGACAATAGAAGATTGGTCTGATGAGTCTCAGTTTCTGCTGAGACATTCAGATGCTGGGGTCAACATCATGAAAGCAGGGATCGATCCCACCTTGTATCAACCGTTCAGGCTGGTGGTGGGGGTGTTTAAAATGCTGCTTTTGGTTTAGTCAGTCAGTCAGTCATTATACAACCCGCTATATCCTAACACACTGTCACGGGGGTCTGCTGGAGCCAATCCCAGCCAGCACAGGGCGTAAGGCAGGAACAAACCCCGGGCAGGGCGCCAGCCCACCGCATGGCACCCACACACCAAGCACACACTAAGGACAATTTAGGATCACCAATGAACCTAACCTGCATGTCTTTGGACTGTCGTAGGAAACCCACGCAGACATGGGGAGAACATGCAAACTCCACGCAGGGAGGACCCAGGAAGCGAACTCAGTCTCTTTACTGTGAGGCAGCAGTGCTACCACTGCGCCACCGTGCCGCTCCCTTATGGTTCACAGAGCCTTAAATCATCTTGCTCCATCCTATATTTCAGGATGCCTCTCACCTTATACTCCAAATTGTAACCTTAGATCTTCAAATGAGGGTCTGCTTAGAATTCCAAGAGCTAAACTTAAGAGAAGTGGTGAGGCGGCCTTCTGCTGTTATGCACCTCAAATCTGGAATACGAGTTTACCGATAGAAATTCGCCAGGCTAATACGGTGGAACACTGTAAAAAGAATGCTAAAAACCAGTAATTGTAACATGGCTTTCTCACAGCTTCATTTTTGTGTAACCCTGATATTCTGTATATGCATTGATTTATCGTTTATTTCATGGCTCCACAATCCGTACTAACCCCCTACTTTGTCTGCTGTTCTTTTTCTATTTTTTTGTGGTGGTGATCGGCGCCACCACCACGTGATCAGGGTGCCATGCAGTCCTTACATTGATGGATTGAAGGCCAGAGGTCCACATGAAGAGCATTGTCGAAGTCTTCCACGTGAAGCCTGAAAACCATGAGGACTGATTGAGGTCATTAATGTTAGGGTGGGCTGGGTGGTCTCGTGGCCTCGGAACCCCTGTAGATTTTTTTTTTTTTTTTTCTCCAGCCCTCTGGAGTTTTTTTTTTCTGTCCTCCCTGTCCATCTTAACTTACTTTATTCTTTGTTAATTAGTATTGCCTAATTTTATTTTTATATTTTTTTCTTTCTTCACCTTGTAAAGCACTTTGAGCTACACCATTTGTGTGAAAACGTGCTGTAGAAATAAATGTTGTTGCTGCTGTTGTTGTTGAAGGAAGGTAATTCCACACCAGACCAGTGGGTGGCGAGGTGCACTGATCCTTTCTCCACTGCAGAATTATGGGAAATTCCGCCTGGCCTCTGTGATGTCACTTCTGGTCCAGAAGACGCTCCTTCTGGTCACAAGACCAAATTTTTTTTTTTTTTTTCCTGTCCTTCTAGTCATCAGTCCGTACTTTATTCTTTCTTACAGTGGAACCTCGGGTCACGACCCCTTCTGGTCACGAGCCTGATGACATCACAGCCATAATCACCTCACTTCCTCTGCCGCACTTTAAATTCCCATCATCTCTAACTCACCAGTTAGTTTTGTTTTGGAGTCAAACCTGTACACATCTGTACTAAAAAGGTCTTCCATTTGCAGCCAGTAAACATTATGCAGGTGGTGGACCCCAAATCTCTTTATGGCTCTTGGCTCATCTTTGACAACCATTTTTTACATCTTACATCCTCAGGTTTTTACAGTTTTCTTTCCATAGTAAGGCTTTTGTAAATTTTGAGACATTTTTAAGCACTTTGTAAACTCTGACTATTTGAGGCCTAGTAGGCCGAAGCTTCCCAGTTTGCCTGGGTCAGGCTCTTCTGTGATGGCCAGTTGGGTTTCTGGCCAGTGTTTTGTGGCCTGTGCTATTTTTGACAAAACAATCTTAACAACCTTTAAGAAGTATTGGGAAAAGATATTGTAATAGGGTTGCCATATTTCCTGACCTAAATAAGTGGACACAAAAATAAAAAAGATGAGAGGTTGGGGGGTTCTCCATGTCAGTGTGGGGTGGAGTGGCGTTGCCCTCTTTGGGGTGTGGTGTTTGTAATCACTTCTATAATGTCCATGATGTGTGCGGTGCAACGTCTGAGAATCCTTTGTCTAAGGTACAACAATGAAACAATGGTTTCAAAGTGCTTGTGTACTTTACTTATACAGGAAGGATTTAACGGAAAAGAAAACTCATTGACAGAAGCTGCTTGCCTGATGCCAGATACACTTATGTACTGAAAACTGTTTTTGTTTCTGAAATTCAGGATGCCTGTTTCTTCTAGAAGGAAACAATCACTTCTGCCCAAGCTGATGTTAACAGTTTACTGCTATCACCCACGTGCGCATAGGAGGCAGTCGAAGAGCTTAACTGAGGGTAAGTTGTCACCTCTGTGGTTGATGTGATGTACTAACCTCTTTTTTCCTCCTCTGCAGATGACCAGAAGGGATGCCCAGCTAAACTGGTATCAAATTCCTGTCCAGGCCATGCCCCCTTACGGAACTCACTTCCGGCACTTTCCCCCGGCCTCTTCCTGCTCACCACTTATAAAAGGCCCACACATTTCCTCCGAATTCAGTTCTGCTTTGGACTCCGTCTTTTGTGATTACTCGCTAATTTGCTTGTTTTCCTTGCAATATATAGAGTGGATCCCCAAATCTTTATCTCTGTTTTTCTTGTTATTACACTGTATTGCTCTTCTTACAGACAGACCTCAGTATGTGTGTCTTGGGAACTGCAGGTCTGACATTGTGGTCAGCAACACAGGAGCGCCGCAGGGGACTGTACTTTCTCCGGTCCTGCTCAGCCAACATACATCGGACTTCCAATACAACTCGGAGTCCTGCCACGTGCAAACGTTCACTGACGACACTGCTATTGTGGGCTGCATCAGGAGTGGGCAGGAGGAGGAGTACAGGAACCTAATCAAGGACTTCCTTAAATGGTGCGACTCAAACCACCTACACCTGAACACCAGCAAAACCAAGGAGCTGGTGGTGGATTTTAGGAGGACCAGGCCGCTCATGGACCCCGTGATCATCAGAGGTGACTGTGTGCAGAGGGTGCAGACCTATAAATACCTGGGAGTGCAGCTGGATGATAAATTAGACTGGACTGCCAGTACTGATGCTCTATGTAAGAAAGGACAGAGCCGACTATACTTCCTTGTGAATTTCCCATTGGGATTAATAAAGTATCTATCTATCTATCTATCTATCTAGAAGACTGGCGTCCTTCAACATCTGCAATGAGATGCTGCAGATGCTCTATCAGACGGTTGTGGCGAGCGCCCTCTTCTACACGGTGGTGTGCTGGGGAGGCAGCATTAAGAAGAAGGACACCTCACGCCTGGACAAACTGGTGAGGAAGGCAGGCTCTATTGTAGGCATGGAGCTGGACAGTTTGACATCTGTGGCAGAGCGACGGGCACTCAGCAGACTCCTGTCAATCATGGAGAATCCACTGCATCCACTGAACAGGATCATCTCCAGACAGAGGAGCAGCTTCAGCGACAGACTGCTGTCACTGTCCTGCTCCACTGACACACTGAGGAGATCGTTCCTCCATCACACTATGTGACTCTTCAATTCCACCCGGGGGGGTAAACGTTAACATTATACAAAGTTATTGTCTGTCTGTATACCTGCATTGTTATCACTCTTTAATTTAAAATTGTTTTTTGTATCAGTATGCTGCTGCTGGAGTATGTAAATTTCCCCTTGGGATTAATAAAGTATCTATCTATCTATCTATCTATCTATCTATCTATCTATCTATCTATCTATCTATCTATCTATCTACTCCAGCTCCTTTTCCATTTTGCCATACTGTATGAGGCAGAAAAAGTAAAAAGTTACCTGGACCACACAATTTCCACACAAGCATATGACTCCCATTGATAATAAATCTGTACAAACATTCATTTTGTCTTTCTTCATACCAAACAGCAGCTAAGCCACTCCATTACGTAAGAGGAAACGGCGCCTCAGTTAAAAAAGGGTGTGTTATCACACGGGCAAAAGACGCCTTTTTTTTTTTTTTTGTTAGATCCATATTTTCAAACGCATAGTTTTAACATTTCTTGCATAACTTTCAACTCTGTCAACACAACTCCCAGCTGACTCCCTACAGAATAAAGAAGGCTTAAAGAGTGTACGCAGTTCACCAGTGCTACTCAGAAACATCTTTGTCTTCTAAATAAATATGGCACATGAATAATCATTAAGTCTTTTGTGTATTTTAAGTCCAATCTGTAGATATCTTACTATACCTTTAAGAAATGTGCCAAGGGATGAATGAGATTGGCAACTCCCATTTGAAATGCTGCCAAGGGGGCCCCATGGCTATTGTGCTGCTGAAAGAATATTGTCTAGCTGGTAATTCCTGCAGTAAGCAATCTAGCTGATAAGACACCCAAATCCGAAAAACAAAGTATGATATATATATATATATATATATATATATATATATATATATATATATATACACTGTATATTATATATATATATATATATTATATATATATATATATATAATATACAGTATATATATATATATATATATATAGTAAATAAAGGTATGTTTACAGTTGTTTGAATGGAAAACAACATGCAAGGTATGATAATTACAATAGCTTTATTAACTCAATTGCTTTAAGAAGAAGACAAATAATACAAATAAATAACAAAATGATTAATAAATACATAATGATAAGAATAAACTCTGTGTTTTGCATACTCGAAACTGTAAATCTACTTTTGCCCACCTCTGTATATATGTTGCCGCACCCACTACACAACGAAACAACTCTGATTCAGGGACTGCAGAGGATGAGTTATGAGGAAAGATTAAAAGAGTTGAGCCTTTACAGTTTAAGCAAAAGGAGGAGACCTGACTGAAGTGTTTAAAATTATGAAGGGAATTAGTGCAGTGGATCGAGACTGTGAGTTTAAAATGAGTTCATCAAGAACATGGGGACACAGCTGGAAACTTGTTAAGCGTAAATTTCGCACAAACATTAGGACGTTTTTCTTTACACAGAGAATCACAGACACTTGGAATAAGTGGCCAAGAAGAGTTGTAGACAGTAAAACTTTAGGGACTTCAAAACTTGGCTTGATGTTAATTTAGAAGAATTAAGTGGACAGGACTGGTGAGCTTTGTTGGGCTGAGTGGCCAGTTCTCATCCCGATTGTTCTAATATTATGATGTGACAGATTGCCAAGAAACTAAAGATTTCATACAGAGGTGTCTATTACTATCTTGAGATAACAGGGTGAACCTAACCAGGAGGGAAAAAGAAGGGTAAGGCCAAGATGGGCAACTACATAAAGAGGAGAAGAACATCCGAGCGTGTAGTTTGAGAAACAAACACCTTACAGGTGCTCAGGTGGCTTCTTCCTTAAATTCACACCAAATACCAGTGTCATCTACAACAGAAAAAAAGAACAATTCTAGGTTGCTGGCCTTAGAGGCAGAGATTTAAAGAAAAAGTTGTATCTACAAGTGGCAAATTAAAAGAAAAGGTTAAAATAAGCCAAGGAACACAGACATTGGACAGAAGGCGATTGGAAGAGAGTATGATGGTCAACATCTACTCCTGAATCGTGACTAATAGTGTGAAAGGTCTTACTGTATGTACACTGCTATCATTTTCCGGTGTTATTTATTTAACAACATTTGTTTTGCTAGCTATAAGCATATGGCTGGATAGATAGATAGATAGATAGATAAGTATGACTTGACATGTGGCATATCAGACATGATATCTTTTCATGGAGATTTCTAATATTGTTTGCTGTTGTCCAGCATCGGTCTTTATTGAGTCCTGATCTATCAGAAGCTTTGTTTGAATGTCTTTTCTCTACAAAAACATAAGATCGACTTTTGTCTCGGCCATCACTACAAAGTACATGGGGTAAATCACATCCATCCATCCATCCATCCTCCAAAAGCGCTTTATTCTGAGTAGGGTCACAGGGAAGCTGGGAGCCCATCCCAGCATGCATAGTGTGGAAAGCAGAAACAACCACAGGAAAAGACGTCAGGCCATCACAGAGTGAACACACACACACACACACACACACATCAGGGGACAACTTACCATTGCCAGTCCTCTTAACCTTCATGTCTATGGACTATACAAAGAAACCCATGTAGACACGGGGAGAACATGCAAACTCCACGGGTTGAGCACTCAGGATGGGAGCCCTGGTCTCTGTATTGCAAAGCAGCAGCAGTACCACTGTGCCACTGTGTAAGAACAATAAAAAAAAAATACAATTATTTTGGGATTTAGTATTCCTTTATGCAATTTCAGCCAATGAATTTATTAATCAGCAGAGGTATGTCAAGAAACGCTACTGGGGTGCTTCACCCTTATAGAAATACACTTTTTATAATGCCTTACTAACTGCTCCTTCATCTTTAGCCAAGTCTTAATTTTTCTTTTGGTAATTTTTGTGTGTATTTGAGGTGGGTTGTTATTGTTATTTGTTATAATATTTCTTGTGCTTTTGTAAAAAGCTAAACATAGACTTGCATCCCTTTTGGAAATTCTTGCATTGCATTCGATGCTACCGGGTCAGTCTGCAGCAGGGCTATTCAAGTAGTTCTGAGTACAGGCCAAGTTATGAAAATAACACCAGTCAAGGGGCCATTTTTTTTCAGAAGCTAAAAAAAAATTGTACCATAACCTTTCTGTATTTTTAGTTTACCTTTTCTAATTGCAAAGGAGTTAAAAAAAAAACTGCAGAAGGAGATTTTGTACTTACACTTTGTCAGTTCATCATGTCCTCACATTCACTTCACAAACAAAAATTATGCAGACAATTCACTCCACCCTTTATATCACACATCTGTAAACTGCACATCACTGTAGTAACACACCTACATGCATAGTAACACATCGATAGGCCTGTACGTATGGCACTCTATCGAGCCACAAGTCATTTTCAAATGGCTCTGTATACTGTATCCTAACACACATTACAGTCTTTTACCTAACAAAACATATCTCGTTTACATCTGCTGTATTCGTCATCTAATGGAAATGACATTTTGTCGCTCTAACAAAAACATTTAACTCAAGAAAACGCAGTGCACAGGCAGCAGTACAGCTGCTGGCCAGTGACTGATGTTCAATCACTTGTCTTAATGGTTTTCATATGAAAGAATGCCATCTCGTTTGTGTACATCAAGGTCAAAGCTTCCCCTTTCTACATACACATAACGCACTGTGCATGGAGTCCGCAAGTGTATGTCCCTGAAGCCCAGAGCCACCTCCCTTGGAGCTCCAAGTAGGTAGAGTTGACTCCAATGGGCATCATGAGAGTCTAGCTACAGTATAGACCTCCAGAACTCTGCCCTTTTACACTATGGTTAAGATTTGGATTGTGGGAAGGTTATCTGATTCAAATAATGGCAAGAACTGTCAAGTAAGTTAACTCCACCTACTTGGAGTTCCAGGGTGGAGGCATAGAGCTGCAGAGATACCAGACTCAGGACCCATGATCTAAGGGTCAATGAATGAGGGAGGGGGTTTGTGGCAGACCTCCACAGCTCCGCAATTCAGGAGCTTTGCTGGACAGCCATTTGGATTGCATGTTTTTGTCTCTTGCTTTGTTTTTCTTAAAAAATTTTATTTCTTGATGAGGGCTTGGTTTCTCTTTGAATGGACTTGTTTCAATTAAAAGTCAGATGGAAGTTCTTCAGCAAACAGTGATATTTTTCTAACCCTTCTTACTAATTTTTACAAGGGGTGCCAATAATAGTGGAGGGCACTGTAGATAGATAGATTTTATTCTTAGTACAGTAGGCAGGACAGATAGATAGATAGATAGATAGATAGATAGATAGATAGATAGATAGATAGATAGATAGATAGATAGAGTGGACACTGGCCCGGACACCGATGGTTCACCCAACACACGTTTATTATACATATTTAACGTATTATTTACAGTGCACACAACCCTAAAAAATCCCCCAAAGTTCAGGCCTCTCAATGCCTCTCTCTTCTCTTCAGGTCGCCTCCTTTTCTCTCCTCCCGAGCTCCGTCTTTCTCTCGCTCCCGACTCAAGCCAACTAATAGAGGAGAGACGGTCCCTTTTGTAATCACCCGGATGTGCACCAGGTGCCTCCCGATTCACCTTCGCCAGCACTCCCCAGTGTGGTGGAAGTACCGGCCGTGCACCCGGAAGCACTCCGGGTGTCCCTGGTCGTCTTCCCCCCAGCACTTCCGGGTGTGGCGGAAGTGCTGAGGACCAGGGCTCTCCAGACATCTACCCCCTATAGGGTTGAGCTTCCAAGCTCAGTTCCCGTGGTCCCCAAAGCCACCAGGGCGGTCGCCTCCTCGTGGTCTGGAGGAGGCGTAATCCCTCCTCCGATCCTTCCGGGCATCCCGGATGGGTGCAACCCCCAGCCATTTGCCACAATAGATAGATATTATTTGTCCCCAGGTGTAAATTTGGCTTTTTACAGAAGCTCTTTACTTGACTCGGGTCACTTAACTCTCCCACAACCCTAATCTTTACCATAGTGTAACTGGGAGTTAAGGCATAACATCACAGAAGTATAATGGAGGTCTGCAGATAGAGTGTATTGGGATTACTGCTGTTTTGTAAATCATCCAATTAATGCTGTTAACAGTGCTATGGTGTGATAATTCATTAATGAGAACTGACATGGCTTTAAGTCAAAACCAGTCAGGATCACAGAAAAGAAGAAAAATAAATGAAAGCACGAAGTAATCCCTTGGGTTGCACGTGCACGTGTGTTTAGAAATCTAAATCTGTCTAACTTTCAATAAGCTAGTGTAAGAATAACAATAGAAACAGATGAAGATAATTGGCAGATTGAAAAAGAGCAATGGCAAAACAATGGTAAAAATCTTTTCTTATGCAAGTCTCAATTTGACTCGCCTCAAGATGGTGGTGGAGCCAGTTTTCACTCTGATGAACAGAAAGAGATTAGTTCATGTGTTCTGGATCCAGAAGTGACATCATTTGAGATGCGACTGTTAATCACGGCTTCTGCAGAGGAAGGAAGAGAACAGACATTAGGCAACAGCGCCAGCCCCTGGTTGGGAGTGTAGTTACATTTATATGAGCCATGAAGTTGTCTCCCAAGTAAATGTGCAACACTAGCTAATGTTACATCAGTTGCCACCACTCTAAAGCTAGCGGTTTGCTGGAGTAATGGGGTACCATTATGTGTAATAGTTTTGATAATGAGTGTTTAACAGATATCATGATGTTATAGTACCTAGCTGTCACATAGTTGTGGATTATTTATTACCACCATATAGACCTCAGGACCTCTTCACGTTGTTAAAGGCTGCTAACATTAGTCAACATATGAGGTGCTCTGAGTGTTGTTGCATTAAGGACACGTTTGTATATTTCACCAACACAGGTGGTTCTTTTGCTTACTAGTTAGTTAACGGATGAATTGTGGAAAAGCACCAAGCAAGCAAGTTTGACTTTGAACTTCAATTGTTGGTTAATTTTATTGGGAGCTAACATCACTGATTTAGTTAATGTCTTTTTGCTTCCTGCTCCCTTTGGAAGTTTAGTTAATTTCATAAGTCTCAGGGATACATTTGCAGGTTCATTTTTTAAACGTCAGCTTCATTTTGACCCTGTCTCTATGGCATTAAGTTTATTAAACATGTTCAGTAACAGTATTAACATTTTTTATTTTATTATTATTATTATTATTTGTAGTAGTAGTGGTAATAGTCATATTTTGTGTTATTATTATTAGTAGTAGTATTTTCCATGTTATTAGTAGCAGTAGTAATAGTAGCATATTATTATGATTAGTATTTTATTTATTATTATTGTTATTATTATTATTATTAGTAGTAGTATTTTATTTATTATTGTTATTATTATTACTATTATTATTAGTAGTAGTAGATTTCATGTATTATTATTATTAGTAATAGTAGTATTTTATTTATTATTATTATTATTAGTAGTAGTAGCAGTAGTAGTAGTTGCATTTTATTTATTATTATTATTATTAGTAGTAGTAGTATTTTATTTATTACTGTTATTAGTAGTAGTAGCAGTTGTATTTTATTTATTATTGTTATTATTATTATTAGTAGTAATATTTTATGTATTATTGTTATCATTATTAGTAATAGTAGTATTTATTATTATTAGTAGTAGTCGTAGTAGTATTTTATTTATTATTGTTATTATTAGTAGTAGTAGTGGTATTTTATTTATTATTGTAATTAGTAGAAGTAGTAGTAGTATTTTATTTATTATTATTATTATTATTATTATTAGTAGTAGTAGTAGTAGTAGTAGTAGTAGTAGTAGTAGTAGTAGTAGTAGTAGTAGTAGTAGTAGTAATATTTTATTTATTATTGTAATTAGTAGAAGTAGTAGTTGTATTTTATTTATCATGGTTATTATTATTATTATTATTGTTATTATTATTAGTAGTAGTATTTTATGTAATATTGTTATTATTATTAGTAATAGTAGTATTTTATTTATTATTATTATTAGTAGTAGTATTAGTAGTAGTAGCAGTAGTAGTCGTAGTATTTGTATTTTATTTATTATTGTTATTATTATTAGTAGTAGTGGTATTTTATTTATTATTGTTATTAGTAGAAGTAGTAGTATTTTATTTATTATTATTATTAGTAGTAGTAGTAGTACTAGTACTAAAATAGCTGTTTTTGTTGTTGTTGTATGACAAGTCACAAGTGATACTTTTAGCTATATCAAGTAACAAAGAGTAACAGCAAAATGATACCCTGGACCACCACCACCATCATCATCATCATTATTATTATTCCTAATTAGGCTTTCATTTATAAAGGAAACAAATCAATTTGTATATTAGTGCCATTAAATACGATGAAAGTCCAAATCTTTGGATTTCCTTCTGAATTGCAGGAACTCTCCCACTTACAGTTGCATCTGCTGAGCAGTTTTTCAAATCTTAAGCACATCAAGTCACACTTTAGGCCACCCAGGGCCATCTTATTGTATGGGCATTGGCCGGGGTCCCCGGGAGTACAGAGGCCCACAATGTTTCTGATGCCTATGTCTGTTTCACTATCAAAACAGGGGCCCCAGTGCACAACTTTGCCCGGGGGCCTATGATGGTGGTTAGTCACCCGAGTCACCTCTGGCACAAGAACGTGTAAGCAGCTTGGCTACCATCAGCATCAACACAGACCTCGCACAGAAGCTGCCGTGTGATTTTTGATTTGATTTTGATGACCTCATAGATGACTTTGCCTGCAGAAAATGGAGACTTGTGCTGTTGTGATATGCAACAAATAGACTGAAGGAATACCAAAACATTCATTTTCAAGTTTTGACTTTTTTTTTAAGATATATTTTAAAAAATATGTTTTTACTTGACGTTAAAAGGCTATATTTAAGTTTGTGATGTGTGCTTCTTTGTTTTTTCATTATTCATTCATATGCTTATTGTTCAAATTAAATAATAATGTATTTAGTACTTAATGTTTAGTGAGGGGCCCAAGGTGAAGTTTCCGTTTTGGGCCCCAGTTTGGCTAGGGGTGGCACTGGTTGAGGTGATCATGGTGCCTGCAGTAAAACAGACAGCCAATGTCTCCTCGAATAGCTTCTGAAGTTTGTAATGGTAAGCAGGAGAGCCTGGTAGCAAGTTGGTATTGAAGTTAAGGTATGTTGTCTTGAAAAGCCTCTGGGATTACATCTTGCCTGAAGAAGGGGCCCGAGTTGCCTCGAAACCTTACATATTGTAATCTTTTAGTTAGACAATAAAAGGTGTAATTTTGCTCGACTTCTCACTACATCCATAACGGCTAACACGGAACAACACCCTTGTACTACTTGAAAAACCTCTGAAAGTTAATTTTCCTTCATCACCAATGAGCTCCAATTTCACAGTAAACATGCAACTTCACTCAAACTGGAACAAGCATGTAACTTTTTGTTCTCATCTTCAGGATAGTGTTGTCTTTTTCGGTGACTAGTTAAAACTGACTGTTAGCACTGACATGCAGAGGTGGGTAGTAACGAGTTACATTTACTCCGTTACATTTTCTTGAGTAACTTTTTAAAAAAAATTATACTTCTAAGAGTAGTTTTACTGCACCATACTTTTTACTTTTACTTGAGTACATTTGTGAAGAAGAAACACTACTCTTACTCCGCTACATTGGGCAACACTCGAATCGTTATTTTTTTTCCCATTATATACGCTGTATTCCAAACATGCACCCCCACGCGGCCGCCGCAGGTAAAGTGAGACTTGTTGTACGTGCACAAGCTGCCTTGTTCTAATGCTATTTGGAGGGCAAGTGAATATGCAATATTATACTGTCAGTGTACAGTCAGTATATCTCGTCACTGTAAGTAGTTTGCACTGTTCAGACATACATGTTACCTACTGTAGGTATTGGCTTCAAAAGCTTTGTTGTGAAAAACTGAGATTTGGAACTTTGTGTTATTTTTGCATCTTTATTTTGTAAAAGTGTTATTTATTTGTACTCATTTTTTATTTTATTATTTGGAAAAAGCAGCATTTGCACATTATTTTATATTTTTGTCTGTCTTATTACATTTCTAAAAAAATAAATCATTTATTACGATCAAACAATTTCTCAGTACTTCAGTAGTCTTTTCACCAAATACTTTTTTACTGTTACTTGAGTAATTTTTTGGATGACTACTTTTTACTTCTACTTGAGTAATATTATTTTAAAGTAACACTACTCTTACTTGAGTACAATTTTTGGCTACTCTACCCACCTCTGCTGACAAGGTGGGACAAGCAAGAATATCTGACGCATTTTATAGGCCTGACATGTGTCTCCCAAAACTAAGATTCAAAGTGATCTTTTTTTTAAATTAGTAAGCAATAACCTATCAAAGGGCCAGTAAAAACCTATTTAGAGAGCCAAATCGGCAAAGGGGCCGCTAATTGAATAGCCCTATTCGAAGGGGTGCCCCACTACGGTAGATTAAACGACTGCAGAAGTAGATCTATGGATATAAGATTCTTTCCAAAGTCAATAGGAGTAGCGTTAAAATTTTCTCCTTTACCTCTGAACTTTGTCTCGGCAGGTGTCTTCTCTCATTGGCCGGCCACTCCGCATTCAGGTCTGCGGCTCGCAGGCTTCCGTTCGCTTCCTTTCTTTAAATCAGCGCTTGGCGGTCCGGCGGGTGCGCGCGCGCCCCTCCCTCCTGCTCTCTCTCCGTCCAGCGGCCGTCAGGTGACGTCATGGTGCGAGTGCGCGCGTCAGAGCGAGCGGAGCGGCCACAGGGATACCGGCTCGTGTGATCCAGCAACGGCGTTCAGAGTAAACGGACAGAACCGCGCCGGGCTCAAACACACTGGAGGCTGACATTTCAACGCGCGTGGATTTACTGTGTTTGTATATTTAACAATTCGGGAGAAATCTCTAGAAGTGCCAGCCGCCGTTATATCCATCACTTTTGCTCGCTTGCCGCAAGCCCGCGCTCTTCCCTGTGACCAGTACATGATGAATTAACGTGTTTGTGTTTATAACCCGGAAAAGAAGACAGGAAGCCCCTCGGCTATTTTTTAACACTGTAACTGTTCTCCTTTTAAAGAGCAATTGAAGAGAGCGAGCGGCGCACTTGAGCTCGGCTTGTATCAGCCTGTCAGTCAGTCAGCGGCGGCGGCGGCAGCGGCACACAGCGCAGCCTACCGCCCGGACAGCTCTCCTCATCTCGTCCGGTCTGTCCGTGCAGCAGGAGCCGTTATCAGGGAATACAAGGCTACAGGCGACACTTCAGGACAAGGGACCCACGCCTCGCTTCACGCCGCACCCCTGCACCGTGTCCTCCCTCTACTCCTCCTTCTCAGGCGTTCACATCCGGATTCACTTGGTAAGTAGTGATGCTTTGCAATTTCTCGTTTGTTTTTTTAAAAAGACGGGAATCCCGTTTATATGGCACGGCTCCCAACGTCACGTTTGACAAGTACGCCGTTTTCTTTAATGACAACAGCCCCGCTTGTCGTGACTTGTGTAGATGTCGAACTGTGACAAGTTCAAGGTCAGCACTGTTAACTTTCGTTAATATTATCGACAGGGGTCGGTTACCACCTCCCACCCCATGCTTCACCCCCTCCCCTGCTCATTCCTGTTCGGTCGAATTGGAAGCGAGCATTGCAGTCCGGAATTGGAATACGGTGGTGACCTTCAGCTGGCCGAAGGGAGAAAAAGAACAAATGCTCGAGGAATTCATTATCCGGGTCAAGAAGTCGCCACTTTAAGAAATTAGATTATCGGGATTGCTTAGATAAATACTTGTCATCCGATTAAAGCGATCGTAAACTTGGTCATTTAGTAAGTGCCCAGCTGCATTGAGACTGTGTTTAATCTTAGTAGATTATTTATTTTAGTTCTCAGAAAGTGCGATGTCTTCTACTTCATATTCTTTAACCGTTTTGATGGAGATCGCCATACATTGTTTTACAATGAGGCTACTTGTGAAAGGCGCTATATGAAATAAAGATTAAGATGGACTTATCCGTTCAGATGCAGCGGTATGTTCAACATGATGTCTAATCAAGCAGTTACCTTTGTTTCTGTCTTTCTTGTATCTTCAGTTGTGATGTTATTTGTTTGGGTTCTCCAAGGCTGACCTAGTATGAACCCTAATGCTTCCTCTTGTCTGAGTGCAGTTGTAGAGGAATCCACTAAAGATGTCTGACTGGCCCTTTTTAAGGTAGACTAATTGAGGCACATGTTCTGGCAGTCCAGCGATGCTGTTTAGTATAAAGTTGGCTTTTTTCCTTCCTAATATCTTTCTTGTATGGTCAGCTGCATGGCTGGACTGGGAAGCTTATTCTGTCCGGGAATCCCAAGTCTAACCCAGGCCAGGCCATACAATATACATCAGTTTTCTTGTACAGGCACAGACTCAAAAAACCAACAAACACTTTTTTGTCTTATGAATGAGGAGACAGTAGATTCAGCTTTTACGCATACTTTTCACTCTTAAGTATTAGTCTAAAGACAACCTCTGATAAAGTGTGGAACAACACTTCCTAAATAAATCATGCAGTTCTATAATATTTATATCAAAACAAAAGTGCAAAAAGCACTGAACCCCAAAAAGTAGTTGTCAGTGCATAGATTATGTTTGCAATTTCTACTGTGAGTCTGGCATTTCCACAGCCGAGCCGCTGTCCGTGTCTGGATGGTAACGCTGAATAATAATAATAATAATAATACATTTTATTTATATAGCGCCTTTCCCATGCTCAAGGCACTTACAGAATATAATAAAGAACGGCAGAATATACAGTATATAGCATTGTACAAACCAGATAAATAAATAAAGAAGATTAAGACAGTAAATTCTGAAAAAAAACAGACAACATAATTGATGGTCTAGCACACACATACAGGTTACATTGGCATCTTGACAGAGAAGTAAACTGAGAGAAAGGTAATAAAGTCAAGTAGAGCTAAAAGCCTTCCTGAACAGATGAGTTTTGAGTTGTTTTTTAAAAGAATTCATGGAGTCAGCTGACCCAATTAATTTTGGTAGGTCATTCCAGAGTCTGGGCGCTATACAGCTGAAGGCCCTGTCACCCATGGAGTGTAGATTAGTGAGGGGAACCCTAATACTCTTCCACAAAGTTTGAAGTGTTGGTCAAAAAAGACCACTTGGAATTCCTTCAGTAGACAAAAGACTCAAAAAATGTTTCCGTGCTACAGAAGTCTGTCAAGCATCTTTTAAAGAATGCACTTAGTAAACAAAAAACTATGAAACATTTTGTGTAGCCTGCACTTTCTCTCATCGTAGCGCTAAGGTTGAACTGTCAGAGCGCAAGAGACGCACTTTAAAAATGTTAAAATAAAGTAAAAACAAGACTCGTTCATGAAGAAAGTTATGAAATAAAGAACAACAGGTACATTTTAAAACACAAATCGATTCACTTACATACATGTTTGATTAATAAAAACAATAAAATAAAACATTTCCATTGTGAATTTCCCCTTGGGATTCATAAAGTATCCTATCTATCTATCTATCTATCTATCTATCTATCTATCTATCTATCTATCTATCTATCTATCTATCTATCTATCTATCTATCTATCTATCTATCTATCATTTCTTGTAGCCTATTCAGTCACTCTGAGGGGAAAAGGAAAAAAAAAACCTTAAAAATGTGATCATACGCTACACTTCATTAAAATTTGAAACAAAAATAAAACAAAATAAATACACAGTAACAAATACCAAAACCCATACAACATCCAAATATAATTCAAAGTATATTATAAACTTTTAAACAATCTTCATGTATTAATTTAATCACAAAAGCACCAGGCGTATGCGCATCTCATCACTTTACTCCTGTTTAACTGTCAGAGCGCGAGATGCACGTGAAGTCAAAACTTTTTTTGAACAAAAACGAGAAACCGTCCAACCAGAAAAGAAACCTGCCAACGTTAAACTGAAAGGATTTGTGCCCGCTACAGAGCATTGACCCCTGCTTGTTTTCCAGTATAATAACATTATATAATTTTCACTGTTGGTTTATTTCACTGGTTGCTCTGAATGCCAGGCCACTGAGAAAGCTCCCGCGGATTGTAAACGTCAGTCCGACTCTGGTCAGCTGTGATGTTATTTTCTTGTTTTTATTGCGGCTGACGTGGTATAATCCCTCACTTTTTTTTTTTTAAATATCTTTTCTGGATGTGGTGGTATAGGACATTATTAAAAATGTCTGTCTGGCAATTTATAAGGCAGGAACATGTGTCATGGTGCTGGAAGTCCAGTTAAAGAGTTCAGCATAAAGTCAGAACAGCCCACTTTCTTCTTTTCTGTTTTTCCTTCTGTCTTTCTAAGCTCTGATGCCTTTTTTTCCCTTTTTCTTTTCTTTTTTTTTTGTTTTTGAAGCTGACATGGTACCAAAACCTAATATTTTGTCTTTTCTGGGTACAGTAGTATAGGACACCCATTAAAGATAGATGGGGTGACTAGCCCCTGTTAAGGCAGAGACACATGTAGTTCAGCTTCACTGTTTGGTGTAAAGAATGAACAGTCAAAGTGTGTTTGTCCATTCATTCTTTCTCTATCTCTCTGAATGAACAGCCAACATTTTCTCTTTCTATCTGTCTGTCCTTCTTTTATTATCACCCGTGGTGTTGCAGTCTTTGCTTGGTTTCTTTAAAGCTGACCATATAGTGGTACAGGAGATATCCAGTTGAAGAGGTCTGGCCATCCCTTTTATTTTGGTTTTGGAAGTTCAGCTAAACTGTACAGTGTAAAGTCTATAAACAGTCCTTTCTTTCTGTCTCAGCTGTGATGTTATTTTCATGGTTTCTTTGAGGCTGACACGATGCCTGCCCTTACGTTTCCTCATTTCAGGATATGATGGCCTAGGATATCCAACTCTAGATGTTTGGCAGGTTAAGGTAGAAGAGCATGTCAGGGTTCTGGTAGTCCTGCTACATTGTTCAGTATAAAGTATGATCAGCCAGCATTTTGCATTTCTTTTTTTCTCTTTTCTTCTGTTTTTTTGTATTATCAGCTCTGATGTTATTTGTTTGATTTATTGAGGCTTAACACAGTGCCAGTCCCTCATGCTATGCTCTTTTCTGGATGCAGTAGTATAGGACATGGGTGGGCAATGTCGGTCTTGGTCCAGGTTTTTGTTCCAACTCAGTTTCTTAATGAGAAGTCAATTACTGCTGATGAAGCATTTATTGCTTAAGTGACATTTTGATGCTTCATTTTAGTGGTCTTGCTTGTTAAGGTTCCCCCCACCCTTAATTGCTTATTTCAATTTTAAACCGCTGCATTCACTGTTTAATGGTTCCTTATTAGCAATAAGATGTCCATGACACCGAGGTTCGATTCCCGAGAGGGAGTGCAGTGGAGTGTGTACACCTGATGAGCCCAGAATGAGGGCGAAACACGTGTCGTGTACTCTACTGCGGTGGGTTGGCACCCTGCCCAGGATTGGTTCCTGCCTTGTGCCCTGTGTTGGCTGGGATTGGCTCCAGCAGACCCCCGTGACCCTGTGTTCGGATTCAGCGGGTTGGAAAATGGATGGATGGATGGATGTCCATGACAAAGCAGCCAGCAGTTCTCCATCTAGCTTGTTTCCATTTACATCTCTGTGGGTTCATCATTCACCGTTTGATTTAATAAAACCCTAAATAGAAAAATGTGACAGACTGAAAATCAAATGTTTTAGGCATCAAATCATTTGGATGACATCCATGGAAAGGAAACAATCTACAATATAAGAACCTTACATTGCAGACTAGCAAGCCATAAAATTAAATAAGGTGTGAGTCTGGCAAGTATTGGTTTCTAATTAAGCAGTTGGGTTGGAATGAAAACCTACAGCAACTGCGGCTCTCCAGGACTGACATTGCCCACCTCTGGTAGAGGACTCCACTACAGATGTCTGGATAATAATAATAATAATAATAATACATTTTATTTATATAGCGCCTTTCCCATGCTCAAGGCACTTACAGAATAAATAAAGAACGGCAGAATATACAGTATATAGCATTGTACAAACCAGATAAATAAACAAAGAAGATTAAGACAGTAAATTCTGAAAAAAAAAAACAGACAACATAATTAATGGTCTCGCACACACATACAGGTTACATGAGCATCTTGACAGAGAAGTAAACTGAGAGAAAGGTAATAAAGTCAAGTCGAGCTAAAAGCCTTCCTGAACAGATGAGTTTTGAGTTGTTTTTTAAAAGAATTCATGGAGTCAGCTGACCTGATTAATTTTGGTAGGTCATTCCAGAGTCTGGGCGCTATACAGCTGAAGGCCCTGTCACCCATGGAGTGTAGATTAGTGACGGGCACAACAAGATTACCAGAATCAGAGGACCTTAGTGGGCGGGCAGGCACATAGTGATGGAGAAGGTCACTGATGTAGTTTGGCGCGAGGTTATTTAAAGCTTTGTAGGTTATTAGTAGGATTTTATATTCGATTCTGTAGGACACAGGGAGCCAGTGAAGGCGGAGCAGGATGGGTGTGATGTGCTCGCTGCTGCTGGCTCAAGTAAGGACTCTTGCAGCTGAGTTTTGAATAAGTTGGAGCTGTGATATAAGATTAGAAGGGGCACCTGCCAGTAGGGAATTACAATAATCGATGCGGGATGTGATAAAAGCATGGACAAGTTTCTCAGCATTAGAGAAGGAGAGGAAGGAGCGAACACGGGATATGTTACGGAGGTGAAAGTAAGAAAGTTTCTTAATGTGATTTATGTGGGCGGAATAAGTGAGGGAGGAGTCAAAAATGACACCAAGATTTTTTACAGTAGAGGCAGGTCTGATGAGATCACTGCCAAGATGGATGACATGTTTTAAGGCAGGGAGCATGTGCCATGATTCTGGAAGTCCAGCTAAACTGTTCAGTATGCAGTCTGAATGGCCTACTTCATTTCGTGTATTATCACCTGTGATGTTTTCTCTAAGGCTGGCATGGTACCATCCCTCATGTTTTCTCATTTTTTGGATGAAGTGGTATAGGATACTCACTAAAGAGGTCTGGCTGGCTTTTTTTAAGGAAGATGCACATACCAGGGTTCTGGCAGTCCATTTACACTGTTCAGTATAAAATATGAATAGCCAGTTTTCTTTCTTATCTTTCTGTCTTTCATGTCTTATCGGGGTGATGTTATTATCACCTGTGGTGTTGCAGTCTTTGCTTGATTTCTTTAAAGCTGACCATATAGTGGTACAGGAGATATCCAGTTGAAGAGGCCTGGCTGTCCCTTTTTTTTTCGTTTTAGAAGTCCAGCTAAACTGTACGGTATAAAGTCTAAACAGTACTTTCTTTCTGTCTCAGCTGTGATGTTATTTTCATGGTTTCTTTGAGGTTGACATGATGCCTGCCGTTACGTTTCCTCATTTCAGGATATGATGGCCTAGGACAGGGGTAGTCAATTATGATTTAAGGAGGTCCGGAGAGAGAAAATTTCCTCATGTACAGGTCCACAGCATCATTATGTTTAAGTTGCATTATATTTTTTTCATTACAATTAATTTATATATTTTGAAGTAGCATTGCTATTGTCTCAACATCTGCACTGTGTGAAGTCAATGACTCAAATCAAACGAAGAAAGTTCAATGCCATTTCAACAATATTTATTTTTAGTGCAACTCTGGACTCTGGAGGGCTACATACAATACAATAAGAAAAAATAAATAACAAAAGTAAAAGCAAGGTAAATTTGACTTTCAACTGAGAATTATAAATAATAAGTACATTAATAATAATAATTAATAACAACAACAAGTTTTAACGTTTCAACAGAAAGAAGACTTGGCCTCATATAAAAATAAAATATATGAGTTTTTAATATGTGCACAACTGAACAGGCGTAACCAGTTTCACAGTAAATCTGATTATCTTTAAATAACTGAACCTATCTTCCCCTCCTTCTTTCCCTTGTATCCCACTGCCTACTTTCTCTTGTTCAGTGAGACCAGTGAGCTCTTACTTGGTCTGCCAGGATTTTAAATCTGGGCTGGAATGGTGTCGGTGCCATCCTCATGCATGTGTGAAGATTGTCATCATTGAATGTTTTTTTTGTGACGTCCCAAAATCCACGCATCTCTGAGGGAAGACTCGTTAGCGAGCTGTTGGCCAGTAAATGAATGTGTTCAAATCCTCGCTGACCGATCGTTAGTTGGCTTTAACAACAACAACATTTATTTATATAGCACATTTTCATACAAAAAATGTAGCTCAAAGTGCTAAACATAATGAAGAAAAAAAAGGCAAAATTTAAGATCGCTTATTTTCTGTAGCCTAACTGGCGAATTTAGTGGGTAACTTTTCTCAAATGTAATTTTGTGCTTAGTTTCATAGTGGTGTTTCACATTTCCGCTTTAAACCACTGCCACCGTCTCAGAGTAGATGAGACACAGCGGTTTCAAGCTTCCTACGGGAAATATGAACATAAACGCCTCGGTCCATTCCGGCTTAAAAGCCCAGTTTTTAGTGTCAAGCTTCTGCCGTTTAGCAAAAGCCATGGCACATTGACTATTTCGTCACTTTTTCTCTGTCTTCTCACTCCTGTATATTTTTCTCTCCATGTCACTGCCACTTCCACAAGAGTGCCAGCTATTTTCACTCAGAATGCAGGTTTTCCACTCCTCTATTCAGTGAAGGCCCACCCTACTCTGCCTGTGATTGGCTGACATTCTTGCCTTCACTTTGACCAATATCAGTATTCATGCTTAAACCCAACCAACTCGAACCCATGAAGGCAGCAAGTACAGTACTGGCCAATCAGAGACACGTAGGAAGTCCCTTTAACCGAGTAGCGGTGTAGAAACACTGTCAGAAAAGAGTCGCCGGTAAAAATGTAATCTCCGCCAAAACTAAATAAAACTCAATGATATGTCTGGGTCCGGACAGAACAGAGTCTGGGTCCAGACCCGGACCGCGGTCCGCCTATTAGTGACCTGTGGCCTAGGATATCCAACTCTAGAGGTTTGGCAGGGCCTTTTTAAGGAAGAAGCACATGTCAGGGTTCTGATAGTCCAGCTACATTGTTCAGTATAAAGTATAAACAGCCAGCGTTTTGCATTTCTCTTTTTCTGTCTTACCTTCTGTCTTTCATGTCTTATCAGGTGTGATGTTTGCCTGTGTTTTTTTTTTTTTTTTTTTTTTGAGGCTGACATGTTGCCATCCCTGACGTCATGTCTTTTCTGGTTGCTGTAGAATAAGGTATCTACTAAAGATGTCTGATTGGCCCTTTTCAAGGCAAGAACATGTACAGTGGTTCTGGCCAATACAGGCAAACTATTCAGTATCAAGCATGGACAGCCCACTTTCTTTCAGTCTTTTGTTCTGCCTTTCTTGCATTATGTTTTTTTTTTGCTTGCTTTCCTTGAGGCTGACACGTTGCCAGGACAAATGTTTCATTTCCTCTTTATCTGTGTGAAGTACGGTTATACACATGGGTGGTATAGGACAGCCGCTAAAAAATGTCAGGCCGGCCCAAAAGCATGTCCTGGCTGTCCGGCTACAGTGTTCAGTATGAAACCTGAACAGCTGGTTCTTTCTTTCTTTCTGTCTGACTGTCTGTCACACTTCATGGTATTATCAACTGTGATATTTACAGATAGGTCCATAAATATTTGGACAGAGACAACTTTTTTCTAATTTTGGTTCTGTACATTACCACAATAAATTTGAAATGAAACAACTCCGATGCAGTTGAAGTGCAGACTTTCAGATTTAATTCAGTGGGGTGAACAAAACAATTGCATAAAAATGTGAGGCAACTAAAGCATTTTTTGAACACAATCCCTTCATTTCAGGGGCTCAAAAGTAATTGGACAAATTAAATAACTGGAAATAAAATGTTCATTTCTAATACTTGGTTGAAAACCCTTTGCTGGCAATGACAGCCTGAAGTCTTGACCTCCTGGACATCACCAGATGCTGGGTTTCCTCCTTTTAATGCTCTGCCAGGCCTTTACTGCAGTGGCTTTCAGTTGCTGTTTGTTTGTGGGCCTTTCTGTCTGAAGTTTAGTCTTCAAGTGAAATGCCTGCTCAGTTGGGTTAAGATCAGGTGACTGACTTGGCCATTTAAGAATTTTCCACTTCTTTGCTTTAATAAACTCCTGGGTTGCTTTGGCTGTATGTTTTGGGTCATTGTCCATCTGTATCATGAATCAATTTGACTGCTGTATTTAGCTGGATCTGAGCAGACAGTATGTCTCTGAACACCTCAGAATTCATTCGGCTGCTTCTGTCCTGTGTCACATCATCAATAAACACTAGTGTCGCAGTGCCACTGGCAGCCATGCATGCCCAAGCCATCACACTGCCTCCCTCCACCGTGTTTTACAGATGATGTGCTATGCTTTGGATAATGAGCTGTTCCACGCTTTCTCCATACTTGTTTCTTGCCATCATTCTGGTAGAGGTTGATCTTGGTTTTATCTGTCCAGAGAATGTTTTTCCAGAACTGTGCTGGCTTTTTTTAGATGTTCTTTAGCAAAGTCCAATCTAGCCTTTCTATTCTTGAGGCTTATGAGTGGCTTGCACCTTGCAGTGCACCCTCTGTATTTACTTTCATGCAGTCTTCTCTTTATGGTAGACTTGGATATCGATACGCCTACCGCCTGGAGAGTGTTGTTCACTTGGTTGGCTGTTGTCAAGGGGATTCTCTTCACCATGGAAATGATTCTGCGATCATCCACCACTGTTGTCTTCCGTGGATGTCCAGGTCTTTTTGCGTTGCTGAGTTCACCAGTGCTTGCTTTCTTTCTCAGGATCTACCAAACTGTAGATTTTGCCACTCGTAATATTGTAGCAATTTCTCAGATGGGTTTTTTTCTGTTTTCGCAGCTTAAGGATGGCTTCTTTCACCTGCATGGAGAGCTCCTTTGACCGCATGTTGTCTGTTCACAGCAAAATCTTCCACATGCAAGCACCACACCTCAAATCAACTCCAGGCCTTTTATCTGCTTAATTGATAAGGACATAACGACGGACTTCACACACCTGCCCATGAAATAGCCTTTGAGTCAATTGTCCAATTACTTTTGAGCCCCTGAAATGAAGGGATTGTGTTCAAAAAATGCTTTAGTTGCCTCACATTTTTATGCAATCGTTTTGTTCACCCCACTGAATTAAAGCTGAAAGTCTGCACTTCAACTGCATTTGAGTTGTTTCATTTCAAATTCATTGTGGTAATGTACAGAACCAAAATTAGAAAAAAGTTGTCACTGTCCAAATATTTATGGACCTAACTGTATGTTTTCTGTACTTCTTTCTTTGATGCTGACACGGTGCAAACCCTGCTGTTTTCTGTTTTCTGGGTGCAATAAGGTTACACACACACACACACTCGGTATAGGGCATCCACGAAACATGAAAGCCCGACCATTTTAAAAACACCAACATCTGACATGGATCATGTGTGACTGGGGCTACCAAAGAGGAATTTAACGTGATGGCAATAGAGATTTTTAAGAATGACCCTCACCTGACAGCAGTTCAGCATTTGTCTTGACCCTTGGACTCTGGTATAAATGATCATTTCCTGCTAATGCTCACTAAATATTTAATTAGGGGATTCTTATAAAGGTGCAGTGGATGGCAGCTGATGTAGCCAGCACAAGTGATTTAGAGGAATTGAACAGGGCTTCTCTTTAGGTGTGTTTGAGATGGGCAAAGAAGGAGTCTCCTTCCTGGTTCAATGTGGACAAAATGGTGTGTTGTTAGGTATTGTGGGTAGGTATAACTGCGTTGTGTTCTTTTAATTGAGGCGTCTGTCAAAAATCAAGCCTGTTTTGTCTAAACGCAACTTTGAAACCGTGATACCTGCTTTTGTAACCTATCGTCTAGATTACTGCAATGTGCTTCTTTTAGGAATTAGCCAGGCCTCCATTACTCGCCTACAGCTGGTGCAAAATGCCGCTGCTTGATTTTTAACTGGTACAAGCAAGCGAGAGTACGTTACCCCGATTTTGGCTTCCCTTCACTGGCTTCCAGTTCGTTTTACAAATCCATTTTAAGATGCTTGTATTTATTTTTTAAATCCTTTTATGGTTGTGCCCCATTTTATTTGTCAGAACTGCTGCACCCTTATGTACCTTCTCGCCCTCTCAGGTCAGCAGACCAGATGATTTTACTTGTTCCGAAGACACGATGCAAACTCAGAGGTGATCGGCTTTTTCAGTTCTGGAATGATTTGCCGTTGCACGTTAGACAGAAAGGGCGGCATGGTGGCGCAGCGGTTCTCTTTTTCAACCTTCTAAGCTAACACTTTGCAAAGAGTGCTGCTGAAAAAGAAATCAAATAGAATGTGATTCCATAAAATTTGATAAGAATTCTGTCATAGCTTATTTAACACTTTTTTTTGGAATTGAATTTGTTTAAATTTATAGAAAGGTGACGGCACGGTGGTGCAGTGGTAGCGCCTTGCAATAAGGAGACTTGGGTTCGCTTCCCGGGTACCTCCCTGCATCGAGTTTGCATGTTCTCCCTGTATCTGCGTGGGTGTCCTCCGGGTGCTCCAGCTTCCTCCCGCAGTCCAAAGACATGCAGGTTAGGTGCATTGGTGATCCTAAATTGTCTCTAGTGTGTGTTTGGTGTTTGGGGGTGTGTGTGTGTGCCCTGCAGTGGTCTGGCGCCCTGCCCGGGGATTTGTTCCTGCCTTGCGCCCTGTGCTGGCTGTGATTGGCTTCATCAGACCCCCGTGACCCTGTGTTAGGATATAGCAGGTTGGGAAATTACTGACTGACTGATGTTAGGCAGAAACTTCACTTGCTGTCTTTAAATCTTATTTAAAATCACACTTTTACACTCTGGCTTTTAACCCAGTATGAGATGTTGACTATCTGTGTACTTTTTATTATGAATCTCTTCAGCTCTTATGTGTTTCTGTTTCTTTTACCCTTTGGTTATCGTATGTCTGATATGTTGGGTTTTTATTGTACAGCACTTTGGTCAGCCTTGATGTTGTTTTAAAAGTGCTTTATAAATAAATAAATAAATAAATAATGTCTTTTGAGGTTCAGCCCAGTTGGGAACAACAGGGACTCCTGTGTCATGCGCGGGAACTTATGATTTCTTTCAGCAGGCATCTCAGGTGACACTGCTCAGTTGTGACAGGCAGGTCCTTGGCCCAGAATGGAATTCTTTGGTGGCTAGAAGTTACCCTAGAAGTTTTTGCAGACACAGGACTTTGAGCAGTCAGGCTATTGCAGGAAGATGGGGTTATATACGGTATGATACTGGCAAATCTGAACATACGGTTGCTCAAAATCCTTTTGGGACTGGGCATTGTGAATCGTTCTCATTTTTGAGTGAGTTGTTACAACGATGCAGAAAGAAAGAATGATGGGAATAATGAGATATAGGATTAAGTGCTTGCAAAGGTTCTTATGTGGGCAAGTGGACCAGCCACCCCATGAGTAATGGGGGCTTTCTTTGTGTACCTAAAGATGTATTGGGTTCATTATTTTATATTGGCTTTTCTCTGTCTGTAATTAGCTAGTGCTTTGTACTTTAACTTGTATTAATAAATTCATTTTTTTTCCCCCCATATAATTTTGGTTTCTTTAAGTTTATTTGGATGTGGGCCTTACTCACAGATTTGCCTCTTTGTTTACACTGTTTTTCTTGTAATAATTTGTCTGGATGTTTGTTACATTATATAGTGTATCTGTATGTACAGTATAGGTGTACTTGACCTTATTTATTCATTTACCTTCCACCCATCTCCTGTTTCATGTATCCGACTTAAATTTGCAAGGAGCTGTTTCCTTACTTAGAAGCACTGAATCCAAGGTGGGAAGCCACCAATATATTAATATCACTACACTGGTTTACAAAAAAATATTGTTTGTTTGCTTCTGGCAACTTCAGAGCATCTCTTTATTAAGATTTTTACACTGATTTCATATATGAAATCCGAATTACGTTAGCACGTCAGGTTTTTGAAATACACATCATTGACGTTTTGACACTTTTGAATATCAATACAATATATCAACACGATATCTAGAGTTTGGACTCTGTCCCACCAAAATTGTATTGATGTGTTTATTCTGAAAACAAACCAGAAGACGGTACCAGAGACACGTTAAAGTTAATTTAAAAGTGAGGTCAGAGTGCCCAAAAATGTTGAAGGCACTCACTTTTGTGGTTGTACTGCACATCCGTCTCTCTTTGCAAGAACCAACAGTTGTTACCCATCATGCTCAGAGTGAATTTTTCCTAATATCAGTTTTCCATCACCTTTATATCTTGATGAAATCTTTCCCCATGCTCATCTCAGACATCACTTAGATTTGGTGGAAAAAAGTCGAGATGAGAATGTAAAAAATGCATCTTAATTGACATTCTGGCTCCCGTAAGTTAATATACTTTCAGCATATTCTCCACAAGCTCAGTATAATTCTCTGCTCTGTGCTTGTCAAGAAAATTCTGGACAACCTGCACAAATGAGGGTGCTGATTCGGTGGGCTTCAGTTTCCTTTTGAATTCCTCATCATACATCAGTTCACGTATTTCAGGACCAACAAAAACACCTTCCTTAATTTTGGCTTCACTTTTCTTGATACCAAACTTATTTATTAAATGCTGAAACGCATCGCCCTTACTGTCCAGTCACCCTAGTTGTCTAAGACCTGGAACATCATAACTAAAAAATGGGATGTGCTGCATGAAAACGGTTTTCAGATTTGGAGTCAGCAAGTGAAATTTGTTAAAGTATAGACGAAAGAATCCCAGTAGCAAAATGCTTGTTGACCAGTGATTATAATCAACCTAATATGTGCTGTATGTGTCTAGGATTTGGAACAAAATTCCACACTGGAAAACCTGTAAATACCAAACATACAGCAATCACCAGAGACACAAACTGTGGATCCTAGAGCCTTGAGGCAGCAGTGCCATTGTGCCACTCTTGAAATATATTTGATTTAGTTCAATTTATTCTTTCAATATACTTACATTTAGAAGTCCAGTGATCTGCACAAATTTACAAAAAAATGAAAACACCCTGCAATCTATACTAATAAAAGGCAAAGCCCTCACTGACTGACTGACTGACTGACTCACTCATCACTAATTCTCCAACTTCCCGTGTAGGTAGAATGCTGAAATTTGGCAGGCTGATTCCTTACAGCTTACTTACAAAAGTTAGGCAGGTTTCATTTCGAAATTCAGCGCGTAATGGTCATAACTGGAACCTCTTTTTTGACAATATACTGTAATGGACGGCAGCTCAATGGCCGTGGGAGGCGGAGTTGAGTGTCACGTCATCACGCCTCCCACGTAATCACGTGAAAAGACTGTGAACGCAGTAGGGAGAAATGAAGGAAGAGCCGCAAACAGCGAAGAACAAAAAATTCATTAAACAATTGAGAAGGGAGCGAAACAATAAGAAGCGAGCGAGTGAAGCATACAAGCATCTTCATAAGGGAAACAAAGCACGGTGTAAAATGTAAGTTTAAGTTTATAGAAACACTCCCGCTGCGGATTGCAATAACATATTCGCGAGATAAAAGTTTAATGAGAAGACACGAGGTATAAATGAACCACACGCCGTAGCGCAACGTTAGGGGCTTCACCTCTGCCGCTGATGTTCGAGATTCGATTCCCGAGAGGGGATGCAATGAGTGTGTACGCATGAAGAGCACAGAATTAGGGCGAAACACGTGTTGCGTACTCTTTGCATAATTTGAAAGTAAACAATTTCAACCATTCTATGATCTGCTTCTCGCAACTGAAAGACGGGACATGGCGGATGTTAGCCGACTTGCTGACCGCAACGTTAGGGGCTTCAACTCTGGTGCTGACGATAAAGATTCGATTCCCGAGAGGGGATGCAGTGAGTGTGTACGCCTGATGAGCCCAGAATTAGGGAGAAACACGTGTCGCATACTCTTTGCATTATTTGAAAGTAAACTATTAAAACCATTCTATGATCTGCTTCTGGGAACAGAAAGAGGGCACGTGGTGGACGTAAGGCGACTTGCTGACCAACCACAAGCGTAACCTGGCAGGTAATCACCCATACAATCAGATTGTGATTCAGAAAACGAATGCCATGAATGTAATTACCACGATCTACATACTGTCAAATAAACGAAACACACGCCGTAGCACGACAGCTGTGAAAAGGGAGGTTCACAAAAAAACAAATCCTTAACAAATTGTTAATGGTATATTTTCGATCAGTTTAAAAAGGTTTTCTTTTCTTCTTAATAAAAAATTAAAAGCAGTACTTCGCCGCAACAAAGCGCGAGAATTTGGCTATATATATCTGCTTCTCGCAATTAAAAGAGGGCACGTGGCGGATGTTAGACGACTTGATGACCAAGCATAAGCGTTACCTGCCAGGTAACCACCCATACAATCAGATTGTGATTCAGACTAGGAATGCAATGAATGTAATTACCCCGATCTACATACAAGGCGAAAGTCTTGCAACATTCAAAGATGATGGTTTGGGATAAGTACACCATGGAACATAAAGGCTTATGAAGCCTTGAACCGAAAAAAGCAAGATCTCAGAGATCGTAAAAAAAAAATAGGAGGTAATGTCGTTTTACTTGCTGTAGATTTTAGTCAAACATTACCAGTTATTCCACGAGGGAGACCAGCAGATGAACTCAACGTGTGTTTAAAATCCATGCTTCTCCCACGGTCGGTTATATGTCGCGTGTTCTCGGGTAGGTACACCAAAAAATGTATACATTTAAGCATGTAATGGGCAAACAAAAAATGAGGTATACCCGAAGGCACTGCAGTAGTACTCAATGTAACTTTACTTCTTAAATGTTACTGTTTTATTGTTTAATAATTTATACGCTTCTTATATGTTGTTCAAATTCTTTTATCAAAATACCAGTGACAGCGCAATGCACGATAACATGGAGTGAATACACCATACGCATCCACCCACGGCCGCCCTGGTGTGCGCAGATAGGAGTTGATTCTACAATAAAATAAAATAAAGATAAAAAGAGTAATAGAATCATCACCCATAAAGCGGATAGTAGACGTGACGTACTATATGTGTACCAGATTTCAAGTCAATAGGTGAAACGGTTTGCGAGCTACAGGTGATTTAAAATCCTGGACAAACGAATAGCCACGGTAGCAAATTATAGAAGAAGATTTTACTGTTTAATAATTTATGTTTATATGAAATGTGCTTCTTATATATTACTTCATATTCTCAGATGATAATGATGTTAATGTTGTTTATATTGATTTCTATGTTATTGTAAGTGCATGTATGTGTATATATATATATATATGTGTATATATATACTATATTATATATATATATAATATGTGTATATGTGTATATATATATAATATGTGTATATGTGTATATATATGTATGTATGTATGTATGTATGTGTGTGTGTGTGTGTGTGTGTATATATATGTATATATAATGGTTACAGCATATATGGTTGAAATAGTTTACTGTCAAATAAATGCAAAGAGTACACGACAAGTGTTTCGCCCTCATTCTGGCACCATACAATCAGATTGTGACACAGACTACGAATGCCGTGAAAAAAAAAAAAAAAAAAAATATATATATATATATATATATATATTCACGGCATTCGAGAGAGGGAGTGCAGTGGAGTGTGTACACCTGATGAGCCCAGAATGAGGGCGAAACACGTGTCGTGTACTCTTTGCATTTATTTGACAGTAAACATATATATATATATATATATATATATATATATATATATATATATATATATATATATATATATATATATATATATATATATATATATATATATATGACAGCAACACTCATAACAATGACAACACAATTACATTGACAATCATGTTACGTTATTTTTAAAATGTTTCCTTTACTTTATTTAACCTCTTTAACACACTACTTCTCCGCTGCGAAGAGCGGGTTTTTTGCTAGTATGTATATATATATCATCTGAAGATAGTAAAATATTGTCATATTTTGACAAACATTACATGTTGTCATTATCATTAGTTTAATAACCATTTTCAGGGTTTCTTTCCATGCTCCACATTCCACATTCCTAGGTATTTGTTGGGTAAGACCCTCTGTTTTCATATCATCTGACACCACCTCCTATACAGTATATGTGTGTGTGTGTGTGTGTGTATACACAAATGTGGTCCCAAGGGGGCGCCCCAAACACCAGACACAACTTGGCCAAACACAATTTTAGGTAACATAAAAGGATGTTTAATATACAATAATTCTCTTACTGGGTTAAATCAGTCCAGCACAATAATAACACACACAAGAGGTCACCTTCCATCTCATTCCACCACTCCTCCATGAGACTCGTCCACCTCCTTTCGACTCGGATTCCTTGGTGTAGGTGAGGTGGCGTCTTTTAAGTTGAAGTCTCCAAAGTAGGGATGGCTTTCCCCTGGCGGCACACAGGTATCCCAACAGGGCTGCCTCTCAGGACTACAGCTCCCAATATGCCCTGTGGGGGTTACAACAACAACATTTATTTATATAGCACGATTTCATACAAATGATGGAGCTCAAAGTGCTTTACAAGGTGAAGAAAGAAAAATATAAAAATAAGATTAGGCAATACTAAGTACAGTGAAACCTCGGGTCACGACCGTAATTCATTCCAAAACTCTGGTCGCAGCCTGATTTGGTCGTGACCCGAAGTAATTTCCCCCATAGGATTGTATGTAAATACAATGAATCCATTCCACACCGTACGAACTGTATGTAAATATACTTTTTTAAAGATTTTTAAGCACAAAAATAATTATACCATAGAATGCACAGTGTAATAGTAAGCTAAATATAAAAACATTGAATAACACTGAGAAAACCTTGAACAGAAAAAACTAACATTGCAAGAGTTCACGCTACAGCCTTATGAACCGCTCGCTGTAAACACTTTTTTTTTTTTTTTTTTTAAATGAGTTTTAAGCACAGGGAAAAAATGAAAATTTGAAAAATCCTTAATTTATACAAAAGCTAACCATAAACAACCAAGAAAACTAACCTTGCATGAGTCGAGTTCTGGCGTGAAGGAAGTGAGGAGGAAGCTGGGTGGAGAGAAGATTAGTTTTGAGGGAGAGTCCCTCTGCGCGATGCATGTCTGACCGAGAACAATGTACTGGCCAGGGAGAGACTGAACACGTGCGGAAATCATCATCGGCGCGTACGAACTGGAAGGGAAACTGGCTTGTTCGTCACCCAAGTGTGTGGTCATGAACAGATGCAAAAGTTTGGTGAACTTTTTGGTCATAACCCGATTTGTATGTGTTCGGAGACGTTCGTGACCCGAGGTTCCACTGTAAGAAAGAATAAAGTAAGGTCTGATGACCAGAAGGACAGGAAAAAAAACCCAAAAAATTGGTCTCGTGACCAGAAGGAGCGTCTTCTGCACCAGAAGTGACATCACAGAGGCCAGGCGGAATTTCCCATAATGGTCTGCAGTGGAAAAAAAGGATCAGTGCACCTCGCCACCCACTGGTCGGGTGTGGAATTACATTCCCTTAGCTACAGCAGCAACAACATTTATTTCTATCACACGTTTTTGTACAAATGGTGTAGCTCAAAGTGCTTTACAAGTTGAAGAAATAAAAAAAAAAAAATATAAAACTAAAATTAAGCAATACTAAATAACAAAGAATAAAGTAAGTTCCTTTGGCCAGGGAGGACTGAAAAAAACAAAAAAAAAAACTAAATCTGCTGGAGTTCCAAGTCCACGAGACCACCCAGCCCCCACTGGGCATTCTGCCTAACATAAATGATCTAAAATCAAACAAATGCGAGTTGCCTCAGAGGAATGCGGCCACCCTGTGTGCAGTGGGGATACATGGCCCTGGGTAGCAGACTCCCCCTGTCCTTCCATTATGCCCCCCCCAAGTGGGAATTGTACTAGTAACCTTCTCAGCTGGCATGCCTGTCCATCCCCATCCTTCCGTTTAGGCTTCCCGGTCGGTTAGGGAATTAACCTCGATTCCCCATCGAGATGCCACTCTGACACTTACAATGTAACAAAAATAACTGTCTATTTGTCTCATCGTGTCCTGTTTCTCTGTTTATGTTTCAACATGAGTTTGCATTTATGTTGCACTTATCTGTTTATTATTTACCGTAATTCTTGTATAGTACAGTGGGTTGACAAGTGGAAGTGTGCTTAATAAGAATAAAATGATGGGAATGTCTGAAATTATTTTGACAAACAAAATATGTGTTTTGAATGTCCCAACTATTCTTCATTTTGCACACTCCCTTTAATACAGTCAGGGATGCCCATGTTAGAACTTGCTAGGTAGTGTTTTGCTTATTATCTTTATGAAACAACCTGCACAGTGTTTGTTTTCGTTACAGGCTCCAGGCCTGTTGTCTTTGGTCCAGTACTTAGACCTGAATCCCTCGCAAGTATTTTGACTTCTGTCCAACAATAACTGCCAAACAAATTGTTCAATTTAACTTGGAATTTTTACCCTTCTTCTCCATTTAGTCATGGGAGGGCAGGCCTATTGATTTGCAAAATTTTTGCATAAGTAGTTGAGAGATATTATTTAAATACTAGTCATCTGATGTGAATAAACATCTGATGTCAAGTGATTGCTTCTTTATTAAAACACTTTTTGTTATTGCTGTACTTTATGGAGTGTATATAAGTGAAGATCTGTTTTAATGTCACTTGTGAGCAAGCAATACAAAACAGCACATTGTTTCTCTAATCTGTTCTTAAATTGACGCCTGCAGTTTTCAGTGTCTGACCTCGTCATTTGTTTATGGTCACAGCAAAGTAGACACAAATAGGAAATTGCAGATGTTTAAAAAAAAGAACAGAAAATGATTGGGAATGAAAAGTGTTCTTGGGATAAAAATGATACAATCTGTTCTGTTGCCTGTCAATATTTCAGCCTTAATTATGTGGCCGCGAGAAACAATGACTTTTAATTCATGGTTTTAAACTAATTTTGATATTCTTCACTGTCAGGATCCTGCATCAGACAGGTCTGGCATCCAATGATCTTCAAATTAAATCGGTTCTCTTTCAAGAAGACATATTATTTGAAAATGGATAAAAAAAATAGTAAAGATACAGACAGTTTATTAGACAGAACGTGAATGGCTAGATCAGACAGGGTTTACCCTAGTCAGAACTTTTTAACTGTTGAAGTCCATGAGCTGGCCTCCTTGGGGCAGAACTGAAATGTGTATGCTGCTTTTTAAGTGGGTCTATCTTTAATAATAACTAGCTGTCCCCTGCGGCTCCGCCCGCATAGAAGTGAAACAGGACAGCAAGGAGGGCCCTGCCTGGCTCCCCACTCCTGAGGTCACGCTTCCCTCTCCCCTCGGCCCACAGCCTCTGTCTTGGATTAGTGCAAATATATCGCTCCTGCAAGTGAACAGTGGTTGTTAGTGCGATGAGAGAAGTTGCAAAATCAACTGGAATGTTCAAGCAAATTCTAGAAAAAAACCCGATCTAAATCCGTTAAATAGTTCTGTGGTGAAAAGTGGACAGACAGACAGACAGACATTGGATTATTTATTTATTTATATATATATATATATATATATATATATATATATATATATATATATATATATATATATATATATATATATATATATATATATATATATATATATATATATATATATAATATAATATAGTAACAAAGGCGCTATATAAACGCCTGATCCGACACAGATGGACACGGGAGGCACGTATAAAATAAATAGATTTTTATTGTTCTTCACCTGTGGGGTACGTATTCCCCGTAATCCCCACAGACACAACACAAGTGTCCCAAGTGTACAAGCACTACCAAATACACCACACACTTTCTTCTTCTTTCTCTTCCACCACCACCACTCCTCCTCCTCCAAGCTCTGTCCTCCTCCTCCCGACTCTGACCAATGAGTGGTGGTTGCTGGCTCCTTTTATTAGGCACCAGGTGCTTGATTGCTGACATCTGGTTGCACTTCTGCGTGTGGCGAAACTAGTGCCCAGAAGGGCCTAGCAGCTTCTGCTGCAGCACCCCCTGGCGGCGCCTGCAAAACCCAACAGGGCTGCACCAAACTCCAACCCCCATGAAGCCCTGTGGGAGTCCAAGGCACCGCTGCAACCCAGGGAGGCTGCCATCTAGCATTCAGGGTGAGATATTGGGTTTCCCATGCTTGCTTCCCTGGAACATATGCTGCAGGGGCGTCCCGGCCACCCGTCACAATATATTTATATATATAGTGGGAACCAGTCTTGACACGGACAGACACCAAGACAACTTGTGTCCAAAACACACACGTTTTTATTTGATTTATCAAGTACAGTGCACCAAACTCGCAGTCCTTCGTTCTCTCTATTCTTTTCTTGCTGCCTCCACTCCTCTCTTGTAAGCTTCGTCACGCTCCCTCACAACTCCGGCTCCTCGACTGGAGTGAGGTGGCCCCTTTTATATAGTACTCAGATGTGCTCTAGGTGCTTTGTAACAATCTTCCTGCAGCACTTCTGGGTGTGGCGGAAGTACTGCGTGAGCACCCAGAAGCACACTGGGTGTATCTGCCTCCTGGCCTAGCAGCACTTCTGGTTGTGGCGGAAGACCTGCAGTCCATGTCTTCTGGAATGTCTGGGCAGACCCTGGTGGTTGTCATGTGCCCCAACTAGGCGGAGCTTCCCAGCTCCGAATGTGTGGCCCTCATGCGAACTAGGACGGTTGCCCTCTCGTGTCCCAGCGGAGGTATTGGTCCTCTCCCGGTCCTTCCACCTTCCAGGCATCCCGGCTGTGCAGATGACCAAGCCGTCTGTCACTAATATATATACACTCTCAAACAGATTTATAAATTAAAATAAATGACATCTTGTTTGCCCTAGTGGAGCACACACTGGATGATGAAGAGAAAGAAACAAAGACACGGACACCACAACAGACTTGTAATGTTTGATGTGCACAGAGGCCTTCAGCCACCCCGGTACCAGTCTGTCCATCCATGCAGCTTGTTTACTTCATTTAACCCAGTGTGTTTAGTTTGAGATTAAATATTATTCAATTTGTTCACTTCATCCAGTTTCCTTTTCATTTTACTCTGTTTATTTGTGTACATAACAAATATTTATATAACTTTTTAAAGAAAGTTTGGTATTTTTGAAGTCAATGTTATTTCTTCACAAACATGGTATATATGCATGCGAAATTATCTTTTAAAATTTCTATAAATTTAAAAAAATATCTTGTCCACATTGTCACTTTATAATGATGGCCATGGGGCAATACTGGAAAAATAAAAGCTTAAAAACATACCGAATTATTCCAAGACAATTGTCAAGTTTTGATCTGCATCTTGCAATTACAAACATTGTAAAATAGTTTATAAGTGTCATTTTTGAATAAAAAAAATGTTATGAGATTCAGCCATTTTAAAAGAAGACCAGCTGTGCATGTCACCGCGGTGCTTTTCATTTTCTGCAATATAATTTCAACCCCTGCCCCCCCCCCATGGGGGTGTGGCTTCCACTCAATAGGCAACATCACAGTAAACTTTCCGTGCCTCGTGGGTAGTTTTGCGAATTGGGAGACTATTCGTACCTCAAGAAAAACAGTACCAGGAATATGCGATAAAATGATAATTTCCAGATCCCTTTTGTTGTCGCAAACATGAGTTGGAAACATGGAAGGCATATTTTCATATAGCTAAGCTTTTACTGCTCCATTGGAATGTTTTTAGGCTGTACTATTCCGGTGGTGCCCCATCACCTCCATTGTAAAGTACCAGCGGGGGCAAAATAATAATTATTTTTTAAATAATAGAAAATGCTTAACTTTAGAACACAATTTTGGATGGCAAATGCTTATAGACCTTGCTTGTAAAGAATTAACTTGGACTTGAAACATAACCAAATTTATCTTTTAATGTACTTGATTGTCTGTCTCAAAGTACAGTAAGTTGTATTTTAAGTCTTCTGTTGAATGATTCCCTGTTGTATTTATATTGAACTACTGTGTGGACCATTTTTAAATCCCTCTGAAGCCCCACTAGTTGGCCTGGTTGTGTGTTCTGGTGATTAAAAGTAAAGAAATTGTGTTTTGAAACTTAAGTCGGTTTATTGTTCCCCTCCTGGTTATTTCCCTTGAGTTTGCTAGATGGCCGTGTATCTGACCAAAAGCCAATAAAGTTAAGCCAGCAGATTTATAATGTAATTACGGCATTTGGTCTGGATTCTGGTGTTTGCATTTTTACACTCTGGTATTTTGATACTTTGTAAGGGAGAGAATTATTGTAATACAAACAAAAGTCTGCAAAGACATGACAAAGGACCAGCATCTAAAGCAAAAGAATATTACAAGAGTCTGATGATGTTGCACAACTAATAGATTGAGGTTTGTAACAGAGGTCCATCTTATCTGGTCATTGTCTGTACTTGCGTTGTCCATTTCAGGTCTGGAAATCTGTCCAGGAAATCTTTGACATGTACATAACAGTATTCTGAATTTTAACACCAAGGTTTTTTTTAGAGAGAATGATGTCAAGATTTGAAAAAATATAATAGTCCTCAAGAAACGGGTTGTGTTTCAAGGAGTTGCTCTCTCCTGTTAGCATTTATTTGAAGGAAATTTACATTTATCCAATCATATTAGGCACATAGGTAAGCTTGTCTCCTGCCAGGTGTGATTTTCATGTTGAGCTGGCAGCTTTCAGCATGTGAGTGGGACACAAGTCCACTTTGGTAGATGGCTACCGCAGTTTAAAGGAAAACTCCACCCAACAATGGGTGTAACTTTCTTTATGTAATGTATAGAAATTGCCAAGAAAAAAAACAATCTCATGTTTTCATGGTGAATGAACAGAAAAATGTTTCTGATGTGACTAGCTGTGCTCCCCATCTCAGACTGGTTGAAATCTAAATAATCAACGCAGACCTCAGCGTTAACGTTACGTATGTCTCCATTATATGCCATTTGATACGAGTTTTGTGAAAGCAGAGTTAATGTTTGTTATGTGCCATCTTTTGGAATGACAGAGACATAGCAACCTGATGGACACACAAACAGACAGACACACAGACACTTATACTTTTATTAAGGTGAATAGAAGCCAAAAGTAAATTCACCAGTGAATGTGAAAAATGTGAATGGGTGGACAAAAGGAAAGAAAATCAATCACCTAAAACCTCATGGCAATAACTTTTGAACTACTGATAGGATTAATGAATGAGGTTTTTGATTTCTTGTTTATGATGTGCAGTGACAATTACAGAGGTATATATTTAACAATTTTTTTTAGCAGAAAAGCATGCATTTTGTATATTTTGGAGCATAGGACTGGATTATTCAATGCAAGTCAAGTGTTGAAATGGCAATAAAAAAAAGAGTTTGCAAGTTGGTTTAAAAATGAAATACAAAGGAAAAAATTAGAATGTTCTCAGATAACAATGACAAGTGGCCATTTGATAACCGTGCATCTCTGTGGTTTTTTTGTTTTTTTTTTAATCTGGTGCACTGCTACCCAAGGAGCCTGTTGGACGGGTTCAGAATCTGTATGATTTATAACCTTTTTTTATCCTCAACCTGGGATCTTTTTTATCTTTAAATACACTGTGTCCTTCACAATCTATACAGTGGTGTTTGCTTAGCTTATTTGCCTTCTGCCTTTGGTTTTCTCCTAGTGCCTGTCCTTGCTTTTTATCAAATACAGTCCTGAGTGTGGCTTTAGTTACAATGCACAATTCAGTCCCTGACAAGTTTTTAGTGCCTGCAGTTTTTCTGGGACTGGTTTAAAGTAGTTAAGTGTGGCTTGGTGGCACAATGGTTAGCGCTGTTGTCTCACAGCTCCTGAAGCTGAGTCTGTTTTTGTGATCCCATCACCATCTGTTAGATAGAGTGCAAGCTAAAATCAAACAGCAGTAATCCCAATACACTCTAGCTGCAGACCTCCATTATACTTCTGTGATGTTATGCCTTAACTCCCAGTTACACTATGGTAAAGATTAGGGTCGTGGGGAGAGTTAAGTGACCCGAGTCAAGTAAAGAGCTTCTGTAAAAAGCCAAATTTACACCTGGGGACAAATAATGTCTATCTATCTATTGTGGCAAACGGCTGGGGGTGGCACCCAGCCGGGATGCCCGGAAGGATCGGAGGAGGGATTACGCCTCCTCCAGATCATGAGGGGGTGACCGCCCTGGTGGCTTTGGGGACCACGGGAACTGAGCTTGGAAGCTCAACCCTATGGGGGTAGATGCCTGGAGAGCCCTGGTCCTCAGCACTTCCGCCACACCCGGAAGTGCTGGGAAGAAGACGACCAGGGACACCCGGAGTGCTTCCGTGTGCGCGGCCAGTACTTCTGCCACACTGGGGAGTGCCGGTGAAGGTTAATCGGGAAGCACCTGGAGCACATCTGGGTGATTACAAAAGGGGCCGCCTCTCCTCTATTAGTTGGCTTGAGTCGGGAGTGGAGAAAGACAGAGCTCGGGAGGAGAGGAAAGGAGGCGACCTGAAGAGAAGAGAGAGGCATTGAGAGGCCTGAACTTTGGGGGATTTTTTAGGGTTGTGTGCACTTTAAATAATACGTTAAATATGTATAATAAACGTGTGTTGGGTGAACCATCGGTGTCCGCTTGTCTGTGTCAGGGCCAGTGTTCTATCTATCTATCTATCTATCTATCTATCTATCTATCTATCTATCTATCTATCTATCTATCTATCTATCTATCTATCTATCTATCTATCTATCTATCTATCTATCTATCTATCTCTCTCTCTCTCTCTCTCTCTCTCTCTCTCTCTCTCTCTCTCTCTCTCTCTCTCTCTCTCTCTCTCTCTCTCTCTCTCTCTCTCTCTCTCTCTCTCTCTCTCTCTCTCTCTCTCTCTCTCTCTCTCTCTCTCTCTCTCTTTATTTTTGGCTGCTCTGGTTTTCCTGCCACATTCTAAAGACATGTCTACTTGGTTGCTTGGCAACTCTAATTTGGCTTATTGTGTGTGTGTGCTTGGTTGTGCCCCATAGTGGACTGGCGCCTCATTCAGGGTTGGCTTTTGCCTGAAGTCAGGTGCTGTCAGGGTGTGTTCTGTCCCAGGGAGCTGTAAACTTCAAGGTTTACAAAATCTTTAGGTGAAATGGATGATTTTGTAAAGCTCTTTGCATTTGTGTGGCTTGACTCTATGAATGGTCATTTATTTGCAGTAAGCCTGATGTTTTTAGGGTGAAAAGTATGTTGTTTTGTTTTATATTTTGTGATAATGCCATTCAAAGTATTCTGTGGGATTCAATGGAAAGGAAAAGACTTGTGCACTAGAGAGGAACTGGACCTCATGCTCATTATTCACATGCCTCAGTAATGCCTTTTTAGAAAGCTATATTTAACTTTAGACATTTGCACCCTCCCATACTTTCCAGCATTTCAGTATTTTTTCATAGAATTAGGTAACTGCATTGTTAATTTCCCAAGACATTTGAAATGAACTTTAGTTAAAAAAAAAAAAAGCCCTTATGATGATCTTAATCAAATCAACATTTTACTTTTTTTTATTTGAATCCAGAATGTGAAGCAGAGCCATTCTGTTGTAGTGTAAGTTATCACTTGAGGCAATACTTAATCGTTTGAAAGCTCTGCTCCTGACATACACACATCAGCCACAAACCATGTCAAGAGGAGAGGCACAAGTCACACCGCTGTGTGTGTTCTGATCCTAAAGACCTTAAACCGTGGTGACTCTATTGGGTTCCCACAGCCTGCAGTAGACGTTAGTGAGGATTTAGTAACAGTTCATGGTGAAATAAACTATAAATCCTTAGCCCCTTTTGTGTTTATCTGGCATTTATGTACACCATTATGAGAACTGATGCATGCACATTTGATTATCCTACATTTACCAAGTACAGTATATCATTTTATTTTTCTTCTTTAAAGGACACACCTTAGCACTTTTTTAAAATCCACATATTTATTTATTTATCTATCAATTTGTCAATAATCAATAAATTGTTTCAAGAAAATTTTGAGAAAAAACTGAGGTGTTGTATAACCTTTGACTGGTAGTGTCTGTTCTCACAAACAGGCTTTAGAAACGCAGAAGGCTTGTTTTCTTAAATTGAAACGTTTACTCCTTCAAAGTGGATGTCTTTGGTATGTTGTAAGGCTTTTTTATTTGAAAATGGGACTCCGGTACCCATTAGCTCCATTTTAAAACACCAAGAGCAGGCTAGTTATTATTTTTTTTTTTTTTTTTTTTTTTTTTTTTACAATTTTATAAAATTTGCTTCAGTTTTTAAATGCAGTTTCATGTTCAAATTAATGTATACTGTGATCATGAAGAAATAACTTTTGACTTTAAACATACTGAACTAATCCTTTAAGAAAATGAAGTTGCTGATAATGTTTGATTAAATTATAGCATTAATGTCTGTAACATCAGAGTAAACACTGTGGAAATGAGAGATTAATTACAGTTTATTATTGCAAGTGCAACGTGACTTGGTGTTACTCAGAGGTGCCAGTTATTGGCACTGTGTATGTCCATAAACAAGTGATTTTTTTATTCCTTGTGCCCTATCCTTTGAAGGAAATGAAATACCATTAGGCTGTGGTGTAAGTGATACCACAACAGCTGGCGCAGTATGTTCATTTGCAGGGCATAATAAGGTTGGTAGGCTAATGCCAGCGATTGTATGAACACTTGTACTCTCTGTAGCTAATAAGCTTTTCTGTCTTTTTTTTTTTTTTTTTTTTTTGCTGAGCTGTGGGTTGTATTTTTGAAACAGGATGAGTCCATCTCATAATTCTCCGGAATCATAATATTGTTCTGCAGCAAAGATAATCTGCAAAAGATTCGTCAACGATTGTTTTAGATTTACTGCTCACCGATGTGTAGCGAGGCAGATATGCTTTGATTCTCATGTATTTTCATATATTTTTGTATCACAATGAAAAGACAACCTGCTGTTATTTTTGTTTTGGGTGGAATTCTCCGTCTGTTATGTTGCGCTGGTTATCAGTTTTGACAGAGGCCTTAGCCTAAAAGCCTCAGTTCGTGCCAATAATGAATGCTTATAGTATGTTGTTATGTATAAATTTTTAAAAGGGAAAAAAAAGAATGCATGACTAGAAGGCTTTCTGATATCCATCTGTACGTTTGTATCCAAATGTTAATTCCCGATTTGGATGTATGCCTAGGTACTCCTTACAAGAACGGCAGGCAGATATATTGGGTAAGGTGTTTTTGGCAGGGCCCAGAATGTATCATAACTAAGAGCCTTGTGACTTATGATATGTGGCAACTCAAAAGTCATTTCTGTTTTAGAACTTGGCTATTAATGTTACAATGTTTTAGTTTTATTGTTCAGTTTAGTCAATAAATATGCTTAGTAGATTAAAACTAAGTATCTCTCTCTCTCTCTCTATCATATATATAATATACAGTATAATTCCTCCAGCGTGTCCTGGGTCTGCCTCGTGGCCTTCTCCCAGTGGGGCATGCCTGGAACACCCCCCTATGGAGGCGTCCAGGGGGCATCCTAGGAACCGTCTCGGGGTCCTGCTGGAGGAGGTGGCCGGGGAGAGGGAGGTCTGGGCTTCCCTGCTTAGGCTGCTGCCCCCGCGACCTGACCTCTGATAAGCGGTGGATAATGGATGGATATAGATAGATATACAGTGATCCCTCGCTATATCGCGCTTCGCCTTTCGCGGCTTCACTCTATCGCGGATTTTATATGTAAGCATATTTAAATATATATCGCGGATTTTTTGCTGGGTCGCGGATTTCTGCGGACAATGGGTCTTTTAATTTCTGGTACACGTTTCCTCAGTTGGTTTGCCCAGTTGATTTCATACAAGGGACGCTATTGGCAGATGGCTGAGAAGAAACCCAACTTACTTTTCTCTCTGTCTCTCTTGCGCTGACTTTCTCTGATCCTGACGTAGGGGGATTGAGCAGGGGGGCTGTTCGCACACCTAGACGATACGGACGCTCATCTAAAAATGCTGAAAGATTATCTTCACGTTGCTACCTTCTGTGCAGCTGCTTCCTGAAGCGACATGCTGCACGGTGCTTCACATACTTAAAAGCTCGAAGGGCACGTATTGATTTTTGCTTGTTTGTTTTTCTCTCTCTCTCTCTCTCTCTTTGTCTGCTCCTGACGGAGGGGGTGTGAGCTGTCGCCTTCAACAGCTTTGTGCCACAGTACTTCGCATACTTAAAAGCCAAACAGCCCTATTGATTTGTTTGCTTTCCTCTGTCTTTCTGACATTCTGTGCTCCTGACACGCACTCCTTTGAAGAGGAAGATATGTTTGCATTCTTTTAATTGTGAGACGGAACTGTCATCTCTGTCTTGTCATGGAGCACAGTTTAAACTTTTGAAAACGAGACAAATGTTTGTTTGCAGTGTTTGAATAACGTTCCTGTCTCTCTACAACCTCCTGTGTTTCTGCGCAAATCTGTGACCCAAACATGACAATATAAAAATAACCATATAAACATATGGTTTCTACTTTGCGGATTTTCTTATTTCGCGGGTGGCTCTGGAACGCAACCCCCGCGATGGAGGAGGGATTACTGTATAGATAGATGTAGATATGTCAAGAGTGTTTTGGAGGTGAAAAGAGTGTCAGACAGAGTAATGATTATGAAGCTGGAAATTGGAGATGTGATGATGAATGTTCTGCGGTGGGTTGGCACCCTGCCCGGGATTGGTTCCTGCCTTGTGCCCTGTGTTGGCTGGGATTGGCTCCAGCAGACCCCCGTGACCCTGTGTTCGGATTCAGCGGGTTGGAAAATGGATGGATGGATGGATGGATGGATGATGAATGTTGTTAGTGCCTATGTCCCGCAAGTTGGGTGTACAATGGATGAGAAAGAAGATTTTTGGAGTGAGTTGGATGAAGTGAAGAACATTGTACCCAAGGGACAGAAAGTGGTGATTGGAGCGGATTTCAATGGGCATGTTGGTGAAGGGAACAGAGGAGACGAGGAGGTGATGGGTAGGTATGGTGTCAAGGAGAGGAATGAAGAAGGTCAAAGGATAGTGGATTTTGCCAAAAGGATGGACATGGCTGTGGTGAATACATATTTTAAGAAGAGGGAAGAACATAGGATGTTATACAAGAGTGGCGGAAGATGCACACAGGTAGATTACATCCTATGCAGAAGAGTTGATCTGTAGGAGATTGAAGACTGCAAAGTGGTGGCAGAGGAAAGTGTAGTCTATAGGATGACGTTGGAGATCAAGAAGAGGAAGGGAGTGAGGGCAGAGCCAAGGATCAAATGGTGGAAGTTGCAAAAGGAAGACTGCAAGGTTGAGTTTAGGGAGAAGGTGAGACAGGCACAGGGTGGTAGTGGAGAGTCACAAGACAGCTGGGAAACTACAACAGATGTAGTAAGGGTAACAGCAAGAAGGGTGCTTGGCGTGACATCTGGACAGTGGAAGGAGGAAAAGGAAACCTAGTGGTGGAATGTGGAAGTACAGGAGAGTATACAGAGGAAGAGGATGGCAAAGAAGAAGTGGGATAGTCAGAGAAATGCAGAAAGTAGACAAGAGTACAAGGAGATTAGGCGCAAGGTGAAGTGAGAGGTGGCTAAGGCTAAAGAAAAAGCGTATGATGAGTTGTATGAGAGGTTGGACACTAAAGATGGAGAAAAGGACTGATTGGCTAGACAGAGGGGATATGTATATACAGTCATATAAAAAAGTTTGGGAGCCCCTCTCAGCCTGCATAATAATTGACTCTCCTTTCAACAAAAAAGGTAACAGTGGTATGTCTTTCATTTCCTAGGAACATCTGAGTACTGGGGTGTTTTCCAGACAATGATTTTTAGTGAAGCAGTATTTAGTTCTATGAAATTAAATCAAATGTGAAAAACTGGCTGTGCAAAAATGTGGGTCCCCTTGTAATTTTGCTGATTTGAATCCATGTCACTGTTCAATACTGATTACCTGGAACACCAAATTGGTTGGATGAGCTCGTTAAGCCTTGAACTTCATAGACAGGTGTGTCCAATCATGAAATATAAAGTTATTTAAGGTGGTCAATTGCAAGTTTTGCTTCCCTTTGATTCTCCTCTGAAGATTGACAGCATGGGATCCTCAAAGCAACTCTCAAAAGATCTGAAAACAAAGATTGTTCAGTCTCATGGTTTAGGGGAAGGCTATAAAAATCTCTCTCAGAGGTTTAAACTGTCAGTTTCAACTGTAAGGAATGGAATCAAGAAATGGAAGGCCACAGGCACAGTTGCTGTTAAACCCAGCAGGTCTGGCAGGCCAAGAAAAATCGGATGAATTCAACCCAATATCAAATTCTTCAGGATAATGTTCAAGCATCAGTCACAAAGTTGGTTACGCAGGGGTTGGATTTTCCAGCAAGACAATGACCCAAAACACAGTTGGAAATCTACAAAGGCATTCATGCAGAGGGAGAAGTACAATGTTCTGCAATGGCTGTCACAGTCCCCTGACTTGAATATCACCGAAAATCTATGAGTTGATTTGAAGCAGGCTGTCCATGCTCGGCAGCTATCAAATTTAACTGAACTGGAGAGATTTTGTATGGAAGAATGGTCAGAAATACCTCCACCCAGAATCCAGACACTCATCAAAGGCTATAGGAGGACAGCGTCTAGAGGCTGTTAGATTTGCAAAAGGAGGCTCAACTAAGTATTGATGTCATATCTCTGTTGGGGTGCCCAAATTTATGCACCTGTCTAATTTTGTTATGATGCATAGTGCAAATTTTCTGTTAATCCAATAAACTTAATGTCACTGCTGAAATATTACTGTTTCCATGAGGCATGTCATATATTAAAAGGAAGTTGCTACTTTGAAAGCTCAGCCAATGATAAAGAAAAATCCAAGGAATTAAGAGGGGTGCTGAAACTTTTTCATATGACTGTATATAGATATACTAAATGGATGGATGGATGTATATATAGATCTATAAATAAATATAAAATCCAAAGTCTGTCTGTCCACTTTTCACGAGAGAACAACTTAATGGATCGCGACTTATCTCATCGCACTAAGTATAATAATTTGCTAGCGGTACCGATTTATTTGTGTGAATTCGAAAGACAGTCAGCGGGTCGAGGGGAGGGAAGCAGGGCCCTTCTCACTCACACACCAGCCTCCAGGCGTTCCTTAACTCTGCTTAGCTAGTGAATGAGAGAACTACTTAACGGATTTAGATTGGGTTTTTTTTCTAGAATTTCTTTGAACATTCTGGTTGATTTTGCGACTTCTCTCATTGCGCTAAGAATCATAGTTTGCTTGCAGGAGCGATACATTTGCGCTAATCCGAGAGAGAGTGTACGGTCCGATGGGAGGGGGAAGTGTGACGTCAGGAGTTGGGAGCCGGGTAGGGCCCTCCTCACTGTCATGTTTCAGTACTGCGTGGGTAGAGCCACGTGGGATGGCTAGTATTGAATAATAAGACTTTTAGGTTCATGAATCATTTATCTTTAGTATTTATCTTGACCATACATGAATATGCAGTGTTTTGATTTCTTCACCTCAATTTTTTTTTTTTTTTTTTCAGTCCACTCTTCATAGTTGGGTGTTGCGGTGGTAACATGCAAAACTGAACACACCAGGTCACCCTTTACCTAGTAATTATACTGAAGTTGCTGCAGGGGAATTCTCACAATTGTTATTTTTGCATACTTGTCTGGATTTTCTTGGACCAAATTGTTAGTGTGTTCTCGTTACCGTTGTCATTGCCCAGTAGGCAGGTTTGATACAAACAAGTACACTAAATAATAAAGGTCAGAGCTTAGTAAAGCGCACACCTTCAAGCCTGCACAGACTCTAAAATGGGGCACTGGCTTTAAAAGTCCAAAAACTGTCTAAATATTCAAAAATGTACAAAATACCTTTGAAGAGGGAGGAAACCGTAAAGACCTGTGACCACAAAGAACCTGTTATAGGAAAGATTTTCTTCACAAAAATCAGAACAGACAACAAAAATGCCAAAAAATTCCAGCAACAGCATTTATGTATATAGCACATTTTCATACAATGTAGCTCAAAGTGCTTTACAAGATGAAATACAAAAGGAAGTTAATGTATAAAACATAAGCAAGATTAAATAATCATATTATACAGTATGTAACAAAGAAACAGATAAGGTTGGATGGTCAGGAGGACAGAAAAACAAACAAAAAAAAAATCGGGAGTGGTCTCCCCTCAACGTTCTCGTATATCCTCAGATATGGGAATGGATATTTGAGGAGTAAACGGCAAGACAGTGATTATTTTTTTTAGATTGTGTACATTAAAGAACTGTCAACAACAAATCAAATCAAATGAATAATATATTGAACAATTATTATAAAAGTAATGTTGAATAAATCGGACTCTGCAGCTGCATGAATAAAAGGTAAAGTGCCACTTCCGGTTAACGGAAATAGCCCAAAAGTTGATAGAAATCTACGTTTTATACCTAATACTTGTATGCAGAATTTAGTTGACCTAAATGAAAGCGGACTCAAGTTATTGTGTTTATGTACACACACACGCACACATGCACAGACAGAGACACAGACATAATTCCAAAAATGGTATTTTCAGACTCGGGGAGGTCTAAAATGTCAAGATTCATCAAAATCTCGACATGGAATTTTTGGAGGTTTCCAATACTTTCCCTATAATTCATGTACGAGAAAGTCAGGGGGGTCTAAAACGTCGAGATTCATTAAAATCTCGACATTGGATCTTTGGACGATTACGATACTTTAGTATATGAGAAAGTAAAAACAACTCCAGTTAGGCTGGAGAAAAAAAAAACAAAATCTGCAGGGGTTCCAAGGCAAAAAGACCGCTTAGCCCTCACTGAGAAGAAAGTCTTAAACTAAAACCAGTAATCTGAATTCAAGATAAAAAGCAAAAAATCCAAAAGCTGTACAAATCAAAACCAATACACGGTAAAGAAGTACTCTCCACCACAATCAGTGAACTTTTCAGGGTCTGCTGCCCAGTCTGAAATGCAGGGGTGGGCAAAAGTAGGTTTACTGTTGTGAATAAGCGAAACAGAGTTTTTAAACTGGTAAATGTATTGTACGAGTGGCCAGAAGACCATTCTTAAGTCGGTTATTTTTATAATTCCTTCCATATGTATTTTTTTTTCTTGATTGTTAGAATTTTTCCCATGATGGGAAATCTGCTCCAGATTAATTGAAAGTCTGCATCTTTAGGGTCCTGATTTATCGAGGTTTTAATACATCTAATCTGTAACTAAGGTACAGGAGCATCTTGCTGTCATGAAGACTGCATAAATCCACCCATGTTTGTATAATTTTTTATATAAGTCAGTCATGTTCTAACCCTCTTAGTCCTGAACTAGGTTTGGGGGGGGGGGGGGTTGGGTTGCCGGAGCCTGTTCCAGCAAGTATACGGCACAAGGCAGGAGCAAACTTTGGAGAAGGTGCCAGTCTATTGCAGGGCAAATGCGCGCGCACACACACACACACACCCACCCTCTCACACACACATGCACGCAGCCACCCCAACCACACACTAGGGCCAATTTAGTATCCCCAATTCACCTAACCTGCTTGTCTTTGAACTGTGGGAGGAAAGCGGAGCACCCTGAGGAAACCCACACAGACACGGGGAGAGCATGCAAACTCCACATAGGGAGGACCAGGACACAAACTTGGTCTGCTTACTGCAAGGCAGCAATGCTACCACTGCACTACTGAGCTGCTCTTCTTTGTAAAAGTGAAAGATTAAATTGATGTATTTGTTTAACTGATTACTAGTGAACCAAGCGCTAGGTTGATCATTCCTTGTCTAGTGGTCTCTCAAGGGCACAGAGGATGCTCTTTTGAAGGCCTCTATTGGTGGTATACTGGGCTGAAGTCAAGGATAGAAAGTAAAAGTGCCAGTGAGTTAAGCAGCCTGCCATTAGAGCAGTGTTTCCCAACCTCGGTCCTGGGGGCCCACGGTGGTTGAAGGTTTTTGTTCCAACCAGCTTCAGTTTTTAATTGGACTCCTGGGCTAATTAAGTGATTTGTTATTTCCCAAGTTCTGTATTTTGGGAACTATATAGAAATTACATTTTTTTTTTTTACCAAACTTAGTTTTGTATGTATATATATATATATATATATATATATATATATATATATATATATATATATATATATATATATATATATATATATATGTATATATATATGTATATATGTATATATATATATATGTATATATGTATATATATATATATATATATACTGTATATTGTACAGTATATATATAATATATACTGTATATTGTACAGTGTATATATATAATATATACTGTATATTGTACAGTGTATATATATATATATATATATATATACTGTATATTGTACAGTATACAGTATATATATATATATATATATATATATATATATATATATATATTAAAATGTACCAAGCAGTTATATGGGAATAATATATTTTTTTCTTTTTAACAATATTTTCATCTGATTTTCATTTTACTTTTCTAGGTGTTCTAATTGTTTAATTAATCCATTATTTACTACTTGGTGGGTCTGATGCTAAAGTAGTTGCAGCCTTTGATTATTCCGTGTTGTTTACCTGGGTTGTCTGCTCTGCTCTGCTCATTTTTAATTGTCATTAATAAGATACAATGAAGGGGAAAAACTGCGCAGAGAAAGGGCAAAATATAATGAAATCAACAAAAGAGAGTTAAGCATTTAAATCAATAGCAAAAGCAGAAATATTTCTAAATGTCTTATAAATGTAAAAATCATGCTGCTGTGCTTTCTTAATGTAGAATAAAAGAAAAATTTATACCAGTTAATTAAATGAGATCAGTACTATCAGGTGTTGTCACTGATTAGGAATCTGGTTGGAACAAAAACCTACAGTCACAGGGGGCCACAGGACCGAGGTTGAGAAACACTGCATTAGTGGTCTCTAGGATTGAATATATGGGGCACAATACAGACAGTGAGACAGGTAAGAGGTTACAAGTAACAGGTCAATAGATGGTTTTGACATTTTTCCTCTCCCCTTTGATGAAAAGAACCTAAGAGGTTAGTTGGTACCTTTCATGTTAAGTGTGTCTGATAATACAACAAAATGCCCCTTTGATTGGACAAGGACGAGAAGAGGTTGGGAGCATGCGCTTATTACAACATAAGAATATCCTAAGATGCTTTGGTCATCAGCCATTTAGTTGAATGTGCGTTATGTGATATTTAGAATTTAGATATCTAAAATGTGAAAATTAGCTGTTGCAGTTGTGATGCTCATGTACAATATACTGCAGTTGATGCACAATGAAGTTTTATAGTGACATCAGAAAATTGGCTTGTGAGAGGTTACGCTACAAAACAGCCCAACTGACATTTCTGATATGACAGAAATTCTTCTGGTTGCATGACAGCCAATCAGATGAATTTGGGAATCGCAACCCGTCTCATACTGAGCGTGAAATGATGACAGATGAAGATGAAAATCAGTCAGCGACTGCAAATCGGTCTTAAAATCGCACAGTGTATGCCCAGCATTTTGAGCAGTCATACCCACACACCAGTTTAATGGTGCCAGTTAATGTGGCAGTGCAAGACTTTGGGATTTGTAAAGAATGAAAGAGGAGTCAAAATGGTCTAAAAAGAGTTTCTGAAGTGTTTAGGGTTAAAGCATAAATTCTTCGCAGACTGTGACTGTCCTGAGAATTGAACAGCACTAATTACTGTGCTGTTCTAATGCTAAACCTTCATTTTGTTTGGTGTTATGCTATTTGTTTCTTTAAGTGGCTAATTTTTCAATGACATATGCACTTTTTCTAATTGTAATAGCAAAAAAAAAGATGCAGTGAAATGCTCAATGTGCATTAAAGTGTTAGCAGACATCCTGCATATAAAGAAGATATAAATCAGCAAAATTTTAATTTACTGCAGCTGAACAGCTATTGCAAGATACAGTATGTCCTTTATCAGAAATGCCAAAAAATGCTTTACTTTTCATTTTTTTGTTTGCGCCACATGGGCCCATTATTATTATTTTTTTTAGCAATATTGCATATCTCTAAAGGTATTTGTTTTAGTGTTTTTTTTTTTATTTTATTGATTTTATTAAAGTCAAATAACATTACATACAAATAACTCAAGTTTTACAAAAATAGGTTCGAAACAAGTCAAACCCACTCCTGAGAAAGAGAGCTAGGCTAGCAAAGTAAAACTTTAAGTTAGTAAAAATAAGTAAATGGATAAAGGAATAAAGATAAATGGAGTAAAAGAGGGGAGAGAACCTTCTTCCTCAATTTAAATGCTTATTCTAAAATGTTATTGATTAGATCCTGCCAGGTTTTAAAAAAGTTAGGCACTGATCGTCTAAGTCAGAATTTAATTTTTTCCAGTTTCAAATAGTATAGAACATCAGGTACCCACTGACTTAGAATAGGAGAGTTAGGATTCTTCCAGTTGAGCGAGATAAGTCTACGTGCCAATAGTGAATTAAAAGCCATTACAGTTTGTTTCTCCTTCTCCACTTTAAGCCCCTCTGGGAGCCCACCAAACACAGCTGTCTAAAGGTATTTGTGGCAGTGGGAATGGATTTATTGTGAACTGTCAGAAGAGTCTAAATTCCAAGATACCTCTGCATTTAAATTTTGGAATTTTACTGGCATCCATTGGCTTTATAAAGTAGATGTTTATTTTTTTGTTGTTATTGTGAGAGAGAAAAAGAAAAAAAATCCTGTTCAGCCATTGAAGCGTCGTGTAGAGCATTCACAGCGAGCACTATCAGTGTTTTGCAGTGAAATTGGCAAAATGTTGGGAAATGCTCATTTCAAGTGGAATAATCAGTCAGTCAGTTTTATGAGGGACGTTTAAAAGGTTTCTGCACTTTATTAAGAATTTTATAAAGAAATGACATCACTTTTCTACATAGTCAACTTCGTTTGCGATGCAATTTTCCCAGCATTATGCTAACTTTTTAATGCCCAATTACCCCGCCTTCACCGTTTCCAGCGAAAATATAAAAGTGTGCAAACTTTTTTTGAATGTCCCTCGTAGCTATATACAGTGCCTAGAAAAAGTTTTCACGTTTTGTCGTCATACAACATTGAATCCCAGTGGATTTAATTTGGCTTTTTTGACACTGATCAACAAAAAGACTCTCTTTTTAATGTGAGACCTGTCAAGACAAACCAAACCACACAGTCACGGGTTCAAGGAAAGATTATTTTATTTAAACAAAATGATTTTTAAATCGGTTACAATTCCTTTTCTTTCTTTTTCCACCTCCACTCCTCCTCCAAGCAAGCCTTGTCCACCTTCTCATGACTCTGACTGGCGAATAGATTCTGTGGACAGATGTGCTTTATACACATCACAAGTTGAGATCAGGAGTATCTGGGATTGATTGATTATAATCTGTCTGTGCCAATCTGTGGGTTCCAGAGTTCTGTGGGTTGTAGGGGATCAAATCCTTATTTCTCTCAGTGCCATGCACATCAATTTATAACCTTGATGTTGTGTGTGGTTTTTTTTTATGGATTTTTGGTTGATATTCTGTCTCTCTCCATTAAAATGAAACTACCATAAAAATTACAGACTGTTCATTTCTTTGTAAGTGAGCAAACTTACAAATTCAGCTGATGTGCCATATTAAAGAGGGTGGAATACTTACTGTATGTGACCAGTTAATTGGCTCTATATTTGTAATTACAGGTAAAATTCTGTTACAACGAATATCTTTACAACAAAGTTTTCATTACAACAAAGTATTTTTGTGGTCCCGACAGTTTCCCCATATGACACGAGTCTATAGAAATCTTGAAAACATTCAGCAGATACTTTCATTACAACGAAGTGCCCAAAAGTCCTTGAAATGCCTGAATGAATCATCCACAGGGGAGTTAGTTCTGTGATCACAGCTCAGTTGTGCACAACGATCCCCAAACACAGACTTTGTAAAAAAAAATTTACTGTCTATTTTTTTTTTTGCTGTTTTTGTTTTCGGTGGTTTTCAGTGATACCTTCTGCTTATTGCTCGCCAACATCTGAAAAACATCCAATGGAATTTAACTCAATGTCACCCTCCTATAGAAACATCAGACATGAAGAAACGATAACAGTTCATATTAGAAATACAAAAACGTAAAATTTTTGCAACTCTCGATTGCAGTAAAAAGAAAAAAGACGTTGCCAGTGAATTCAGAATTTCGCCATTGACACTGTCAACTTTCTTAAAAAAACGAGCAGAAAAAGAAGAAAAATCTCGGGTTGCGAATGTATGCAAACTGTTGCATTTGAAGATGTCGAAAAAGCCGTATTTACGTGGTCCAGTGATGTTTGTTCAGGAAACATTCCTAATAATGCGCCACTCATTCAAGAAAATGTGAGGTTTCTAAACTGTCTTGGGACCTCCCCTAACTGGACGACACGCCGAAGAGTCCTGAAGTGCAATCATTGCGTCTGTGGAAGGCTGTTTATCCATTGCCAGGGCAACAGCAGGCTCACAGCTCTGCTGCGGCTCTTCACCGAAGCAAACAGAAAAGATCTTGATGGGTGAATCAAGGAACATTGTAAATGCAGGGCACAGTATTACTTGGTCACTAACCTGGTCACAACCGTGCCTGACTGCTGTGTCTGTGTATAGCGGAGTGGCAGACCCCGCTACAATAAATAACCGTGCTGTTCCTGTGTCAAGCTGAATAAACACTGGTTTTGCTAAAGTACTGAGACTCAGCCTCGTGCTTTGGGGTGCAAGACAAGGACTTATAACACGACCCCGATCTTTTACGATTTGTTTCTGTGGCACTTCACTGAAGCGCTCTGACCCTGCTGTTGCCCTGCCCCTGCAATGGACAAATGATCTTCCACAGACGCGGCAATCGCACTTCGGGACGCACTTCTGAGTGTCGCCCCATTGGGTGAGGGGGATCCCAAAAGAGTTCAAAAAGTTCACAATATGAAGAAGAAGAAAAGGATGATCCGGCTTCTGATTGATAACTGTGCTGCCCACGACATGCTTCCGCACTTAGATAATGTTCGCGTTGAACTCCCACCCAATTGCACGGCACTGCTTCAGCCATTGGATCGCAAGGAAATGCGGAGAAAAATTCTCATCAGCATAACTTGTAAAAGTAATGTGAAAGAAGCTATTGAAATGATTGCAAACACCTGGACGCAAGTTAAAGAAAGCACTATAGTGGCAGAATCTCATTACTACAAAATTTTCATTACAACAAAATATTTTTTAGGTCCCTGACAGTTCGTTGTAATGGAATTTTTACCTGTAATTTAGACTCCTTTGTTATCACTTTGACATTAAGGAGTCGTCTTCTCTGTTGACCACAGTCAAAATTGCCCCCTAGGAAACACATAAAGATCTGTCGGTCTGTTGTCTGCTTGTCTGTCTGTTTAACAAAGCCACATTTAATCCATTTTGATTCAGTGTTTTATAACAATAAAAACTGGAGAATGCCTCAGGGGTGGAAACATTTTATAGGCACACTATCTGTAATGTTACATTTATGAAAATAAAATCGGATTCCAAGTGTGGCCAAGGGGCAATTTACCAAAGTTAGATTTGGAATTGCATATAGCTAAACAAAGACAGACTGTTTTAGGTCTAAGGTAGATGTTTTTAGGCTCAACTCTATGAATGAAGCGTTACAATTATTTGGACTTTTTAAGAGACGGAGCCCATAGCCTTTTTTTTTTTTTTTTTCGTGGAATCCATGCTGATCCTATTATGTTTCAGAGCCGTGCGTCTTGGTGGATTTGTGCTGAAAGATGAGGATTTTTTTTTTCCCAGGGATGCTCCTAAGGGGACAGGGCTGGGGGAGGGGCACATAGCGTGGCAGTTGCCGACATTGCCACATTGTTTGCTGAGCCACTTTGATGCAAATAAGTAGCAGCTGATCTCTTGTTGAATCCTCGGGATGATTTGGGAGATTTAAAATATCTAATGACCAAGCTGCGGCATTTAGTTTATTTAAAAACAAAAAAAATAGAGCAACAGGAAATTTCTTTTCATCATTTGCCCCCCTTTGATTGGAATCTTGTGGAATACTGAGTGGTGCTCGGACCTCAGGAAAAATCAGCATGTGACCTTAAGTAGTCATAATTTCTGCCATTTGAACATTGTGACCTTATGCTTGACTTGCTAAGTTTAATGATCTGAGAAGTCTGATGCTGCCTTAAAGTTGTACTCTCAGTTACTTGTAAAACCAGACTTTTCCACATAAATGAATGCAGTTGTTCTAATGTGACACACCAAGGACTGGACTTTACAACTGTAGCTTCTGTAATGAATCAATCCTGGCAACACTTGACATAAGGCAGGAGCCATTGTTAGTCCGCTATGCCATATTATGTGTTTTTATTCCTATAATTTTATTCAGCACATGGTATATTAGCTGCAGAATTACATTTTTGTAGTCTGTTTTTTATTAATGTCTTTTTTTTTTGTCGTGATTTTTGTCTTTCGTGTTGCTGAGAACACTAGACGTGACGATATCAACAACAACATTTATTTCTAGAGCACATTTTCATACAAATGATGGAGCTCAAAGTGCTTTACAGGATAAAGAAGGAGAAAAAAGATGAAATATATTAAAAAAAAATACAAAGGCAATATTAATTAACATAGAATAAAAGTAAGGTCTAATGGCCAGGGAGGACAGAAAAAAACAAACAAAAAAAAAATCTTCAGGGGTTCTGAGGCCACGAGACCACCCGGCCCCCTCTAGACATTCTACCCAACATACTGTAGATGACCTCAATCAGTCCTTATGGTATTCAGAGTTTACATGGAAGAACTTGATGATGGTCATGTGGACTTCTGGCCTTTAATCCATCAATGTAGGGGCAGCATGATGCTTTGATCGGTTGGTGGTGGTGCAGATTAGCACCACAGAAAACCAGAAAAAGAACAGAAGAGAAAGTAGGGGTTAGTATGGATTGTGGAGCCACCATGAATGATAATGATAATTCAGTGCATATACAGAGTATCATGATTAAGCTAAAATGAAGCTATAAGAAAGCCATGTTAAAGTGGTGGCTCTGAGGCTGGAGATCTGCACTGGCAATAGGAAGGTTGTCGGTTCGAATCCCGTAAATGCCAAAAGAGACTCTGCCCTATTGGGCCCTTGAGCAAGGCCCTTAACCTGCAATTGCTGAGCGCTTTTAGTAGTGAGAAAAGCGCTTCATAAATGCAAAGAATTATTAATTTCTTTTTTGCAGTTTTTTAAAGTGCTCCACTATATTAGCCTGGCAAATTCCTATTGGTAAACTCGTATTCCAGATGTGAGGTGCATAACAGCAGAAAGCCGCCTCACCACTTCTTTTAAGATTAGCTCTTGGAATTCTAAGCAGACACTCATTTGAAGATCTAAGGTTACGATTTGGAGTGTAAGGTGAGAGCCATTCTGAAATATAGGATGGAGCAGATTATTGAAGGCTTTGTAAGCCATCAGCAGTATCATCAATTCTAAATGACACAGGTAACCAGTGAAGAAATGTGTTTGGATTTTCTTTTCCTAGTTAAAATTCTGTCAGCTCCATTCTGCACTCGTTGCAATCGATTGATGTCTTTTTTGGGTGGTCCCGAGAGGAGTGCGTTAAAGTAATCTAGCCGACTGGGGGAAAAAAAAAGCGTGAACTAATATCTCAGCATCTTGCAATGTTATAAGGGTTCTAACTTTTGTTATATTTCTTAAGTGAAAAAATGCTGTCCTAGTAATCTGATTCATATGTGATTTTAAAATTCAAGTCAGAGTCAATAGTTACCCCTAAATTCTTTACCTCCGTCTTGACTTTTAATCCTAATGCATCAAGTTTATTTCTAATACCCTCATTATATCCATTATTGCCAATCACTAATATCTCTGTTTTCTCCTTATTTAGTTTAAGAAAATTACTACTCATCCATTCAGAAAAATAAGCAAGACATTGTGTCAGTGAATCAAGAGAGTCGGGGTCATCAGGCGCTATTGATAAATGCAGTTGTGTGTCATCATCATAGCTGTAGTTGCTCACGTTAGGCCTTGAGATAATCTGACTTAACGGAAGCATGTAAATCGAAAAGAGCAGCGGACCCAGGATAAAGCCTTGTGGACCACCATATAAAATATCAGGGGTCTGCGAAGTATAATTACCCCAACTAACAAAGAATTTTCTGCCTGCCAGGTAGGACTCAAACCAATTTAAGACCGTACCAGAGAGTCCCACCTGTTGACCAAGGCGATTTCTAAGAATATTGTAATCAATAGTATCAAATGCGGCACTCAGATCTAAGAGGATGAGAACAGATAAACGGTCTCTGTCTGCAGTAACCCGCAAGTCATTTACTACTTTAATGAGTGCAGTTTCTGTACTGTGATTTGTTCTAAAACCCGACTGAAACTTATCAAGAATAGCAGGTTTATTGAGGTGATCATTAAGCTGCATAATGACTGCCTTCTCTAGGATTTTACTTAAGAAAGGCAGGTTAGAAATAATAGATCTAAAATTTTGAAAAGCAGAGGAATGGAGATTATTTTTCTTGAGCAGAGGTTTAACTACAGCAGTCTTAAGACATTCTGGGAATACCCCCGTATCTAATGACGAGTTTACTTTGTCAACACGCCAACTGTTGCAACACTCGATATCTCTCCGTGGATTCACAACTCAAATCTTGAAAACTCTCAACAGTTGTTCATTTAATTTCAATAGGCCCTAGCTCTAGGTTTTTGAATTTATTTTTGGTCTTCGACTTTTGATTCTGGTTTTGCCCTTTGGATTTAGTTGTACATTCTTTATTATTTTGGCTTCAACTATGATTTTTGCTTATGTTTTACTAAACGTTAAACTCGGTCAACAATCTTGAGATCCTGTGTCTCCTTATACACTGCAACAGTAATAATACAAGTGTGCCAAAAATTACATGAAATAAAATGGAACAACAGTGTTTTACTGATAAAACGTTAACCCTGTGAATATGAGGACATCATTTTTCGGAGTGTGGCATGTCTGCCTATCTGAGGCAGGTATGCATGCACATAACAGGACTTCTGGCTCCGTAGCCTGATAACCTCCAATATTAATATTTAAACTACAGAATTATTATATGAAATTTGGAAATTTGTGTATGGTCTTGTTCCTGGTATCTGGTTGGGACAGGAGGAGCATCTTTCTCTTAAATGCTTCAATGTATACATGTAACTTGTATGCCTCATTGCTTGTTGTGTATGTACATATATACTTGTGTGCTTACATTAACTTCTTATTGAATTAAACAATAAGCAGAAAATACTTCTTTATACACAATATTTTCAGTAAACACTCTGTCTTCATTGTGAATGGGTTTTGCTTGCTTTTCTGTATCAGGAACTTTAACTTTTGCTTTCGAAATTGCTTTAGACTAAGTAACATATGCTCATTCATGTGTAAAAACCAGTGATGATAAATACCAAAAATATCTAAAGTTTGCTGAGTGACGGAAATGGAAGAAATGACACACATGCTTACATACCAAAATATAGTAAAAAAAATCAATGCAGTAATACAGTTTTAAACACACACAGCCTAGAAATCTGTAATCGTTATGTGGGTTGTCCAAATTGGAGTTTCTGGTGTGTGTTTTTATATTTTCACTTCTGTATTGTGTCTATATATTCACTTTATTTGTTTCCACGGGTTGTGCAGCTTGATGCCACACGCAAAATCAAAATGTGTGAAATCTAAATTGTCATCTGTGAGCTGTACATGCTGTGGGGATGTTTTTCAGTGGCAGAGAATGGGAGACTAGTCAGGATAAAGGGAAAGATGACTGCAGCAATGTACAGAGACATCCTGGATGAAAACCTGCTCCAGAGCACTCTTGACCTCAGACTGGGGCGACGGTTCATCTTTCAGCAGGACAACGACCCTAAGCACACAGCCAAGATATCAAAGGAGTGGCTTCAGGACAGCTCTGTGAATGTCCTTGAGTGGCCCAGCCACAGCTCAGACTTGAATCCGATTGAACATCTCTGGAGAGATCTTAAAATGGCTATGCACCGACGCTTCCCATCCAGCCTGGTGGAGCTTGAGAGGTGCTGCAAAGAGGAATGGGCGAAACTGGCCAAGGATAGGTGTGCCAAGCTTGTGGCATCATATTCAAAAAGACTTCAGGCTGGAATTGCTGCCAAAGGTGCATCGGCAAAGTATCGAGCAAAGGCTGTGAATACTTATGTACATGTGATTTCTCAGTTTTTTTATTTTTAATAAATTTGCAAAAACCTCAAGTAAACTTTTTTTCACGTTGTCATTATGGGGTGTTGTGTGTAGAATTCTGAGGAAAAAAATGAATTGAATCCATTTTGGAATAAGGCTATAACATAACAAAATGTGGAAAGTGATGTGCTGTGAATACTTTCTGGATGCACTGTAGATAGACATAAGAGAACTACTTATCTATATATAACAGATTTTTTTCTGTAATTTACTTGAACATTCTGGTTGATTTTGTGACTTCTTTGATCACCCTATCTATCATAGTTCGTTTGCGATACCAACTGTATTTGCACGACTCCAAGAGAGATGCTACGGGGCCCTCCTCACTCACGCGCCGACCTCTGTTTGAGTTGCTCTACCTCTCACCACATGTTGAAGTGTATCTTTCCTTAGCTAGCAATACCTGTGTGTTTAACAGACATTATCACCTACAGATTGTTAAGGAGTAACGTTTGACATTTTTGAGAGAGAGATCAGAGTTATGTGTGTTTTAGAGGGTACCTGCTGATTGCCAGAGATATCACAGCCACATACTTTTTCCCCATGCGGGAGGATGCTCTCCTGTCAGAGCTGAACACAATCAAATACAGTGACAATGTTTGACATTGGAGTGTGCCTACTTTCTGCTTGGCCAGAATTGCATTTTTTTTTACATTTTTTAAATTGATTTTTAAATTTTATTATATTTCACTACTAACTTGTCAGAGCTGCGGGGGGCAGCTAGTACAGTATATAATGTAATAGTTGCAATGGTGCTTTTACAGTCCCTTCTGAAACAGCAGGAAGGGGAACCTCATCCCTGGAGGTCCAAAGCCATGCTGATGTACAGAATCTATTTTGGAAAACTTTCCCTCTTGTAAATTTGGAAAACAATATGTTGGAGAGCAGTTGGTCCCCCTTGGAAGTTCAAAGAGCCAGTGAAAAGAGGAGGAGGACGACGAGAAGGTTAGGAGCATGCACTGATACAGTGCCTTGCCACACACACCACATGACAAACTACCTTGGGATCCCAGATTAGGACTCTAGTGCAGCCATGCGATGGGTGACCCCTCAGCACCACACTATTTCAGATGGATTGGAACCAGTGGGAGTTTTTTTTTTTTTTTTTTATGGTGGCTGATTTCTTTTTTTCTAAAAACGTACTGGAGCGACGTGCCAGTATGCACCGATTTACATATACTGACTTTCAGTACGCTGAAGGGCAGTACAGGGAAGTGCTGCTATGGAGTACCAGTGACTACCGGCCCACTTCCAACACCAGTAACAGGAAAATAGATTGCCAAGTAAGGAAGCAGTTCCATTAAATACATGAGAGTCTCTTGTTAAAGAGTGACCAAAATGACATAAAGACATGGAGGCCCACAAGACACTGAATCTGACCTCACTCTTTTAAACTCCTCTGCTGAGTTCACAAATAGTATCACAATAAACCTAATTAGGAAAGAATTTCAATTAGATGACAAAATTGGCCTCTGACTACAAGCTTTGCTGTAACAAATGCCAGTAACCTCTACGGCCCTTTAGGAAGAGAATTTGGAGACCGTCTGGCACCTCGCTGAAATTATTTTAAGCATTTTGGAGACTGAAATACAACTTTCTGCCATACACACAAGCTTCTTAAGATTGTTGATCACTGCCATATGGAATGAATATAAATTTAAAAAGCACACATTGAACTCGGAGGATTGAAAGTTTTCTGCCTTTAGCCGATAACAGATGCCATTAGTTCAACTTCAGATACTAAGTGATACTAGAGGTGGGAATTCTCAAGGACTCCCTGATTATAGTATCATCACAATACCTGGGTCATAATGCAATAATAAATTGTGATTTTATGATATATCATAATTATTCCCTTTTTATTTGGCTAAGTTTTAGTCCTATCAATATAGACGCAAATGTGTCGACCTTTTATATCTAATTAGAAAAACCTAATTCCGGGCCAGTGCCAAAATCGGGACCATACTGCACAAGGAAAGTCTTAGCATTCAAGCTTGTCTTTTATTTCTCCTTTTAGCTACCGTATCTGAGAGCAAGGAAATGCAAGTAATGTCAGGCTTTGTCAAACCCATTAAAAAGAGTCTGCTGTCTCCTAAATGAAGAAGCATCTCCATGAATGTTCCTGTCATTGGAATCCCATTAAAAAGGCAGATTGAATGGCCTCCTAATGATTATGCCATTCTGCAGTTAACCACAACTAAACGTGAGTCACTTAACCTGCTGTAGTGTGCAGTAAATAAAATCAATAATCAAAATATCACTATGATTTATGTTTTAAATGGTTATGGAGCCATAGATTTGATTTTTTTTGTGTTATTTATGTTTTTTGAAACAGATTAAGCTTACCTTTATATACACACATACACTGGTGCTTGAAAGTTTGTGAACCCTTTAGAATTTTCTATATTTCTGCATAAATATGACCTAAAACATCATCAGATTTTCACTCAAGTCCTAAAAGTAGATAAAGAGAAACCAGTTAAACAAATGAGACAAAAATATTATACTTGGTCATTTATTTATTGAGGAAAATGATCGAATATTACATATTTGTGAGGGGCAAAAGTATGTGAAGCTCTAGGATTAGCAGGTAGTTTGAAGGTGAAATTCGAGTCCGGTGTTTTCAATCAATGGGATGACAATCAGGTGTGAGTGGGCACCCTGTGTTATTTAAAGAACAGGATCTATCAAAGTCTGCTCTTCACAACACATGTTTGTTGAAGTGTATCATGGCATGAACAAAGGAGATTTCTGAGGACCTCACAAAAAGAGTTGTTGATGCTCATCAGGCTGGAAAAGGTTACAAAACCATCTCTAAAGAGTTTGGACTCCACCAATCCACAGTCAGACAGATTGTGTACAAATGGAGGAAATTCAAGACCATTGTTACCCTCCCCAGGAGTGGTCGACCAACAAAGATCACTCCAAGAGCAAGGTGTGTAATAGTTGGCGAGGTCACAAAGGACCCCAGGGTAACTTCTAAGCAACTGAAGGCCTCTCTCACATTGGCTAATGTTCATGTTCATGAGTCCACCATCAGGAGAACACAGAACAACAATGGTGTGCATGGCAGGGTTTCAAGGAGAAATCCACTGCTCTCCAAAAAAAACATTGCTGCTCGTCTGCAGTTTGCTAAAGATCACGTGGACAAACCAGAAGGCTATTGGAAGAATGTTTTGTGGACGGATGAGACCAGAATAGAACTTTTTGGTTTAAATGAAAAGCGTTATGTTTGGAGAAAGGAAAACACTGTATTCCAGCATAAGAACTTTATCCCATCTGTGAAACATGGTGGTGATAGTATAATGGTTTGGGCCTGTTTTGCTGCATCTGGGCCAGGACGGCTTGTCTTCATTGATGGAGCAATGAATTCTGAATTATATCAGAGAATTCTAAAGGAAAATGTCAGGACATCTGTCCATGAACTGAATCTCAAGAGAAGGTGGGTCATGCAGCAAGACAACGACCCTAAGCACACAAGTCGTTCTACCAAAAAATGGTTAAAGAAGAATAAAGTGAATGTTTAAAGTGAATCATTTTCCTTAATAAATAAATGACCAAGTATAATATTTTTGTCTCATTTGTTTAACTGGTTTCTCTTTATCTACTTTTAGGACTTGAGTGAAAATCTGATGATGTTTTAGGTCATATTTATGCAGAAATATAGAAAATTCTAAAGGGTTCACAAACTTTCAAGCACCACTGTACAACACTATTTTAGCTTTTACCATGAATATTTACAACCTGTTGAGAATGAAATTTAAGCTATTAAATAAGGCCAGCCAGAGACTAACAAAGAAACAAACAGAGCTGAGGGTAAAGCACAAGATCTTATATATAATGATTTTTCCAGAATGTTCTTGTAATATGAAGAACAAGGAACAAGAAGATTGTGAAGGGAATAGAAGCTTTCGAGGCAACTCAGGCCCCTTCTTTAGGCAAGATGTAATCTTACATCTTACATCTCGCCTGAAGAAGGGGCCTGAGTTGCCTCGAAAGCTGGCATATTGTAATCTTTTTAGTTAGCCATTTAAAGGTGTCATTTTGCTCAACTTCTCACTGCATTCATAATGGATAACACGGTACAACACCCTAGTACTAAAGGAATGGAAGAAACCTTCAATAATTCATGTGAAAATGGAAGCCCTATTTGATAAGTTTGACTCCATTATTCTGTGAATGCCGGTAGCTTCACTAAGGGTGTACTCACACTGGCAACTCGTACTGCGCCTGAGCACGTTTGTCCGCATGCAACCCCGTAAAGTCTAATTTGTTTGAGTAGTGTGATCGCTCCGTTCCTGGCCAACCATACCATGCTGTGGCCCGCATGGAAGAGGTAGGCCTGAACCTGGCTTAGTAGCATTTGGGGACAGCGTGATCGCTAAATATGCCTGAAAACATGTTGTTGATGCAATCAGAGAATCTTTTGAGTTAAAAACTGATTTTTTATTCTCTCCTTACCCGTGAACGTGAATTGTAGTGGGCGAGAAATGCTGCAGATTATTCCCTTAACATCATTTGTCAGTATATAAATTTTCTTGTATGTGTGGCATGACTAACAGCAAAACCCTGCACTGCACACACAAGAAATTTGTAAGAGGGTCGAGCGTTACTCTGCCCTACATGACTCCCAAACAGCCACAAAATAAGTCCAATCAGTTTGATGTGCATGCGGTCCCTCCACGTTCGGATCTTGTTTTGGCTTTACACAAAGTCGCATGGTGATGATGGAAGCGTGCTCACGCCCTGAATGTTAAGCACAGTGTGAGTACAGGCCAGAGAGGGAGTAGGGAGGTGGGACAATCGCACTTGGGCACGGTACGAAACAAATGAGCACGAATGTGAGTACACCCTAAAGTTGGTTTTAATATTGCACATGTGAGTTAAGAATTTTACTGTATTCTTTACACATTACAATAAACAACCTATAAACGCAGAAAACATAAACATTTGTTTAGCCATCGACATTATTGAACTTGAAACCAAAACCAAGTCAGTTCCTCTACTATGCTGATATAATGTAGTTGACAGATGTCTGAAATGCTTTATTTAGAGGAGAGGAATGGCTGAAGGAAAGCAATAACGCATTCTATGGTCTGTAGTGCAGTTGTGTCGGGCTGCCGAGAGAGGTAGTGTGACTGACACAAGCAAGGCAGTGGTGACTTTCATGGAGCTGATAACAATATGGAGATCCTCCTAGCTCCTAAAAAGCAATCTTCATTTTGTTTATTCTTTGTTAAAAGAAATCCGCCTTTGAGGCAGCATTTTCCTTTATCCTTAAAGAGTGCACATGTAAAATCAGCTTTTTTTGGTGCATGCTTATCAAATAAACCGTTCTCCTGTTTAAAAATAGCGTTTAGGCTTAAATTAACAGAATTTGTGAACAGAATGTTGAAATGGACCTTGGAAGAATAAAGTATACAGGAATAATAAGCACACATGTTAACATTCTGGTTTAAACAACACCATCCAACCTCTGCTCCTTAGGGACAAGCTGATAGACATGGCAGTAGATTCATACCTGGTGGCATGGATCGTGGACTATCTTACAGACAGACCTCAGTATGTGCGTCTCGGGAACTGCAGGTCTGACATTGTGGTCAGCAACACAGGAGCGCCGCAGGGGACTGAACTTTCTCCGGTCCTGTTCAGCCTATATACATCAGACTTCCAATACAACTCGGAGTCCTGCCACGTGCAAAAGTTCGCTGACGACACTGCTATTGTGGGCTGCATCAGGAGTGGGCAGAAGGAGGAGTACAGGGACCTAATCAAGGACTTTGTTAAATGGTGCGACTCAAACCACCTACTACTGAACACCAGCAAAACCAAGGAGCTGGTGGTGGATTTTAGGAGACCCAGACCCCTCATAGACCCCGTGATCATCAGAGGTGACTGTGTGCAGATGGTGCAGACCTATAAATATCTGGGAGTGCAGCTGGATGATAAACTGGACTGGACTGCCAATACTGATGCTCTGTGTAAGAGAGGACAGAGCGGACTATACTTCCTTAGAAGGCTGGCATCCTTCAACATCTGCAGTAAGATGCTGCAAATGTTCTATCAGATGGTTGTGGTGAGCGCTGTCTTCTATGCGGTGGTGTGCTGGGGAGGCAGCATAAAGAAGAGGGACCCCTCACACCTGGACAAACTGACAGACTGAGGAGATCGTTCTTCACCCACACTATGTGACTCTTCAGTTCCACCCGGGGGGAGGTAAATGTTAACATTATACAAAGTTATTGTCTGTTATACCGGGATTTTTATCACTCTTTAATTTAATATTGTTTTTATCAGTATGCTGCTGCTGGAGTATGTGAATTTCCCTCCTCCTTGTGATCCTAATATGAGAAGGTGTGTCTTGAAATTAGACATGGGCAGTGAAAGTTGTTTCATTTACACTCTGTGAAGAGTTCCCTTTCTCCACCAGGCAAAATTTGACCTGTTTGTTCACCCTCTGGCCTCTGTGCTTCTCCAGCCCTCCCATGGTGCCTGTCCACACAAATTCCTGTAAGGGAACATTGTAAGAGCAAGACAGATATGTTCTGCTCTTGATGTTGGACCTTGTGACGTTCCTGCAGCCCTATTGCAGACGGCCGCTAGCGTCTGGCATCTGTTTGATTCAGGACCTCAGAGGATCGGAGGTTGTATAAAAATTGACATTTGTTTCAAATTCTTATTAGCTTTCAGTAATGTAACTCAAGGATGATATTATTAGGAAGAAAGTGATTATTAATAAGCCAGAAGAGAGCAATAGAGTAGGAAAAATGCAGGATTGGAGAAGTTTGAGTTAAGCCGAAGGTGGGGCATGTGTGATTTCTGTCACCTGCCCTTTTTTTAATAGTCCATTCACTTCTAGTTTCACCAAGAAATCAATCTCCTTTTTTTAAAGGAGTAATCTACCCAAAAATTATTTTGTATATGTTGCTTCTTCCATGTAGTTTGTAGTAATGACTGGGAAAAATGTTTAATCCTATTTCTATACAGAATGTTGATAACAAATTTTCTAATATGTGTGTCAACACTGGATACTGGCAAACAATATCAAAATGTCCATGAAAAAATGTAAAGCTACCAGTGTTGCAGAATCTGCTTGTCAGGTCAACCAGTCATATGCTTTCAATGTCCCAAATACATAGGAATTTACTAAAATATTGTTAAATGAACCACATTCTTGTGAATGAAAATGAAATGCACTCGAACACAATTGATCATTTAAATTGTAGACCTTCCTCCCGTTGTTATATTTATATTCATAGTACCTCGGGATTATTTAACGGCATAAGGTGAATGGTAAAGGTTTTTAAGATGGCCGTAAGAACAGCAATGATGTATGTAGCTGAGACATGGGCAGTAAGGGGAGTGCAGGAGAATATGTTGGATATGGCAGAAATGAGAATGTGGAGATGAATGTGTGGAGATACAAAAAGGGACAGAATAAGAATGAGACCTTTAGAAGTACAACAAAAGTGGGAGAGAGATCTAAGAAAGTACAGGAAAGTAGGTTTAAGTGGTTATGGACATTTGACGAGAAGAGAAGATGAATATGTGAGCAAAAGTGTGATGGAAAATGGAAGTACAAGATAAGAAAAAGCAGAGGTGGATGAATAAAGTAACAGAAGATTTAATGGAAAAGATGCTGACTGGGGAGGGAATGCAGGGGCGAGTTGGATGGATAAGGTTGATCCGGCACATCAACCCCACATAGAAGTGAGTAGAGATGAAGAGAAAGAAGTAGTCTGTGAAACTGCATGGCTGAATTGACCAACTTCTTTTTGAAACATCTCAGATATGCACAGATGCAAGATACAAGACAGACTCTTTTTCTAACGTTTTCACTCGCTTTTCTTTCATTTTTAATCTTTATTAGTTTCACATGTCTCTCCTTGCACGCTTTTTGTTGATATGATGTGAAGCACAATGTTAAGTCAGTGAATAAACTGTTACTGGGCTGGGCTGCTGACCAATTAAGAGAGGGGGGTGGGCCTTCAGTTTACAGTCCAGCATGTTCCATTTTCATTCAGGGCAGCGTTTTCCAGGAAGTGGTCATTTTTAACAATGTTTTAGTAAAAATACATGTTTTTGGGGAATTATGAGCCTTACGACAGGATGACTTGACATGTGGATTATGGAATATGAGTAACATGAGATTTTTCATGAATGTTTAAAATATTGTTTGCTGTTGTCTGATGTTGGTAATTATAGGTGCCTAGACTATCAGACGCTAGGTTATCCAAGTTCTCCTTGAAAACATGACATTAAAATTTTTTCTTAGCCATTATGGAGTAAAGTAACATATTAACAAATATAATTTTTGGGTGGTGTAATACTTTAAAGATTGCATTTTATTCCTATGGTTGTTTTAACATTTGAAAATAAAAAGAAAATAATAAGTCACCAAAAAAAGGTGTTCTGAAAACCTTTCCAGTAACAGGAGAGGAGCTATTAATAAGTAGAAGGGAGTTGTGCTTAGAGTTACGTATCAGGCAGCAGTTTATAGCACAGGATGGCTTTGCTGCAAGTGTGGAGGATTTTAGAGTCGCGTGGATAATTCCTTCCATTTACTTGGCTCACAAGACAGATGAGGTGAGATTTATTATGGCCACTGACCAAACTTAAACATTATTACTGTTATCTGAGGTTTGTGTGTATATTTTGAATGACATAGCACCAAGCAAAATTATTTAATTTACTTAATCTCAACTGAAGGAATTTGCAGTGTGGTTTGCACCATACACACAAACTGGCAACTGTTTGAGTTGTAAAATTTCTATTCTTTTAGTGTTTTATTTCATATTTTCTATCTATCTATCTATCTATCTATCTATCTATCTATCTATCTATCTATCTATCTATCTATCTATCTATCTATCTATCTATCTATCATATACACAAATGTTTATACATATACATTTAAATAAATACAGGAAATACAGAAACAGTTCTTGTATGCAATATAGCCTTTAATTGTAATTTTGATTTAAAACAATAAAATATATTAATTGTATTTTATTTTTATTTCTGTACCTGTGTTTATTTTGTAAAGCATTGTGCAGTGGTGTGCAAGTAGTCTGTAAAAGCAACTATAATAAATAAGGCTTGATAGATTGAGATATAAACCAGCATGAGTTTAAGTACATGTTGTTAAATTATAATTGAAGTGTAAATGTATGACTGTGTGTTGTGGATTTTGGAAGTTTGTGTTTTCATTTTTTTTTTTCATACCTTCAATTTGTATTTTTAACAGCATTTGTTAATAGATATATAGACCAGTGTTTCCCAACCTTGGTCCTGGGGACCCCCTGTGGCTGCAGATTTTTTGTTCAACCAGATTCCTAATCAGTGACAACACCTGATAGCACTGAGCTCATTTAATTAGCTGGTATTATTTTTCTTTTATTCTACATTCAGAAAAGCACAGCAGCATGATTTTTACATTTATAAGACATTTAGAAATATTTCTGCTTTTGTTATAGACTGAAATGCTTAACTCTCTTTTGTTGATTTCATTATATTTTGCCCTTTCTCTGCACAGTTTTTCCCCTTTGTTGTATCTTATTAATGACAATTAAAAATGAGCAGAGCAGACACGCTGGCAAACAACACGGAATAATCAAAGGCTGCAACTACTTTAGCATCAGACCCACTAATTAGTAAATAATGGATTAATTAAACAATTAGAACACCTAGAAAAGTAGAATGAAAATTAAGATGAAAATATTGTTAAAAGAAAAAAATACATTATTCTCATATAACTGCTTGGTACATTTTAATATATAATTTTTTTTTTTTTTACCAAACTTAGTTTTCTGATTTCTATATTGTTCCCAAAACACAGAACTTGGGAAATAAAACATCACTTAATTAGCCCAGGAGTCCAATTAAAAACAGACGTTGGTTGGAACAAAAACCTGCAGCCACAGTGGACTCTGAGGATCGAGTTTGGGAAACACTGACATAGATAGTAGTTGATTCCCCTCAGGAGGGAATTAGAATAGAATTTAGAAATTTAGCATTAAATGTAATGCCTTGTATTTCAAAGTAATTTGTGTACCCCCTAGATGTGTTATGAATTTGTTTTTATTTTTTAATTTTGTTTTTCTTAATGGTAACTCTTCTAGTTTTGGATTTGAATGAAGACAAATTCATATTTCATAATGTTTTGTGTTTATTGAACACATTGACTGCCACAGTAACAATAGATTAATTTGTTGTGATGCTACTATGAAATTAGTGTTTTTTTTTAATATACTAATTAAATGCATTTTATTATTGATCAAAACTCGCAAAATCATTTTCTCTAAAGAATCTATTTGAATTAGCTTGTAATTGATGGCATGGGACATTAAATTCTTGTAGTTGGCAGACAAACTGTTAACAAAGTAAATTGTGCTGCCATTTTTGGAGTGATTTGTTGTACAGTTGCTTGATAACAAACCAGTTATGTGCAGTGTTGTGACGTCTTAGGTGTGTCAGGGTCAAAGTTCAGCATAAACATGTCGGGGATATCCAAGATTGTGGATAAACTCGCACTGAATGAGTTGAAATCCTCATTTTGAAACTGTTGTACCAGCTTTCCTGGTTTAGAACCTTAGGCAGTGTGTTTTGATTACATTTTGACTTTGATTCTGTGACTTCTTTGTTTTAGTCCTCACTTTGTTTTCTTGGTTATTGTCTTGTCTCCTGATCATTTTTTATTCTTTACTGCTAGTAGCCCATTGTTAGCGGAACAATATGAAGCAACTTGGCTTGCATTGGCTAAAAATATGATCTGCACCTTGATGATTTTTTTTTTCATTAACTGATTGCTGTCTGTCTAAACCTGGCACGTATCTGTTGGCTCCCATTGTTCTGTTTCATCCTATTTATGAAGTGTTTGTGTAACTGATTGCTCACAAGCCACATATTTGAACTCATCCAACATGGAGCGTTTTCCTTCTGTCGCTCCCTTTCTGAATACAAGTAAAGGGCTTGTTGTACCCTGGCTGAGTCTGCTTCAGCCTACCAGCCCTTGTGTAGTCTTTTTTTCTGTCTTGACTGAATGTGTCCTTTATGAAGAGACCCTTGCATGATGTTGCCAAGTAGAATCCACTCAAGCTTCCTGCACAGAACCAGCTGTGTGCCAGCAACACAATGGAAGAAGGCAGCCATGGGCCTGAATGATTTGAAATCCTTTTGTTCCTTTGTAAGTACCCCCATTTGTTTTTCTGCAAAATATATGGCAGTAAATTCACCGGCTGCCAGGTGGGTTGTGTTTTTTTTTTTTTTTTTAAAAGATCTTGTACAGTTCAGGTGGTCAAAAAGTAGTTATGAGAAAAACGTATGTAAAGGCCTAAATCTTTGTGCAATGAAATGAAGAAAATTAGATTTACAAGGTGCTAGTTGGTGTATTCCTCTGCTTTTCTTACTGTCTTTTTATATAAGACCTGGCCAAATGTATTAGTACCCTTCCCCTATTTAAAAAAAGTGATAATTTTTCTATGTAATAATTAATATATTAATAACAAATAATTATTCCATATTCCATACTGCAGACACTTTGCTTTTGTTTTAGGGTTTAATATCTCTCTCTCTCTCTCTCTCTCTCTCTCTCTCTCTCTCTCTCTCTCTCTATATATATATATATATATATATATATATATATATATATATATATATATATATATATATATATATATATATATATATATATAATATAAAATGTCTGTCCACTTTTCACGAGAGAACTGCTTAACGGATTTAGATTGGGTTTTTTTTCTAGAATTTGCTTGAACATTCTGGTTGATTTTGCACTAAGTATCATAGTTCGCTTGCTGGAGCGATATATTCATGCTAATCCGAGAGAGAGGCTGCAGGCCGAGGGGAGGGGGAAGAGTGACGTCAGGAGTAGAGAGCTGGGCGGGGCCCTCCTCACTGTCCTGTGTCACTAATACGCAGGGGATGGCTAGTAATAAATATATAATAAATATCTTCTTATATAATATGCTATCGTGGCTGTTTGTCTGTCTGTCCAGAATTTTAAATCACCTGTAGCTCGCAATCCGTTTCACCTATGGACCTGAAATTTGGTACACATATACTATGTGACGTCTACTATCCACTTTCCGGGTGATGATTTTAATTACTCTCTTTATTTTTATTTTATTTTATTGTAGAATCAATTCTTGGCAGTGCACAGCAGGGTGGCCGTGCGGCGCATGTGTACGTGCACCGTTCTCATTCCCTACCACCTTCGCGGTCACTTCCCCTACCTCTTCATATCTTAAATCATTCTTGAGGCAGATTGAAGACTTAAGTGTCAGCTTAACTGAAAAATTAAGAAAAATGTACTAAATAATTGCAACACAAAAACTAACTTAATCAGTTTTAACGCGAAAAGATGCCGACGGAAGAAGAGAAGCAGCAGGCCACTAGAGTGGAGAAAAGAAGAGCTGCTCAGGAAACAGCAAGTGCATCAACCTCTGACCAAATGAATGGTAAACTTACAGAGAAAGAGGAGGAAAACTAGGAACGCTCAAGTCAAGTGGATTCACTGCACATTATCGTGCAGTGCGCTGTTACTGGTATGTATATATATATATATATATATATATATATATATATATATATATATATATATATATATATATATATATAAAAGCCAAATACCACTGACTCACTCATCATGAAATCACCCGAACCATGAGGACTTGAACTTGAAATTTGGAATGTAGGTTACCCTTGGCCCATAGGTGTTTGCTAAGAAATGGTTTTAAAAATTTCATGGTCCAAGCATGAAATTTCTTATAGTTTTTTAGACCCGCTTGTATGTCTGTCTGCTTTTGACGAGAGAACTACTTAACGGATTTAGATTGGGTTTTTTTCTAGAATTTGCTTGAACATTCTGGTTGATTTTGCGACCTCTGTCATTCCCTTGCGGTTCTGATTTATTTTTGCGAATCTGATAGACACGCAGTGCAGGGCAGGGCTCTCCTCACTCATTCGCCAGCTTCAGGGCGTTCCTTACCTCCAGTTAGGTAGCGAACGAGAGAACTACTTAACGTATTTAGATCAGGTTTTTTTTATAGAATTATCTAGAATCTACATTCCGGTTGTTTTTGCGACTTCTCACATCGCACTAAGAATCATAGTTTGTTTGCAGGAGCGATCTATTCGTGGTAATCTGAGACAGAGGCAGCGGGCCGAGGGGAGGAGGAAGCGTGACATCAGATGGAGCCGTGGGGGACGGCTAGTCTGGTATATAAATGTCTACACATTGAAATGTGTGTGTCTGTCTGTCTGGCCCAGAAGTGCGAGGCTACAGCATGAAGCTCAAAGAGCTGGCAAGGCGGCCCCAAGTTAATGAGTCTGTAAAAGAAAGAAGTACGAGGCTACAGCATGAAGCTGAAAGAAAGCAACTCTGTCACCAAAGTCAAACCACCGAGGAAACACAAACTCATTTAGCCGCTAATACACAAGTGAGGCGAGCACATCGGCAAAACGAAACCTCAGAGGAGAGAGAAACTCGCTTATCCGCTTTTAAAGAAGGGGGGTGAACATGTCCGCATCACGAAACCACCGACTCTGCATTTCAGTTTTTTTTTTCTGACGATATCAATAACTTGTAGGACCCCGGACATTTTACAGCACAGGCTTACACAGCTAGTTATTTAATAAAAGTAAAACATGACATCCACAAAAGTATTGGGACCGTTAAACTGATATTTGCTGGCACATTCTTTGGAGTCGAGCACTTTCTGCATCTCTTGATGAGTCTTTTTGCATCTCTGCTCCGGTTCTCTTAGCTTTGATGGGCCCCATCTGACAACTGGGATTTCCATAGATGTTCAATGGGATTCAAATCCAGGGCCTCAGAAGTTTCCAATGTTTTCTTTTCAGCTATTCTTGTATTCTGTTAGGTGGATGTTTTGGGTCTTTATCCTGCTGAAGGAACGATGGCCTTTGACTGAGACGGACAATAGATTTCTTCCCAGAATGCTGTGATAATCATTCCATTTCATCATGCCCTGCAGAGATTCAAGGCAGCTGGTGTCAGAGCTGCTTCATCTAACACAGCGAAAGGGGAAAAAGTTGTGGTGTAACTTAGAGATCACATATAAAGATGAAGATATTAATACTTTGGAACTGATGATAGATAGCATCTTTTTGTCCCCGAAACTCAAATAAAAGTAAGACAAACAAATAAACAACTGCAACCCCCTCATATATACACATAAAGACAGTACACAGGGAGGCCCCCAGTCACTGTATACGATACATAAAATTTGTTGTGTTTTGAGCTTATGAGCTTGTTGTGCTGCCCATCTAGGATGGGTTGAAATCAAAGTAATCGGCATAGACTTCAGTGTTTATGTTTGCAGTGCACCATGCAATGCATATGTCTCTGTTATAAGCTGTTTGGTATGGGATTTGTAAAAGCTGTGTTCATCTTTGTGATGCGGCATCTGTTGGAATGACAAATGCAATGCATTTTATTACTAAGAATGTTTGTGATGCGTTGTCTTTTGGAATGACCAAGAAGTGGCAACCATTCAGACACACAGACAGACACACGGCCACTTATCCTTTTATTAATGTGGATGCTGAGAAATCACCTCGGAATTATTTATTTATTTATTTATTTATTTATTTTTGGGTCTGGTCCCTTCTGCCTCACTGGTACAAGGAAACCTACACATATAATATACTGTTTGATTTTTCTTAATGTCTAATTATGTAAGACATTGAGTTTTTTGGGGTTTTCCCAACCCAAATTTTGTGCAGAAAAAATTACGCCCTTATCAGATTCAAGGCAGCACATCAACATCATAACATGAATGAGAGCCTCCTCAGTGTTTCATGGTTCTGTCTTCTGTGAACCAAGATCTGCTAGAACTTACCAGAAAGCTCTTAATTTAATTTCATTTGTCCCAAGCACATCTACCAATGGGACTTTGGCTTGCCAACATGCACTTTAGCAAACTCCCTTAAGGCTTTTGTTTTGTGTCTGCCTGTCAGAAGTGGTGTTTTCCTGGGTCTTCGGCCATGGATCTCACTTTCACTCTGACAGTGATGAATGGTCTGACTTGACACTGCTGGACCTTGCTTGTTCTTAGAGGTCAGCCTGAATGAATCTTAATGTTTTCATGGGCTCTTTCTCCACCATGTGAACTATCCTTCTGTTCAATCTGAATGAACTTTCTGATGTGGAGCTGCAGGGGTGCAGGAAAGGGCATCCTAATCAGCAGCAAATAACTAACCTGCTGTGCGCTGTTTCCCCTGCTATTCATTAATCAACTGAATTTCTTTTTATCTTTTGTTAGAATTAAGAATACCACCTTCAGTCAGCCAGTCACAGAAAAGTGAATGCAGCGCTGGGTGACTTTCAGTATTTACAAAGGAGATGCAGATTATAGGAATGACCCTGCTGTCCACCAACATGCATTCATGGGAAAGCCAGTGGTTAGATTAAACAGGTGTCCATTAAAGACCTGACCTCCTTGTTTAACTTCAGAGAAACTTTATAGGCGGTTAGGCTGCCAGTTCAAATGCCAACCAGAATTGTTGCTGACTGACTGTGTCCAACTTGGTGTTATTAATCCTCCTCACTGTTCCTTTCACTGGAAGTGTCGGGAGGGGAGACAGACTGCTTTTGTAAGTGACTTTGCAACAGCTGCCAATTGCATATGACCACCCGAGTTTCAGCAGTAATATTTGTCATTCCCATGGAGAGGGCAATCAGCAGTCAGGTGGTTTCAGAGCTGTCTGTCTGGATCTGAATGTCACATCGGCTTCTCTAGGTTCATGTTGAGAAAGATGAACTTGGCTGTTACTGGATGGCTTCATCTAACACAGCGAAAGGGGAAAAGGTTGTGGTGTAATTCTTAGAGGTCACATATAAGGGTGAAGATTTGATAACTTTGAAACTGATGATAGATAGCATCTTTTTGTCCCTGACATTCAAGTAAAAGTATAACAAACAAATAAACAAACAACAGCAACTCCTTCACATATACACACAGTACATAGAGAGGCCCCTGTCTCTGTATACAACACATAACAATTTGTTGTGTTTTGAGCTTGCTGTGCTGCCCATCTAGGATGGGTTGAAATCAAAGTAATTGGCATAGACCTCGGCGTTAACGTTTGCAGTGCACCATGCAGTATGTGCGTCTCACGAACTGCAGGTCTGACATTGTGGTCAGCAGCATAGGAGCGCTGCAGGGGACTGTACATTCTCCGGTCCTGTTCAGCCTATATACATCGGACTTCCAATACAACTTGGAATCCTGCCACGTGCAAAAGACGACACTGCTATCGTGGACTGCATCAGGAGTGGGCAGGAGGAGGAATATAGGAACCTAATCAATGACTTTGTTAAATGGTGCGACTCAAACCACCTACAACTGAACACAAGCAAAACCAAAGAACTGGTGGTGAATTTTAGGAGGCCCGGGCCCCATGATTATCAGAGGTGACTGTGTGCAGAGGGTGCAGACCTATAAATACTTGGGAGTGCAGCTGGATGATAAACTGAACTGGACTGCCAATACTGATGCACTGTGCAAGAGAGGACAGCGCCGACTATACTTCCTTAGGAGGCTGGCGTCTTTAAACATCTGCAATAAGATGCTGCAGATGTTCTATCAAACAGTTGTGGCGAGTGCCCTCTTCTACGCGGTGGTGTGCTGGGGAGGCAGCATAAAGAAGAGGGACGCCTCACGCCTGGACAAACTGGTGAGGAAGGCAGGCTCTATTGTAGGCATGGAGCTGGACAGTTTGACATCTGTGGCAGAGCGAAGGGCGCTGAGCAGACTCCTGTCAATCATGGAGAATCCAGCCATCCACTGAACAGGATCATCTCCAGACAGAGGAGCAGCTTCAGTGACAGACTGCTGTCACCGTCCTGCTCCACTGTCAGACTGAGGAGATCGTTCCCCCAACACACTATGCGACTCTTCAATTCCACCCGTGGGGGGGGGGGGGTAAACGTTAACATTATACAAAGTTACTGTCTGTTACATCTGCATTGTTATCACTCTTTAATAGTTTTTTTTATCAGTATGCTGCTGCTAGAGTATATGAATTTCCCCTTGGGGAGGGAGGGATGGATGGATGGATGGATGGATCTATCTATCTAGGCTTTGTTCTAAGCTGTTTGGTATAAGATTAGTAAAAACTGTGTTCATCTTTGTGATACGTTATCTTTTGGAATGACAGAGAAATAGCAACTATACAGACTCACAGACAGACACACAGCCACTTATCCTTTATTAATGTGGGTGCTGAGGATTTATTTTTTTTGGTCTGGTCCCTTCTGCCTCACTGGTACAAGGAAACCTGAACATATAACTTTTCTTAATGTTTAATTATGTAAGACATTGAGTTTTTTGTTTTTTTTTCCCCCATTTTTGGCCTTCTAGACCTGAAAACCCAACATTATTAGGCCATTTTTGAACAATATTTTATGCAGGAAATTGCACCCTTATCATAAAGAGTGAACCAATTTGTGTGTTTCAGCAAAAGTGATCAGAAGGATTTGAAGTTGTGCAGGCCACATCAACCGACCACAAGGGTTCACCTCCAAATGGGGTACAAGTGATCATAATGATCCATTTTTTTCAAAGTTTTGTGAAAAGGAGTATCAGCAATATAGGCATGTGGAGTGTCATTTTATGCTGTTTCAAGGTTGCTGATCATGAATATGATAACATTTTAATTTTGTACTTTCCAATACATTAACCTATCGTCTAGGAGTGAAAGCTTTAAGTAAAGTCAAGTTGGGGTGTATGCACCGGTACAGTGTGTCGCTGCACCCGCTACACGCCGAAACAACTCGGGATCCCGGTTGGCAACCCCCCAGGCAGACACGGGTCCAGTCCCACCCTCCTGAAATGACCCTCTATCTGCCGCAGCCAGGTGTTACGTGGGCGACACCTTGGCTTGGTCCTGCCACTCGGGTCCCCAACAGTGAGGATCTTACAAGCCAGATCACCCTCGGGGAAACGCTCCACATGGCCGTAGTGCCGTAACTGACACTCCCTCACAATGCAGGTCACGTGCCTCATTCAGGACTCCATGAGCAACACAAAGTCAAACCAACGGTAATCAAGAATTTTCTGGAGAGACACAGTGCCAAAGGAGCCCAGTCTTCGTCTCAGGTCATTGGATAGCGTCCATGTCTCGTAAACATATAGCAAGACAGGTAGCAAAATTTTTGATCTCTGATTTTTCGACGGATCTCGATGTTTTAGGGTCCCCCGATACCGAAAACATTGATATCTTGATGATGGGTGTGTGCCTGTCTGTGTGTCAGAGTTTCGTGAGGATGGTCAAGAGCTAAAATGCCTGGACGGTAAAATACCAAACTCGAAACTTAAGCCTGTTATGAGATGACGATGTGCTAATTAGTTTTTGAGCCAAATCGTGCGAGAGAAAGTGATGCTCTTGAGGAACCCTCAAGTACTGTAATTTTGCAATTTATTAGTAATTCTTCTCATCAATTGCTATCATAATGACCTATTTTATGATCAGAAAGATCAGCACCAGAGCGGTAAATAATTACTGAAATGTTAGAGAAGAGTTCGGGTAACTTGATTCATAGGGCACAAAGCCTACTGACACTCATGTTCGAATTTTTGATATTTGATTCTACACTGGTGATCCTAGCCCTCTAATATTAGACACTCCCAGAAGATTAAAAATGACTGCTTTCAAACATAAGCATGTTTAAAGCCAGTGATTTCAAGTAGGGTGTTTATTTTTGACAATTTACTAGAGATCTAGTCCTCTATGGACCTCAATTAGGAGGGAAAAAATTAAACATTTCGGTAACACTTTAGTTTCGATGTAGAAAGACCGTAACAAAGGTTTCTTTCGATTTTAAGGACATTTAAAAAGCATCAGTCAAGTGGTTATTCATCTGAACAATGTGGCCTACCAAAATGGCTTTACTTTGGAATAGTCAGAAGTGTCTTGAGTAAGACAGAATACTGTATTTCTCTTGGTACTGCATACATTAATATTTGGCCGGTGAGCCCTTCATATTCATAAGTAATTTTACAAGCATATCAAATGCCCACTGCACATAGATGAATAAATACTTTTACCAATGCTTTGTAAGTGTCCTTAACACCAAAAGAAGCTTCTGTTAAGGTCTTCTTACTTAAGAGTAAATGTGTAATAGATGCAGTGTTGCAGTACCTAAACTAAAGTGTGTGATATATGACCGGCAGTTTATCCCAGCCAATACTCCCACATCGCTAGATGGAGCTCTCCTTGCAACATGGAGGGGCCCCGAATTCCAGCAGGGCATCATGGACGTTGGAGTTTTTCTTCACAGCCCTGCTGGATGCAGTGGGAGCCACCAGGGGACGCTGCAGGGAGGAACAAGGAGTTATATTTTCCATAAAGCCCAGAAGTACTCTCACAGGTACGGAAGAAACAAAGTACTTCCGGGCTGACGAAAAGGAGTTTTCATCTGACCCGGAAGTGCTGTGAAATCACATGGACTGAGGGACAGAAGCACTTCCGGGTTAGGGACTATAAAAGGACTGTGGGATATCCCAGCAGTGAGCCGAGTTGGGAGGGCGTGGAACGGAGCTGCTGGGAGTGGAGGAATAGTTATTGATTAGTGTGGTGTTATTCTTGATGTATTATTGAGTATTGTGGAGTGGAGGTGCTTGGTGCACAGAATTGTTATAATAAAGTAATCTTTGGACTTTTACCTGGTGTCTCAACGTATTGTCTGAGGGTTCAAGGGGTCAACAGCACCCCTATCTGTCACAAGTGTTACCCAAATTTCAATCACAATTGACAATATGTAGACTTTAATTGTTTGCATTGAAGCAGACATTTTAATATCTCAAATATCTGATGTGACTATTCTTGTGTATTATGCACTTCTACATTAAGAAATGTAATTATTTACTTCATATGAACATCCTGAATAAGGGCGGCTTGTGCTAATTCAGATGTTTTGAAGTATTCTATAACAATTAGTCAGTAAAGCATACAGGACTGGGTCTCATTCTAAAGAAATTGGATTCCATATCTCTTACCCATTCAGAGATCTGAGAAGGAAGAAAACAATTAGAAATTTTTAGTTGGAGATATTAAAGTATTGAAAAGGTTAGCAAATACATCAGCATACTTAATATATATTTGCAGTATCCTCTCTTATGACTTTTTGTGCCCAGTGGTACATAAGGCAGAAATGTGATGACACCAAGCAGATTTGTCAAGTGCCAGCAATTGCGCTTCTGTCCCATTCATGCCTAGTAAGTGAAGGTCTTGACATTAATATTTTGCACCCAGGTTCATTCCTCATCTGCCTCGTCTGCGTTTTCTAGGAAGGGCCCACTGCATAGCTTGTTTGGGTAGTCCGCTGTTATAGCTGTGTAAGCCTGTGCTGTAAAAAAACCCAGGCTCCTAGAAACCATGGATTCTTGCACTTCAATCAATCAATCGCATCGGTTGTGCATTAGTGGCTAAGCGAGTTTCTCTCTCCTCGGAGGTTTCATTTTGCCGATGTGCTCGCCTCGCTTGTGTATTAGCGACTAAGTGAGTTTCTCTTTTCTCCGTGTTTTCACTTTGGTGACACAGTTGATTTCTTTGAGCCTCATGCTGTAGCCACACACTTCCAGGCGCAGATGTTTTTATAGTATACTAGTTGTGAAAGCCCGTGCTATAAAAAGCCTGGGCTCCTAGAAAATATTGAAATCGACAGAAAAAAAATTGAAACAGAGTCGGTGGTTTCGTTTTGTGGACATGCTCTCCCCCCTTGTCTATCAGCAGCTAAGCATGTTTCTCTTTTCTTGGCGGTTTCACTTTGGCGATGGAGTCGCTTTCTTTCTGCTTCATGCTGTAGCTTCGTACTTCTTCCTTCTTCCGACTTGTTAACTTGGCACCGCCTTGCCGGCTCTTTGAGCTTCATGCTTTAGCCTCGCACTTCCAGGCCGGCTAGACAGACAGACACACCCATTTCCATACGTAGACGTTTTTATAGTATAATTATTTAATATTTTAATTCCTACCCACACACACAAGTTTGTACATACTTACATTGATTCTCAACAGAGGCCTCAGTGGCACAAGGCAGTGAACAGCCATGCGTAGAGCACCAGCCCATCACAGGGCCCACTCATGGGCCCACCCACAGTTACACTAACTTGCGGTCAGTTTGAGATCACCGATCAACCTTTATCATGCTTGTCTTTGGGTATGTGGGAGGAGAACCCACAAAGAGAATTTGAGAATAATGTAAGCTTAACATAGAAAATGACCACGCATGGGATTTCAATCCTGGGTTAAGAGTAAAATTTCTGAGAGATTGTATGATGATAAACATGACATGTTTAATTGCTGTCGTAATTTGTTCAGCTGAATGTAGGAACAGTGCCTCACTAGAACTGGTGTCTTTAGACTTCCATTCTTTGACAGTTGTCAGTTTGTTGCATTTTCTGTCCCTTAGTTCGTTTTCTCCACTCATCAATGTCTTCTCTAAAAAGCAGCCTTTTTCACTTTGTGGCTAAACTATTTTCTCTTTTATGTAGGATGTGGATGACTCAAATGTTCAGTTTCATTTAATCTGATGATCTAGAACTGACCTACTGTGTCTGTGTTGCTGTCCATGGTGTGGGCCCTTAGCTTTACTATCAACACAGTGCAAAAGTCGATTTTCCTTCACTCCTCTTTCTTGGTGCTAGCAGCTTTTAGCCTTGTGTTACCTTGAAGCTTCATAGATGGTTTCGATTTACACATATTGTATGAATGTATTTGCTTCTAAGTTTTAAGAATCTTTCTTTTTCTTATAGCTTTCAAACACTCATTATTACAAGCAATGAAATGCAACAAATTAGAAGGGTGGAATGTATGATTTTTGCTTCTGAAAATAAATATTAGTGAAAACAACCTGGAAAATTTACAAGTGAATTTTCAACTCTTAAATAGTTTTCAAGCAAATAAAGAGACAACAGAGATTCGATTGTTTTTGCCTTTATTTTATTATCCTATCTCGATGAACTCTTTGGAGTGATCTGCAGATGCTATAGCAGAGTTGCCTGAGAGATAAAAGTCATAGTGATAAAAAGTTTCTTTTTTTTTTATCTCTGTCCACTTGAGTGTCTTTTTTCGTCGAGTGGCCACAGGGTTAGACTGGAGAGTGAAAGATTGCAGTTTCAAATTCCAACAAGTCATATGTTCTGGAATGTCCTCAGTAAGCTGCTTATTCTTTTCGTACCTTAGCTGTGAAAAATGTACAGCACACATACTGTAATATCTTGCTGTGGGAACAGTGCAGGTGATGAAACATAATCCATATAGTAAAAGATGCAAATTAATGAAATGTCCATAGTTCTGTTATGGACAAAATGTAAAATGGACTTTAACATACACTACACTTACTACTCTTCAGCTTCTTTGATTAAAAAATAACATCTTAAAAGGCATAACTTCTTTTTCCATATTAATAGAAGGATAAGTGTCTGTGTGTCTCTTTCTCTCTGCATGTATATCTGTGTGTCCATCTTGTTGCTATGTCTCTATCATTCCAAAAGATGGCGCATCACTAACATCTTAGTGTGAATTTCCCCTTGGGATTAATAAAGCTATCTATCTATCTATCTATCTATCTATCTATCTATCTATCTATCTATCTATCTATCTATCTATCTATCTATCTATCTATCTATCTATCTATCTATCTATCTATCTATCTATCTATCTATCTATCTATCTATCTATCTATCTATCTATCTATCTATCTATCTAGTAATAAAATGCATTGCATTTGTCATTCCAACAAATGGAGCATCACATGCTTTTACGAATCCAGTACCAAATGGCATATAATAGAGACATGTGCATTGCATGTTGCGCTGCAGATGTTAACACTGAGGTCTGCGTTGATTACTTAGATTTCAATCCATCTTAGATGGGTAGCACAGCTAGTATAATGAATATGAAAGACAAATCGGCTTACCTGATGTGTTCTGCTTGTGGAAAACACCTAGAAATAAAGACTCATAAATTATAAGAACATAAGTACAGTAGTGCCTTATATTTCTTACTTAATTCTTTTCAAGAGGCCATTTGAACTCTGAATTGTTCAAGTCCGAATCAGTTTTCCCCATTAGAAATAATGGAAAGTGAATGAATCTGTTCCCAGACCTTAAATAACACCCATTTCGATAAACTTGAACAGCAAATACACATAATTTAAGGTAAAAATAACACAATTAAACATCCTAAATAATGAATTAAAACATGAAAACAATAAATAAAATATGTAAGTACTGTATAATAAAATGAAAATTGCATATACTGTACCTTTAATGAGGAGTGGTGGTGTCATATATAATAATAAATATAAAAAAAGAAAAAAATTACTTATATATATATATATATTAGTTAAAGAAAAAACATTTCCTGTTTTCACATAATGCACTTCTACTCCCGGCAATATATATATATTTATATTATATATTTATATAAATATATTTTGCTGGATAATATAAATACCTGTATATATATTTTGCCGGTAGTAGAAGTGCATTATGTGAAAACAGGAAATGTTTTTCTTTAACTCTTGGCTCTTTTTATGGTAATAGATAGCTTAAAAAGTATTTGTCCCTAAGAGGAAATTTGGATTTTTACAAAATCTCTTTAAATAAATATCTACATAAGTAGATAGATACATATTTACACTCACAGCAGAGTGACTGAAAAGGAAGAAAAATTTAGAAAGAAACAAAAGTTCTGATTTATCAGTCCCAGTCCCATTGAGGCACTGTACAGGCATATTGCTGTTGGTATAAAGGAGCTCCCATCTCATTTCTTAACACTTTTGCTGAATATTTCATTGGCTAAAGGTCCTCTGTGTTAGTGTGTCAGAGAGTTGGTGTGTAGTATTATTCATAATGGCACTCGGTTTTGTTTTAATTCTCTCCTTGGCTACAATCTCCAGGGGGTTCAGAGTGTGTCCCATAACTGAACCTGCTTTTTAATTAGCTGATTGATTCTGTGGGCCTCTCTTGAAGTGATGTTACCAGCCCAGCCCAGCACAACACAGTGTAGAAAATTGTGCTGACCATCACAAGTCGTACAAGATGTGAAGGACGTAATTTTCCACATTAAATGAGCACAGTCTCCTAAGGAAGATGAGCCTGCTATGCCCTTTCTGATACAGTTCATCTGTGTTCCGAGACCAAGTATTTGTAGTGAGTGCACGACCTCTTCATCTACTCCGTCAATAGTGACCAGACATAGGGACTCTGGTGTGGTGAAAGTCAATAACCAGTGCATTGGTTTTGCTGATGTTAAGATGCAGACAGTTCTCTTTGTGCCAAGAAACAAAGTTCTCCACTACACTCCTCTGTCTCATCCCCCTTATCAATGCACCCCATATGTGCAGAATCACCTGAGAATTTCTGCAAGTGACCTGACCTCCTGTTCTATTTATAGTCGGAGGTGTACAGAATGTACAGGAAAGGAGACAGGCCTGTTCATTGTGGTGCTCCAGTCCAGAGTTGCTAACACAGTCCTTGATCCTCACAAACTACAATCTGCCTGACACAAAGCCCATCATCCAGGACTCCACAGGCTCATCCACCTGCACATCTTAGTTTTCCACTTAACAGGGATGGCTGGATGGTATTGAAAGTGCTGGAGAAATCAATAAAACATCATCCTCACAGGGTTGCTAGCTTTATCCAGATGAGAATAAGCCTTGGGGAGCAGACTCCAATCTTTGTCCACTAGGCAAACTGCAGTGAGTCCAGGTGGTATGCCACAAGAGGACTCGGGCAGTCCAGGGTCTCTTAAAGATCTTCATGATGCCACTGGTCTGTAGTCATTAGGTGAAGAGGCACCTGCCTTCTTTGTAACAGGAGTAATGCAGGATGCTTTCCACAATGGTGATAATTTCCAGAGCCTTACAGACAGATTGAATACTCCACCAAAAAATGATATTTTTTATACTGTATATTACTTATCAATACTTACATTTTCATGCAGAATTGAGAGAAAAAAGTTTGACATAAATCAAGCCAATAGTGACCAATGCTGTAGCCTGCAATAGAAAATGATGTGAAAATGTCCATGGGAGAAAAAGATAAATTTGTTAAATAGATACTTCCGGCAAAATCTGCACACATCATAAACGGCAAACTTTTTGAACTGAAGATCCAGTTCTTCCCCTCATTTATTGGTTAAGAGTCCTGTCTTCAATTCAAAATGTTAATCCTATTTGCGGTATATTTTTATTTTTATCATTAACATAGTAATATTAATGTTGTCCAAATTCTGATACTTTTCTGCACATTTTAGACAATAATAGTTTTCCGATAACATTGTATCTTGACACTGATAGAGTGTAAGTAGAGAACCTCATTGCTTAATTAGCATTTTAGTTAACAGATTATGACAGACGAGGAAGCATCAAATGTTACAAGTGTGAGATTTTAGAAATCTGATATGGATAGGCAAGGTGGAGTATGTTGAGGCCATCCTAAATACACCCCAATTGGGAAATGTATCAATAAGATAGATAGCAGTCAAGTTTAGTTCCAAATAGATTTACTTATTACGATGGATTTATGACTAGCAGGGACAAGGGTTGAACTCCACTCAGTCTGGGAATGCCCTTAGTCAGCAGACATATTGTACATGCTTAAAAGAAGAAGCTTAGGTTTCCCAAGCAGCAAGCTGCAGCCTTCCACCTATACTAGAAAAATTTTTTAAAAATGATATGAGAAGATAGTGTCTACATTTTTCAAAATATAGATCAGCAAAAGAATTTTGTCGAGTATTTGCATATTTTTTTTAAGCACGATTTAACACTGGTGGATTACTGTGCTTCTTTACTGATGTAGTGTCCGGAGTTCAAAACTTAAATTCAGTCGCTGTCTCTGTGGAGTTTACTTGTTCTTTCAGGGTTTGTATAGGATTTTGGTACCCTGTTTTTCTGGATTCTTCTACACATCTCAAAGATGTCTATTTTAGGTTAAATGGAGGTTCCATATTGCCTCACTGTCATTGTATTTGGGTGTGTGAGTAAGTGAGCGGTCCCTGCCGTGCACTGGTGCCTCATCTGATTTGACTGCGTATGCCTCTTGTTGCTGAGATGAGCTTAGGCCGCCACTTTCCCCAAGATGAACTAAATAAACTTGCAAATGTTGTGCCATTAATGTTGTGTTATGATTTTTCATAAAAATTCTGATTCAAAATGACATTTAGAGTTAATGATGTGTTTACTATCTTAGACTGTGTAACCCAGAGCAAATTTAATCTGCATGGGCTCCAGTTGTAACAATTTACTTAATTTACACGTGTTTATCCCTCTTCATTTACCTTGGTTAAAGGTATCAACAAAATAAAAAAAAATTAACAATGTTTCTGAGGTGAACACAATATAATGTTTGAATAATATACAGTATCATAAAGTATGCTACATGAGCACAGACTGCATTGCACTCCTAACTAACTATCTTGTGTGGTAGAAATGAAACAAGGAGCAAAAGCACAGCTGTGAGCCCTCACCACACTCTCCCCTGCTGGCAGCATGACAGCGAACAGCCTGTGCACCCTGCTTCTCCCCAGATGAGTTGGTACTCTCATTTTCTTAATTAGCCATTCAAAAATTAATGCTCTTAATTAACTGTATGTCGATTTTGTGGCATCTTTTATTGTCCTGTTTATTACTCTACCTTCCTTTCTGTATGTATTCCTTTTTCTACTTCTCATTTTTGTACAATAGAGAATAGTCCTCTTCATTTTTTTTATTTTTTTATTTTTTTGTGGTCCATCAGAGTGCTCCAAACAAGTGGCCGTTTTTCAGGAATGGATGATTATTTGTCACATTGCTGATACTAATATGTTACCCTGCAACTCCACACAGCAACAAGAGTTGCTTGGAAGCAGAATCTCATAACCTTTTTATGTGGTCTTGATGAGAAATGCTGTCATAATTAAAGTTACGCAGAAAGAAGTGCTGGTTAAATAGAGCTGGGGTGAGTGATATGGTCAATAGTTACAGTATTATAAATTAATTGAATGTCTAGTTATGTGCATGCCTGCTTAGGAGCTTCACACATTATGCTATAATTACAAATACTGTGGAGCATAGACACAGAACATAATATTGTAACATTTGCAGGGAAACAACATGTGTTACATACAAGAATAAACAGACACACACACACACACACAATGTTACGTTTGGATGGTTAATATATATAATATATTAAGAAGGCAAACAGAATGTCAGGTTATATAGCACGATGTGTGAAGTACAAGTCCAGGGAGGTTCTGCTCAAGCATAATAATGCACTGGTGAGACCTCATCTGGAGTCTTGTGTAGAGTTTTGGTCTCCAAGCTACAAAAAGGACAAAGTAGCACTAGAAATGGTCCAGAGAAGAGTAACCAGGCTGATTCCAGGGCTACAGGGGATGAGTTATGAGGAAAGATTAAAAAGAGCTGAGCCTTCAGTTTAAGCATAAAAAAAAATATGAGAGGTGACGTGATTGAAGTGGTTAAAATTATGAAGGGAATTAGTCCAGTGGATCGAGATGGTGACTTTAAAATGAGTTCATCAAGAATATGGGGACACAATTGGAAACTTGTGAAGGGTAAATTTCACACAAACATTAGGAAGTTTTTCTTCACACCAAGAATGATAGACACTTGGAATAAGCGACCAAGTAGTGTGGTGGACAGTAAGACTTTAGGGACCTGTAAAATTCGAGTTGATGTTTTTTTTGGAAGAAATAAGTGGACAGGACTGGCGAGCTTTGTTGGACTAAATGGCCTGTTCTTGTCTGGAATGTAATGTTCTAATATTGGGGTCAAATAAAGTATTATCTATTGTCTATCTGTCTGATCCTGTGTATTATATTATGGTCTGTCTGTCATCTATATAGTGCATTTCACTATCTGTCTGTCTGTCTGTCTGTCTGTCTGTCTGTCTGTCTGTCTGTCTGTCTGTCTCTGTCTCTGTCTCTGTCTCTGTCTCTCTCTCTATCTTCTCTCTTCATCTATGTGAATGACAGTATTTATCTACAGTACTGTACAGTGCCTTTTCATGTGTATTATATAGTGCCTTTTTATATCTCTCTATCTAATCTATCTACCCAAACTTTTCAGACTGAATTCAGTTTAGGCACTTCTGATGACCCAATTTCATAGGTTATTGGAGGGTAGTTCTACTGTCAATTTTCTTTTCATAAGGACCATTTTAATCAACTGAACTAATTCAAAATATCTTTATTGTGCAAGATAATAAAAAAAGAACACCTGCACATGAAATGCATAAACATATGCAGCGCGTGCCTTTTAAGATGCAGAATCTTTGAAAATATGTGCATTAGACAATACAGAAAAAATTAAACAAGATTGACAATAAAAATAAGTATTGTAAACAAGCAAGCCTAACTAGAGTATTGTTGCCATTCAAAATGTCTTAGTAAAGATGACAAAAAAAAATGCATGAAGACAAACCAAAGAAAATGTCCACCTATACTGACAGAATACCACCTCAGCGCAGACTATGAAAACAAGCCCCACAATCCACCTACTAAAGAAAGCGTTCACATTTGCCACACTACTGAAATTAAGAGTTTTATAGAGCATTCTTTTCAATTTTCAAAATTCTCTTTCTATAGACATTGATGTTGGTGGACATTTTTTAAGAAGATATTCTAATGAAGAAATATCATTATTTGTATGAAACAAAGCATCTTCCATTTTATTGCTCTCAAACTTTGAAGATATACAGCAATTCAACATACATGGATCAAAAGATGAAAAAAAAACTCTGCTTACTGTTGCTTATTTATATCTTTTTTTTTTCATTTGTAAAGTTTCCTCCTACTTTTGTAAAAACTCTTGTGGTGCGTCTTTTCCCTTGGTGACCTGAGCATGTGCTTTATTTTGCTAATAGTTAACCCAGGGCTACCTTATTATCATTATCATGGACTGTGGAAAGTATCATGCAAACAATAAATCACATCACAAATTCGTTTTCTGTTGGCAGCACTCTGTCCTGACCTTAATAACTAACACGGGATTATATTACATTATTTTCCTAGTTTTTTGCATCTCTACATTATTTTTAGTTGCTCAGGTGTTAATGTTTCTGCAGAATGCTTACATATGCATTTTACAAATCTCAATAACAGGATATGAGTTTGAAGTGACCTCTTTAAAAATTGAAAGTTTACTTAGTTTATTCTTGTGAAAACTTAAATGTTGTGTCAGCATGTCATACAACATAACAAAATATAACAATGCAAAATGTAAATTTTAACATGAATATAGCAAAAGTAGTCGGAACCCTACTGCCAGCCAATTCAGCTGTATATAATGTATAATCATAATAAGCAGGCATTTTCTGCAAAACAAATATGTTTATTTTTGGTATTTGATACACTTTATTAATCCCAGAGGGGAAATTGTCTTTTCACGTGACCGTTGAAGGTCAGAGTGCAGGGTCAGCAATTGCACAGGTCACCTGCAGCAATTTTAAGGTTAAGGGCCTTGCTCAAGTGTCCAACAGAATAAGGATTCTTCTTGCAGTTAAGACATTTGAACAGGCAACCTTCCGTATACCAGTGCAGATCCTTAGCCTCAGAGCCACCACTCCGCCCTACAGCTTTTATAAATTCAGTTGCTGAAACAAACACACCATCAGTTTTAAGAAATATAAGCTATAATTGCATTAAAACATTCTTAAAATATTCAACTTAATTGCATGTCTTCTTCTTTTGGCTGCTCCCGTTAGGGGTTGCCACAGCAGATCATCTTTTTCCAGATTTTCCTGTCCTCTACATTTTGCTCTGTCACACCCATCACCTGCATGTTCTTTCTCATCACGTCCATAAACCTTCTCTTACACCTTCCTCTTTTCCTGTTACCTGGCAGCTCCATCCTTAAAGTCCCTTTCCCAATATACCCAACATCTCTCCTCTGCACATGTCCACATCTCGCCTCTCTGGCTTTGTCTCCCAACCGTCCAACCTAAGCAGACCCTCTAATGTCCTCATTTCTAATCCTGTCCATCCTCATCACACCCGATGCAAATCTTAGCATCTTTAACTCTGCTACCTCCAGCTGTGTCTCCTGTTACTTGGGCAGTGCCATCGTCTCCAACCCATATAACACAGCTGGTCTCACTACTGTCCTGTAGACTCTTGCTGATACCCGTCTGTCACAAATCACTCCTGACACACTCCTCCTCCCACTCCACCCTGCCTGCACTCTCTTTTTCGCTTCTCTTCCACAATCCCCATTACTCTGTACTGTTGATCCCAAATATTTAAACTCCTCCACCTTTGCTAACTCTACTCCCTCATCCTCACCATTCCACTGACCTCCCTCTCATTCACACACATGTATTCTGTCATGGTGGTCCTACTGACCTTCATTCCTCTCCATTCCTCTCATATCTCCACCTCTCCAGGGTCTCCTCAACCTAATCCCTTCTCTCGCTACAGACCACAATATCATCAGCATACATCACAGTCCACGGGGACTCCTGTCTAATCTTGTCTGTCAACCAGTCCATCACCATTGCAAATAAGAAAGGGCTCAGAGCCGATCCCTGATGTAATCCCACCTCCGTCACTCCTACCGCAGACCTCACCACTGTCACACTTCCCTCGTACATATCCTGTACAACTCTTGCATACTTCTCAGCTACTCCCGACTTCCTCATACAATACCACAGCTCCTGCTTTCTCCAGGTCCACAAAGACACAATGCAGCCTCTTCTGGCCTTCTCTCTACTTCTCCATCAATACCCTCACAACTTAATTGCATGTAAACATTCAAATTTAGCTCTAGAAAGTCGAAGTCTGTGTGGATTGAGCACTCGTGTTTTTTCCTGATCAGCCTTTTGTTTTGTTTGTCATGTGGATGTGAGGCAGCTTCAGCCACTCTGACTTCGCCTTCTTCTTTTTTTTTTCCATCTCTACAGTTGATCCGCCATATGCTGTGTTGTGTCAAGACGGTAAGGAATGCCCACTCCCCACCATGCCACTGCAACACATGCATCACTTTTGTGACAAGTAACAAAGGTGGCTTCCCAATGTGATAAACTGTGCTAAAAATGATATATAAAATATTTCAGTGTAGACAAATGTATATACAGTATAAGAGAGGGTGTTTTTCAGTTCAAATTCATACTGTTTAGGCCCTCTACATATTGAGAAGAACCATTCTGTAAAGAAGAATGACAATCTAATTTGCCTGAGAGCCTGTGATGTTAGTTTCACTCCAAGGATCACTGCCCTGGAAGCTAAACATAGAAAAGGAAGAGCCTTAGAGATGGGAAAATAAAAAAAATCACTACCATTAATATCAGATATACCATTAATATCAGATTCCAAGGACTGGAAATTGGAATGGAAAATGTTAAATATCATCCCATTATACAAAAAGGGTGACAGGGCAGATCCAAGCAACTAGAGACCAGTAAGCTTAACGTGCATCACAAGGAAATTGATGGAAGGAATTATTAAGGACTAGACAAAGAGCCCGTTTCGACAACTTAAGATGAAATGGGCACGAGTTTGTGTCAGCAGTGTATGAAGAACAAATGATAAGTAACGAAGAAGTTGTTTTGTAATGATTGTAGTCCGCTTTACTCATTACTGTACAGGCTTGTACTGTTAGTTGATGAATTTTCCAGGCCTATAGTATAATATTGAATGATGAATGTTCCAGTACAATATGGAATAGTAATAAGTATAAGCACCACAAACCTGATATAGGTGTATTGAATGAATGCGTAATTGAATCAGAATGCGTAATTAGGCCTCAAGCTGTGTTCGAAATCGCCTTTTAGGCCTCTAGAGCTTTATTTGAAGTCGCCTTTCTCTTTGAATTTTTGCGGCTGTAAATCCGCCGCCTGCCGCGATGTTGGGGTTGGATGTCGGTCTTGTAAGTTTTTTCGGGCAGCTGTGCGGAAGGCGACTACGCATTCGGCTTCGGACGTGCGCAGAAGGCGACTGCGCATTCGGCTTCGGACAGACGTGAGTGAGTGAGTGAGTAGGCAGGTGAATTATGTATTAAGATAAGATTGAGCAACACCTGGCAAGTAGAGGAGTTATTAGGCACACTCAGCATGCGGTCAGAAGAGGGAGGTCGTGTTTTACTAACATGCTGGAATTCTATGAGGAAGCAACAAAAGGATACGACCAGAGTGGAGCAGATGAGATTATTTAACTGGACTTTCAGAAAGCATTTAATGAGGTGCCACATGAGAGGGTAGGGCATCAAATTAAAAGAAGTGGCAGTTCAGGGTGTGTGGTGTAGATGGGTACAGAATTGGCTCAGACACAGGAAGCAGAAGGTGATGGGGCGAGGAACCTCATCAGAATTGGCTGATGTTAAGAGTGGTGACCAGCAGGAGGCAGTGCTGGGGCCGCTGCTATCTATCCATCCATTATTCAACCTGCTATATTCTAACTACAGGGTCACGGGTGTCTGCTGGAGCCAATCCCAGCCAACACAGGGCGCAAGGCAGGAAAAAAAACCCAGGCAGTGTGCCAGCCCACCGCAGGGTGCCAGCCCACTGCAGGGCGCATACACACACACACCAAGCACACACTATGGACACTTTAGAATTGCCAATGCACCTAAGCTGCATGTCTTTGGACTGTGGGAGGACACCAGAGCACCTGGAGGAAACCCACGCAGACACGGGGAGAACATGCAAACTCCATGCAGGGAGGACCCGGGAAGCGAACCCGGGTCTCCTAACTGCGAGGCAGCAGCGCTACCACTGCGCTACCATGCTGGGCTGCTGCTATTTTTAATATAAATAAATGATAGAGATATATGAGGAATATAAGTAACAAACTGGTTAAGTTTGCAGATGATAGCAAGATAGGTAGAGTAGCAGATAATTTGGAATCCGTCGTATCATTACAGAAGGACTTAGACAGCAGACAGGCTTGGGCAGATGAAATTTAATGTCAGTAAATGTAATGTATTACACAAAGGAAGTAAAAATGTTAGGTTTGAATACACAATGTGCCGTCGGGAAATCAAGAGTATGCCTTATGAGAAGGATTTAGGAGTCATAGTGGACTCTAAGCTACCGACTGCCAGAGAGTGTTTAGAAGCCATTAAGAAGGCTAACAGAACGTCAGGTTATATAGCACCTTGATGCCTGGAGTACAAGTCACAGGAGGTTCTGCTCAAGCTTTATAATACACTGGTGAGGTCTCATCTGGAGTCCTGTGTTCAGTTTTGGTCTCCTTAAAGACAAAGCAGCACTAGAAAAGGTCCAGAGAAGATCAACTCGGCTGATTCCAGGACTACAGGGGATTAATTATGAGGATAGATTAAAAGAGCTGAGTCTTCTCAGTTTAAACAAAAGAAATTTAAGAGGAGACCTGATTGAAGTATTTAAAATTATGAAGGGAATTAGTCCAGTGGATCGAAACTGTTATCTTAAAATGAGTTCATGAAGAACACGGGGACACAGTTGGAAACTTGTGAAGGGGAAATTTCGCACAAACATTAGGAAGATTTTCTTAACACAAAGAACGATAGACACTTGGAATAAGAGACCAAGTAGTGTGGTAGACAGGAGGACTTTAGGGACTTTCAAAACTCGACGTGATGTTTTTTTGGGATGTAATAAGTGGACAGGACTGGCGAGCTTTGTTGGGCTGAATGGCCTGTTCTCGTCTGGATTGTTCTAATATCAGATATAGACAATTTGAAGTATATATACTGTATACTGTAACAATATTATTTTGGACAATAATAGTAATTATTACAATACTGTATATAGTAAATAATGGCTTCTATACACCTGCAAATTCTAGTAATAGTTTAAAGGAATATGCATACAATAGTAAACATCCTTCAGCGGATTTGTTTTTATTTTTAACCAAAAAAGTACCTGTTATACCTGACTGTGGTAAAGGTGGGAATGATGGGAGAGGGCATTATATAGTCTGATGGCTGCAGACAAGATAAAAGCAAAAGTAGTGCCATCTTCCGCATCATGCAGAAATATACTGGTGGTTAGAGGTGCTTCATAAACGGTTATGGAGATGTTGGGCAGTTTTAATTGCAACAGCTTGAATTTTTGCTGTTCTCCTCTTTTCTGTCACAGTTTCCAATGTGTAATACATCTGGCTTTCCTGGTTTGCTTATTTTGCACCAGTTAATGACTTTGCTACTGAATGTTGATGAAGTAGAAGAAGAACATGGCAGTGTTTCCTAAGACGTGGTTCCTGCTTCCTTAGAATTACTTAAACTTACCTAAATAGAATGGGTATCCTGCAATTGTCCAGACAAGCGCACGTTGTTATTTTTGGTAATTTCGGGCTCTTTACCGAAAGCATAATTGAGAAATTATGGTGTGTCGCATTGTCTTGCTTGTTAGAGTTGTATGTTTGAGGTAATGTACTTGAGTTTATTTTTTGTACTGACAATCGCACTGGCCTCTAAAGAAAGTAAAGCATAACAACATTTTACATCTGAGACTGTAATCAGGATTTTGTCGAATGACCGCAGTTTGTCTGCCTATGTGACTCACTAACCCATGAAAGTAATTGTTTCCTTAGGGTGTAACACGAAGTATGACACTCCTCCAGTGGAACAATTGGAATGACTTCTGGTGGGCGAAAACTGCATGTGCAGGCAGCTAGCAGACTACTGAGAGCAGCATTTGAGATTATTATTTACAGTCTGTTGTATTTTTTGGTTGGGAATGTGTATGTTTCAAATTGGTATCTGCTTTGATATACAAGCGTGAGGAGTTGTATCACAGTTTTTAGTTTTCACTATCTGAATGTGGGCCATCATTATTCAACACACTTTGGCTTCTGTGTGTTATGGTTGCTACAATATAGCCTGCTATTTTCTGAAATAATAAAACCTTAGTTTCTAGGTAAGGAAATCACTTGACATGTTAGTCAGTGCATAGTACGTACATATTGGCTTTCTACCTCTGTACGCGGATAGCTAGGCTGTCTATTTCTGTTCGACCTCCTGGACGTGTCCGCCCCATCAAGTGCCTGTCATGATGAAACTTTCTTAGCTTATTTTTAAATTATGTCAGCATCATGGTCTAAATGCTTGATCAGTCTCACTTCCTGGCAAGGCATACTGAGGCCAGCTGTGTTGGGACACAAGCCAGAGTTTGTTACGTGTTCAGAGACATGCACTTGAAATCCGAATATGGTGAATCATGCAGCTTCCATTCAGCTGCCGGTAATGTATATCTTCCATAAGGAGTGTGAGGTTGGAGTGTTTGAAGGCTGCACTCGGCCTATAAGAGAGTTTACCTTTCTGATTGCGTTTTTACTTTCCAGTGTGCAGAGTCTGCTTCTCCTTGGAATTTGTGAGAGGAGACGTTTAGCCATTTTTTTTCCCCCACAATTCAGCCCTGTAAGGCATGGGATAAATAAATTCACCTGAGGTGTGGGAGTTGTTTTACATAAGAACACCAACAGTTATCATGAAACAGTGACATAAATACAGTGATATGGTGAAAGGCCTTCAAAACGCCAGAAGCTTCAAAAGAGGAAGCCTGATCTCACACTCCACAGGCGCAGGCTTCGGCCTGCTCAGGCCCAAAATGGGCAAATGGCTTTGAAAGTTCAAAATATTTCAAATGTCCCAAAATGCAGAAGACATGCCTCTGTGGGGAAAGGAAAGCAACAAACCATGAGAGACCATTTCAGACAAGGAATGTTTGTAAATGCAATAACAATAAAGAAGCACAAGAAGGGCAAAAAAAGACAAAAATGAGACAACAGGGTTTTCACAGAAGGGCAAAGTGCAGAAAACAATTCCTAATCCATAATCCAGGAATTGAAAATCAAAGACAGAAACAGCGGAAAGGCAGAATGACAGTCTGAAACAAACACCAACATTTTGGGATTTTCAGTACTGGAAATTGTCCTCTCAATCCTCAACCCCCAGTGATCACAAATGTTTTATAAACTTTATGAAATGCAACTAATATGCATTGCCGCAAAAAGAACTTCATGGAAGACCACCACCTACCCCCTGCTTATTGATTTGATGATTGCACATTTCATGTCGGGTGGCACAGTGGTAGCATTTCTGCCTTGTTTGTGTCCAGGGTCCTCGCCGCGTGGAGTTTGCATGTTCTCCCCGTGTCTGTGTGGGTTTCCTCCTACAGACCAAAGACAGAATCAGAATCAGAAACTCTTTATTGTCATTGTAACAAATACAACAAAATTAGGTGCAGTCCCTGCGGTGTCAAAATATATATATATAAAATATAATTACAAAAGGATAAGAAAGGATAAGAAGAAATAAGGTAGCACACAAACATTCAGCATAAGACCTTAATTGCACATGAACACTATTACACAAGATGTTATCTACTGCACTGCTGCATTGGAGGTGATGAGGTGGCATTCAGTGACCTAATAGCAACAGGGTAGAAACTGTTATTCAGTCTATTAGTCTTTGTTTTGATGCTCCTCTGTCTTTTGCCTGATGTCACGAGCAGGGTGTGAGGAGTCTTTTAAGAAGTTTTCCGCTTTCCTGAGGCAGCGAGAGCTGTGCAGTTCATCCAGAGAGGGTAAAGAGCAGCCGATGATCTGCTGAGCAGTCTTTACGATCCGCTGAAGTGTTTTCCTCTGCGCTGTTGTGCAGCTGGAAAGCCCCACGCAGAGGCAGTTGCACAGGATACTCTCGATAGAGCAGCCATAAAAGGACACCAGCAGTTTTTGGGGGATGTTATTTTTCCTGAGGACTCTGATCAAATAAAGTCTCTGCTGAGCCTTCTTCACCAGCTCAGCTGTGTTCACACACCAGGACAGGTCTTCCATGATGTGGACTCCGAGGAAGCGGAAGTCTGACGACACCTTCTCCACACAGTCCCCTCCAATGTAGAGTGGTTTGATGTCCGTTTTCTTTTTCCTGAAGTCCACAATGAGCTCCTTGGTCTTACTTGTGTTCAGGAGCTGGTTGTCGTCAGTGTACCACGCTGTCAGCCGCTCCATTTTGTCCCTGTAGTCGGACTCATCCTCCCCAGTGATGAGCCCCACCACAGTAGTGTCATCTGCAAATTTAATGATGGTGTTGCTGTGGTGGGCGGGGGCGCTGTCATGTGTGTACAGCGTGAAGAGCAGGGGGCTCAGCACACACCCCTGAGGAGAGGCGGTGCTGATGCTGATGGCCGAGGAGATGTGAGGGCCCACCCTAACTCTTTGTGTGCGGCTTGCAAGGAAGTCTTTAACCCATAGACAGGTGGAATACGGGAGTCCCAGGGCTAGCAGCTTGTACACCAATCTGTGAGGGAGGATGGTGTTAAAAGCAGAGCTAAAATCAATAAAGAGGAGACGTGCGTAGCTGCCCTGGTGCTCCAGATGGGACAGGGTAGCATGGAGAGCAGCAGCAACAGCGTCATCAGTAGACCTGTTAGCCCTGTAAGCAAATTGGTGTGCATCAAAGGTGGGAGGGATGAAGGACATGCTATGACTCTGGACCGGTCTTTCAAAACACTTCATCAACACCGGGGTGAGTGCTACTGGCCGATAGTCATTCAGGCAGGTTATGGGTGATTTTATTGGTAAAGGGAGTAAGATGGAGGATTTCAGACAGGGAGGAACTGAGGCCTGGGTCAGTGACAGGTTAAAGATCTTTGTAAAGACCCCAGCCAACTGCTCTGCACAGCTCCTCAACACACGTCCAGGGACACCGTCGGGACCTGCTGCCTTCCTAGGACTGACAGCCTGGAACGAGCGTCTCACCTCGTGTTCCTCCACCCTAAGGGAGGGGGTGATGTTGTTGTGAGTTGCTGCTGCGTGTGTAACAGCTGCCTCTGGTAGATCCATCTCAAAGCGAGCAAAGAATTGGTTCAGCTTCTCTGCCATTGAGGCGTTGCCTTCAGCAGCTCCATGGCTGGTCATGTAGTTGGTGAAGTGCTGGACTTCCTGCCAAACCTGCCTGCTGTTATTACTGTCCAGGTGCTCCTCAATCCTTCTCCTGTAGTCCCTCTTAGCCTTTCTGATGCATCTCTTCAGGTTGGACCATGTCATGCTGTAGAGAGCCTTGTCACCGAACCTAAAGGCAGTGTTCCTTTCCTTTAGCAGCCGCTGAACCTCTCTTTATCATCCAGGGCTTCTGGTTTGGATAGACTCAGATACGTTTCTCCACTGTGACAGTGTCAATGCAGGTTTTGATGTAGCACAATACACTGTCGGTGTAGACATGCAGGTTAGGTGAATTGATGTTCTTAAATTGGCCCTAGTGTGTGGTTGGGGTGACTGTGTGTGTTTGCCCTGCGATGGACTGGCGCCCTGTCCAGGGTTTGTTCCTGCCTTGCACCCTATGCTAGCTGGGATAGCCTCCAGCAGACCCCAACAACCATGTTAAGGACTAAAATGAAAATGACTGACTGATATTTCATGTCTTCAAGCAATGAAGAGGGAAGCGGTACGTAGTGTGACACGATGTCTTAGTGCACCAGAGAGGTACTTAATTGTACGGCACATCAGGGAGTCTGAAGTAAGATCGGGTTTTAGAGTTCTGTTATTTCCTTCAGAACCATTTTGGTACTGCTACTGAGGTCCGAAAGCTGGTATCAATACTGAGGTCAACATTTTAGCATCAATTCAACACTAGTACTGCGTAAATGGTCTAAATATTTGTGGTAATTTTAGGAAATTTGCAAAAATTTATAAAATTTTGTTTGCACTTTAATTCTGGGGTATTGAGTACTGCTTGATGAGGGGGGAAAATTAATTTAAATGGCTTTAGCACAAAGCTATAATACAACAAAATGTGTAAAAAGTGAAGGGGCCTAAATACTTTCTGAATAAACAGTTTCTTAATCTGCATCAGCTTACTATAAATGACACGTTATGGTAGACTAGAAATAAGAAGTGAGGTTTTAGCTATCACAGGTAAAAGTAACGATTATTATCATCTGTGACGGTGATCAGTTAGAAAGATCCATCCAGCCACTTTGTCTACCTACTGATTATATGGGTAATGGGGGTCCTGTGCCATTTCCAGAAATCAGTGGATATGAGGAAGAAATGTTTTCAAGTTAACAGGCATCTTATTGATTCTATTCTGTAAGTTTATTGGTTTATTCTTTTTATAGTCTTTTAAACATTAATTCTATCAGAAGTCCTAAACACAATTACATTTTTAACTATAGTCATTGACAGGTTTCCTGAGGCATTCAGATTTATTTTGTACGTTTCCGTTTTTCTGTCTACTCCCAACCTGAGACGCTCATTATATTATATACAATACAGTATAACATTAATTTTCACTGTTATGCTGATGACCCCAAGCTCTACCTTGCTAGTAAACCCACCTCTTTTCCACCATCTTCGCTTATTGACTGCATTGCTGAAATGTAAATCCTGGTTTTCTTCAAATTCTCATAAATTAAACAGTGACAAAACTGAGGTTCTCCTCATTGGTACAAGATCATCATTATCCAAAGCCGATAATCTTTCACTTGCTATTGATAACTCTTTTGTTTCCCCCATCACTTCAGGTCAAGAATCTGGGTGTCATCCTTTACAGTACTCTATCTTTCCAATCTCACATTAATAACATCACGCGGTCTGCTTACTTCCACCTACGTAATATTAAATCTCATCTGCCCCTCCCTCACTCCCCAAACCACTGCCATCCTTGTTCAGTCTTGTTACTTCTCGTCTGGACTCCTCTTTGGTCTCTCTAATAAATCTCTCAATAAGCTTCAGCTAGTCCAGAATTCTGCTGCTCACATCATTACTCGAACCCCATCTATTCACCATATTACTCCGATCTTGCAGCAGCTTCATTGGCTCCTGATTTAGTTTTGAATTGATTTTAAAATTCTGCAGTTAACATTTAAGGCCATTCATAACCTCACCCCTCCATATCTGTCCAACCTTCTTCATGTTGCCATTCCCTCCCGTAACCTTAGATCCTCTTCCTCCATTCACCTGACTGTTTCTCTCGCCTGTCTAACCACCACGGGGAACGGAGCGTTCAGCTGTTCTGCTCCCAAGATCTGGAACTCACTACCTACTGAGCTTAGAAATATCGGATCAGTTTCAACCTTCAAATGTAAACTTAAAACCCATTTGTTTAAAATGGCTTTTTCTCTGTGATTACAGTGGCTTTGTTTGGTTTTAATTTTTATATTTTCTGAGGTTTCAAGTTGTTTATAATGTGTATTTTTTATTTATTGTTTGTTCGGTGTCCTTGAGCACTTAGAAAGGCGCCTTGTATAAATAAAATGTATTATTATTATTATTATTGTTTACCTCTCTTGTTTGTGGCCATTAACCCACCTTTTTGTATTGGAGAAGAGTCTGTTTAAATGCTTACTAACTGTTTGCAGAGGTGTTTCGATGACAGCAGTGCTCTCGTTCTTCTCACTATTTATGCAGATGAGCTTTAGTTCATTTTCCCATCTGACAAGTCTGTACACTTTGTACTCACTTCACATTTCACCATTAGAACAACTACATGTACATTTATTGTAAGCTTTAAGCAATGTCACCTGTTGAGCATATCTGCAAAGAGCACATGCTGCAGTCATTGTCAAATAATTTCTTTGATGAAGGCAATTTTAATTTAAAAAGAAAAAAACACCTTTAAAAAAAAAAAAAAAAGAAAAAAAAAAAAAAAGAAAAACTGAACATTCCTAATCTTTATAATATCACATCCCAAACCCACTTAATTAGTGTTATGGGGGTCCAAAGTTAAGGTCTTCCCAGGCAGCACTGTGCACATGTCAGGATATAACCCAGGACAGGATGGTGTCACTCACAGGGGATAAATATTTTAGAATGGCCAGTAAACATAAGGAGCATTTCTGTGTGATGTTAGAGGAACAGCCAACACTGCCATGTGGACCGTGTGCAGACTGCCTCCAGGCCCAGGATTAGAAGTGAGTATGTTGGATCCATGCAGCTGTAGTTCTATTAGTTGTGTTACAGTGCTGCCTATAAATCTAAACAGGCTTGTAATTTTTCATTAAAGAATGACATATTGATAATAGATAAGGATGCTCCGATCAGAGTTTTTTTTAGGACTGAAACTGATCACAGAAGTCTTGTTACAAGAATTGTCTGATTCTGATACTAATTCCAAATTGTTTTCTTTACCCTCTTAAATTTTCATTGTATTGTTTACACTAAACTTCTGCATACCCAACTGTTTAGAAGCCTTATCTTCTATATTAAAATCACATTTTTGCAGTTAAATTGCAGACCACAGATTCTACCTGTTCATTTTTTACCATTTAAACACAACAGGCTAGTTTTCGGGCCAACCACATAGACGTATGTACCTGCAAGGCCAGACCCACCTATTTACTGTCATAACCCTGCTTGCCTGAATTACAGCCTACACATATCTGTTACACTACTCTGCTCTCTAAATCTTGTAGTCCGTGACCATAGAGACATATTCCTGAAAGGTCACCACACCCCCTCTGACATCATAATCTGGTGAGCTGGAATACTGTCCTGCGCTGTATTAGACTGTACACATAATATAATGCTCTCTAGTTACGATGTTACACTACTGATACATATACCTGTAGTGTGTGTGTGTGTGTGTGTGTGCATATATACCTAGTAGGTAACCACCCATACAATCAGATTGTGACACAGACTTCGAATGCCGTGAATATATATATATATATATATATATATAATATATAATATATACTAGCTGTCCCCAGCAGCTCCGCCCACATAATAGTGAAACAGGACAAACTTTATAAATCAATAAAAAAAAATGTAATTCTGGCCAAGTGGAAGGTAGGTATGCTCCAACATCAAATGTTAACACTGTATCTGATCGTGTTCAACTCTGACGGGAGAGCACATGGTTGTGATACCTCTGGCAATCAGTAGCTATACTCTGAAACACACATAGATCTGATCTCTCTCTCTCAAAAAGTCAAACGTTACTTCTTAACAATCTCTAGATGATAATGTTGAACAAACAAGTATCGCTAGCTAAGTGGTGGCAAGGTACACTCCAACACGTAGTAAGAGGCAGAGCGACTCAAATGGACGCCGGTGCATGAGTGAGGATGGCCCCGCCCTCCTCCCCTTGGCCCGCAGCCTCCCTCTCGGATTCGTGCAAATAAATTGGTGCTGCAAGCAAACGGTGATACTTAGTGCAAGGAGAGAAATTGCAAAATCAACCGGAATGTTCAAGCAAATTATAGAAAAAAAACATGATCTAAGTACATTGAGTAGTTCTCTCATGAGAAGCGGACAGAAATACAAACATGGATGTTTTATATATATATATATATATATATATATATATATATATATATATATATATATATATATGATCTGCTTCTCACAACTGAGGGCACCGTGGCAGATGTTAGCAGACTTGCTGGCCAACCACAACCGTTACCTGGTAGGTAACCTTCCATATAATCAGATTGTGACACAGACAACGAATGCCGTGAATGTAATTACCCCGATCTACATGCTGTCAAATAAACGAACCACACGCCGTGGTGCAACGTTAGGGGCATCGCCTCTGGTGCTGACGTCCGAGGTTCGAGTCCCGAGAGGGAGTACAGTAGAGTGTGTACGCCTGATGAGCCCAGAATTAGGGCAAAACACGTGTCGCGTACTCTTTGCATTATTTGACAGTAAACTATTTCAACCATATATATATATATATATATATATATATATATATATAAAAACATCCATGTTTGTATTTCTGTCCGCTTTTTTACGAGAGAACTACTTAACGGATTTAGATCAAGTTTTTTTTTCTATAATTGCTTGAACATTCCGGTTGATTTTGCTACTTCTCTTTTTGCGCTAAGTATCATAGTTCACTTATGATACCAATTAATTCATGTAAATCTGCTAGAGACGCAGCGGGCCGAGGGGAGGGAGGAGGGGCCCAACTCACTCACGCTCCAGCCTCTGGGCATTCCTTTACTCCGCTTAGCTAGCGAACGAGAGAACTACTTAACGGATTTAGATCTGTGTTTTTTTTCTGAAATTTTCTTGAACATTCCTGTTGATTTTGCGACTTCTCTCATTGCTCTAAGAATCATAGTTCACTTGCAGGAGCGATATATTTGCGCTAATCTGAGACAGAGGCTGCGGGCCGAGGGGAGGGGGAAGCGTGACGTCAGGAGTGTGGTGTCGGTCTACCTTTGCGTTTTGGAGTGTAACTTGCCTCCATTTAGCTAGCTATACCTGTTTGTTTATTGGTTTTTAAAGTTTGTCTTGTTTCACTACTAACCGGGCGGAGCCACGGTGGACGGCTAGTATAAATATAAAACCAATTACAAAAGACACATCCATTTAGTGGTTTTGCTTTGGTTGTGGAATTGAGGGATCTCAATAGTTTAGAAGTTTAATAAATGCTGAATACACAGACATCTAAACTACTGATTCCACAGGGGACGGCTAGTGTGTATATATATATATCTATATCTAGATAGAGAGAGTGATAGATATATACTGTATATATATACTGTATGTATATATATATATATATATATATATATATATAGATATAGATATAGATATATAGATATAGATATAGATATATATATATATAGATATATATATATATATAGATAGATATATATAGATATATATAGATATAGATATATATATATAATAGGGAGAGATTTATGTTCAAATATGTTATGTATTTGTAATTTTTCTGAAGTTCAAGTCAGTTCATGAGAAAAAAAAACACTTCTTAGATGATCATTTAGTCAGCAAATCAATTTAATCTGGTTAACCATCATGCTAAGGAATGTGAAGAGTGTCAAGTTGTGCCCACAGGTCGGCTGCCAGCTGTGATACGGATTCTTGGCAGAGAAAACATTTTAACTTTCTCTGGCTTTAGGCGGTACCAAAACAAATGTGGAGTATTTCCGGTTGTTCTAAATGGTGTTTTTGTGACTGATAAGTATAAATAGTTCTAAGAGTTTTCCAACTATGGCAACGCATTTTCCATTGTTCCAGGAGGGTGGTTCTCTCTTCCAGTCACACCCTGCCACTGTTAGGCTGTCACTTTAGCTTTGACTTGTTTCTTGGAGAGAGTAGCTGGTGCTGAACAGTATATTATGTTTGAATTTAACTTACTGATAGTATGAAATATTTGATATCATTAGCATATTGAAATCTTTACCCAGCTCCATCTAATGATTAGAAAGCCGACAGTACATGGGCAGTTATATACATATCAAGCATTCAAAAGTGTGTTACCAGGGAGAGAGTTCATGTTTTGCTTATATGGCATCTTATGTTTTATTACAGGCTAAAAAAACAATTGTCTCAGCATTGAAAGATGGACCCTCACCATGTGGTCAGGGACATGGAGTTCACCCGAGGTCTTCCATTTAAAATGTCTCATGTCAGTGGAATGTCTAGGGGATGGTAGCCTTGTGAATAGTTAGGAGCTCTGGGGAAAGGGGAGTCAAAGAGAAAAGAAACAAAGCCACCATTGACGGTTCATTTAGGGTCACATTAAATATTCATCTTTAATCCCCGGAGGGAAGCACCACCATCTGGGCCTGTGCTTGCACTTTTCTAAAGGCCTGTTCTGCACCTCTTCATATGGATTGTAGGGACACGGAAAAGAAAATCTTGAAAACAATTAGCAGATGTATCTTATACAGAGTTCCAGTAATGACCGCTGTCAGTAAGAGACATCTGCTGAATTATTTTAAAAAGTTAAACAACATTAATTTTTCAAACTGTTTCGCAAATGGTTTACTCCATCAGCATAGCACTAGTGCCAAACTATATCTTAATTTTAATAGCTCTTAAAGTACAGAAATCTTTCTGTTTGTTGTTAGTGAGTGGCCAGCTGTACTACAGTGCAAGTTACATTTTAGTTTTTTTTTTCATTGTGAATTTTATTTTTCATTGTTCTACCCAAAGCAAAATCATTTTTTTAAGTGTTATGTAAATATTGAATGTAAATGTAATAAAAACCTATTTATATTCAGTCTTTAAATTAGTATCTTTAAATTAGTCAGATACTGACCTACTCCTGGGAATAACGTTAAGCTGCATCTGGCCCTGCAAGTGGTCCTCCAACTTACAGGGAAAACGTGGGGTTTGGTGGCAGGATTGACACTCCAGCCACCGTAAAAACTTCACGCAGCTCCAAAATGGCAGACAAGACTCCTTTCTGCTCTCCGTGGGAGTTGATCTCCTGCACACATTATGAAGGGGATGAGGGAAAGCCCATGGGAGCTTCATCCCTGGCAGAGTCGAAACTGCTGGAGAGCCAGTTGGGGTCAGGTCTGTTAGGGATCAGAACTGGTGTGGTCCTGAGGCGTCACCCTCTGCACAGTAGCACTCTGGTCCCAATTTGAGGCGGCCCATCCAGGTAGGTGTATGAAATGTTTTGTTTCTCCTGCCTGATGATCATCATCTTCCTCTGCTGTTGGCCGTGTGGCATGATCCGGCTTGGAGGATTCTCATTGCTGAGGACCCACATAACACTTGGCTGTGGCAGATAGAGGGTAATTGTTCGGAGGGTACGACTGGACTGTGTGTCTGTCCTGTGGTGGGTGCAGCAACGTGCTGTACCAGTCTACGCTCCTCAACCTAACCTGACAGACAAACATCCTTCTTAACTCTTTCAGGGCTGATGTCCACTTTTGTCAAGATTCAGGGGTAGAGGATGGTAATCAGCTGTAAACTGCAACAAAACTCGCCGTTACGCTTTAGTATGAGTCTCGTTGCTAGAAGGAAAGTTAAGTAGCTTTGTTGATTTAACCTCCATTCCCTATGCGTTCCTAAATAGCGAAGAGCAAACCACCTCTAAAATGGCACCGACATCTGGCGAGAGACCAAAGTGAATGTGCAAATCAAAGTACTTCATTGACGTTTTACGTAATTTCGTAGAGTAGGACTCTGACTTGTCGAACTCCGAGTTTGATGCAAGTGATCTAGAGATGGATATCGAAAACGAAAGTGAGGTACCAGGATCATCTGACCAGTCCCCAACTGATCGTGGTGCTGAACACTTTCGTGTAGCTGATGCGCCTACAGCAGTGTTCGCCTGGGAGGACCACCACTTAGGATGACAAGAGGTACAAACCATATTGCATCACACTGCTACTGCCACCGCCGCCGTCCACCTGTTGTGCGAAGACAGCCAGGTAGTCGGCCCACCTCTAAAGTCTTCGGTTTCCTTCCAAAGACATGCAGTTTAGGGGATTTGGTGATGCTAAGTTGACGCTGCTAGTGCATGTGTGTGCTTGTATTCACCCTGTGATGAGCTGGCACCCCCTACAGGGATTGTTCCTGCCTCGCACTCGATGCTTGCTGGGACTGGCATGACAATGTGTGGATGGATAGATGGATGAATGGAATAATTAAACATGTATAATGAAGATTTTTCAATGTTCCTTAAAAGTTTTGAAGAATTGGTGTTCTAAGCTTACAGCTGGTTTTTCATTTATTACAGACGCTTACTGTGTGGCTATTGGGTATGTGGAAAAAGAAAAATGAGGTTTGTAAGTTTGACAGACACAGTACTGCTGCAATAAATTATCCTTATTATTCCTGCTGACCGTCGAGGTGCCCCCGTGCAGCCACTGCCACCAGACATGCCCAACAGCAGCTACAGCACATTGCAACACATGTTTTATGTTGATTTTTATGTGTGAAACCGTTGCTTTGTGTGCTTTTCAGAAAACTGAGTTTTTTTGGATAAAATATTCAGCCCTCAGAGTTAATCCAGAGACTTAATGTCCTTATTTGCTCTCACTTTGTTACTTTGGATTAGTAATATTGTGCAGAAAAATCCCGAGTTATGTTTTGTTGGAGTAAAGTTTTGGGACAAAGCACAAGGACTTCTCCAGACTACAGTTGCTTACCTTTGCCATACTTGATGAAAGTGATGATTGGAAGCAAAATACTGGAGTACTGCAGCCTGCATCACTTATCACATTGTTAGTAACATAAACTGCCATATGCCACCGCAAAAAGCCTTACCATGCTAAAATGGAAATGACCTCATGGAAGCCTTCGGCAGACAGGGAGTGGTAAGTAATATAAGCTATGGCCCTGCAGCAGACATTTCTCTAAAGATCAGCTGTGTGGAGCTGAAGGTTTATGGCACATTTCAGTGCTGCCAACCCTACTGTTTATTGAGTTTTGGCAGACTTTACAGATGTGAGTAACATACTAAATAATTGTAATTGAATGAAACTTATTGAATGAATCAAAATAATTATGAAGTAGATCGAGAGTATTAACAATATACAGTAATACAGTATTGTCAGTCCTCACTCTAATCCACAATTGTTTCTCTTGCTAACGACAATTGGTCTGAGACCACCTAAGCACATTTGAGCTTTTTACCTCTACCCACTTGAGCTGAATTTTGGCACTGTACAAGAAATCTTACTCACTCAGGTACTGTTTATTTCTTGGGTTTTTATTTTTATGTTATCAATAGTAACACGCGGACCTTCAGTCCTCAAAGAAAGATAGTGCATGCACCTCTCACGAAACGCAGCAACACTGGTCACTCTACCAAAGTTACTGCGATGTCCTTCACTGCCATCTGATGTCATGTTAGCTTTTTTTCCTGACGGACATTTGTCGTGCGTGATGGACCCTATCTTGTTACACTCGGAATGTTATGACTGGTGCCTACGATGAAAACAATCAGGCAGCCTGTGCAAAGTGCTTCACTACCACCTGAGCTCGCTTCGGTTGTTTTCTTGTCAGAACTGTTGCGTGTTCACGCTGCTCAGGCTTTCGCTACTGGCCATGAGGCATCTGACCGTGTTGCTGCCTGCCATGAGGAGGACCCGAAGTCCAATTCCGTGGCTGAAGTAGCCTGCATGTCCAATTCATAGGCTGAGTTACTACATAAGCTGTTGATTGAAACCAAGATTGAGGCTCAACACTTCTGCAAGTTTCTTTGTAACGGACTGTCCACCCTTACCATTTTATTTATTTATTTATAAAATTATTTTGCCTGCATGATTGTATGGTACTTGCCTTCCTCTGAAATCATTGGCCAAAATGTTTGCACTGCATTTTTCTTGTTTTTTTTTTTTCCCTGTTATAATTTGTTCTTTAATGATTTACTTACTAAAGCTTGTTTTCACCATTCCTCTGTGCTCTACAACTGTAAGTCTCGTGATTTTTACTTCTCTTAAAATCAAACAACAGTGTAGCTCACATTTCACTTCGTAGTCCCTGGCCATCCAGCATGTATGGCTGCAGTAATGATGGATATCCTGCACTGAATGATTATAGGAATAATTGGTTAGCCTGAAGTGTCGATCAGTGAAATTAGCCAAAGCATTTTTCACAGAGAATATGCTGTGTTGGCCGGTGACCTCGTTTGCCGACTGTTTTCCTGGAAATGTGCAGTGTGGCCGGTTTAGCCAAACATTTTTTTTTCTTTTTTCAGCACCCCATGATGCATTGTGAGGCCAGCTTGACATCACAGAGTTCTAGTAGCTATGCGCAGAACTTTCCTGCATATTTTTAAATTGCTGTCCGATAGACTTTGCACATGTGTGCTGTCGGGACCAGGAGCCTCATGTACAAATGATGCATACACACAAAAGTATTGCATACGTCCATTTCCATGGTCACGTTGAGATGTGTAAAAACAAAGCTTGGCATAAAGCCGCGCACATTTTTCCTGCAGCCTCAGACCATGCGTACGCACGTTTCTGCTCGGTTTTACAAATGTGTCAAATCAGTGTTACTGTTTGTGTAGTCTCCCTTTCTTTTTTAGATTTGCATCCATGACATGGGCATTATCAAATACACTAAAATTAATTACATGCTGCTTACAAATTTAATACAATGGATTGTAATCTTTCTGCAACAATATAAAGGTGCACGGAATGGTCAAACTATTCCAACTCCCATGGCTGCCTTTGTGTTGTTAAAAGACATCACAAATGGATGAATTAGAAGAGAGATCGTATGTACAGGTCATACTGACTTTGTGTTCCATGATGACGACTGGCTTCTATGAGGATTTAGATTTTCAAGAGCTATCCTTTTGGAGCTGTGTGCTGTTAGAATACAAGGATGTATAGTTGATATCATTTTTATGATGAAATGCATTAAAGTATGGATGTTACATTTCACAGATAAATCGTGAACTTCATTTAAATAATGCATACAGTTAATAATTAAACATGTGGGGGCACGGAGACATGGCAGAAGCGCTGCTGCCTCACACAAAGAGGGTCAATTTCTGGGTGTCCTCTGCCTGGAGTTTGTTTTCCTGGTGGGCTTCCTCTAAAGTCTTCGGTTTCTTTCCAAAGACATGCAGTTTAGGGGATTTGGTGATGCTAAATTGACGCTGCTTGTGCATGTGTGTGCTTGTATACACCCGATGATGAGCTGGCACCCCCTACAGGGATTGTTCCTGCCTCACACTCGATGCTTGCTGGGACTGGCATGACAATGGGTGGATGGATGGATGGAATAATTAAACATGTATAATGAAGATTTTTCAATGTTCCTTAAAAGTTTTGAAGAATCGGTGTTCTAAGCTTACAGCTGGTTTTTCATTTATTACAGACGCTTACTGTGTGGCGATTGGGTATGCGGAGAAAGAAAAATGAGGTTTGTACGTTTGACAGACACAGTACTGCTGCAATAAATTATCCCATATAGGGTCGCGCCCATCCCAGCAAACACTGTGTGCGAGACAGGAACAATTCCAGGACAGGGTGCCAGCTAATCGCTACCACTGCACCACAGTGCCCCACAGGTTTAATGCATGCTTTAATGGATTTCATCATGAAAAAAATCATAGTATTCTAAAATGTTCAGAGAGCTGTAATATCATAACTATAATGTGTTCTGTGTGGCGGTCACTGCCTGCGCACTCCTGTCGGAGTAAGAGAGAGCCCGTTTATGAAGCACATAGTGATTAATGACTGGATTGGGGAACACTTGGAATACCAAGCATTTAAAGTGCTACTTTTGTTGCGGTGGGGTTTGAGAAACTCTAGTAAACTAAACATTGATTTTAAGATGAACTTTATGACATTGTACTTTAATGACACAATAAATTACGAGATTAAAGTGGAAATTTTGAGATTAAAGTTGACATTTTGACTTTAATCTCAATATAGATCTCTATTTTTTCTTTTCTTTCAGATGGTGGGCTGCAACTCTTCTTTTCACGTCGACATTGATATGTGACCACATCTTTTTTGTATTTCAAGCACTTTGCGACTTTGTGAACTTCAACTTTTCAGTGCCTCTGCCACGCTGTACTACCACATCAGTTTCCTTTTGTTGCTTATACCGTTGCTTAAGCTACCAAATAGTACGTTTTTTCTTGCCTCCACTTCACTGACAAGACCTCCATTTTGCATTCACTGAAATTCTTCTCTGTCCTGTGGTGGGTTGGCACCCTGCCCGGGATTGGTTCCTGCCTTGTGCCCTGTGTTGGCTGGGATTGGCTCCAGCAGACCCCCGTGACCCTGTGTTTGGATTCAGCGGGTTGGAAAATGGATGGATGGATGGATGAAATTCTTCTCTTTTACACGTGTTTTTGCCATTATCTTTTCACAAAACACTGATTGGAATAGGGCTGTTTTATAGTGATTTGCATATTCAAATAGGTGAAATTCTGTGAGGAGCTGGGATAGGGTCTGTAGATGTGCGCATGTGTGTTAAATTTCACATTGATTAAGATTTATAAAGGGAAGGTACGTGGAACTTTGCTTATGTACAGCTTTATGCATCTAAACTTTTTTGTGCCTGCGCACATTTCTCTTTTTGTCCATACGCCATGTTTTAGTGTGAATCCTACGCACGGCATTATACATGAGGCTCCTGATCAGTACCTCAGCCTATTTGCACCCCACTTGTGTTTTCAAAAAAAAAATGCACATAAAATGACTTGCATTATTTTCATTTAAGTGGTACATTAGCTAACATAAATGAGAATATTATGAGTAATGCCACCGCGTATTAAAGCTAATCCCTGTGTGCTAGCTCAATCTCTTGTATAGCAGCTCATAATTAGCTCTCCCCTCCTCGAGTCAGAATGAGACACTGTGAAATAACAAAATATTTCTTACTATTTATAAGGCGTTTCTATCATCTTGATGGAAGAAAAAAGTGCAAAATATCTTCACAGTGTAAGAACGCTACACGGTATAAAAAGCACAAAGAAATTCTTTTAATTATTCTTCTTTCTTTAACGTGACTTTTAAGCACCACAGCCACCATACACAAATAAATCAATAACAAATAATATAATTTTCTCCTCCACACCTCCCAGCAAGCTCTGTCAACTGCCTCCCAACTCCGGCTCCCCTGCTGGGTCTCCACCAGTCCTTTATGTAGTTCTTGACCCGGAAGTGCTCCTACTCTTCCTCCCACGTGACTTGCCAGCACTTCCGGGTCAGATGGAGAATCCCAAGTCTTTAATCACTTTTGGGCTGTAAGGGAAGCATTACTCCCCAGGTCCTCAATCTGGAGCTCCACGCAAGATCTTGCCTCATGGGGTGGTGAGGATGACTATGAGAAAGGTGAGGGATCAGCCCAAAACTACACGGGAGGAGCTTGTTAATGATCTGAAATCAGTTGGGACCACCACAGTCACCAAGAACACCATTGGTAACACGCTACGCCGTAATGGATTGAAATCTTGCAGAGCCCGCAAGGTCCTCCTGCTCAAGAAGGCACATGTACAGGCCCGTCTTAAGTTTGCTAGTGATGGTCATTTTATATTTCTTCCATTTCCGAATAATCGCACCAACAGTTGTCACCTTCTCACCAAGCTTCTTGCTGATGGTCTTGTAGCCCATTCCAGCCTTGTGCAGGTCTTGTCCCTGATGTCCTTTGACAGCTCTTTGGTGTTGCCCATGGTGGTGGAGAGGTTGGAATGGAATAAACTGATTATGTGGATAGGTGGGCTTTACAGTGATCCCTCGCTATATCGCGCTTCGTCTTTCGCGGCTTCATTCCATCACGGATTTTAAATGTAAGCATATGTGAATATATATCGTGGATTTTTCACTGCTTCGCGGATGTCTGCGGTCTACAGTACGTGTGCTTCCTCAGTTGATTTGCCCATTTGAATTCAAACAAGGGACGCCTTTGAATTCAAACAAGGGACGCTATTGGTGGATGGCTGAGAAGCTACCCAATCAGAGCCTTCGGTTAAGTTCCTGTGTGCTGCTGATTGGCTCAGCGACGGAGTGCTGCATTAACCAGGAAGTCTAATCTCACTCATTCATCATTAACGCACGTTACTGCTACTGCTGCAGGAGCTGTGTCCAAGCGCCAACAGAAGATGCAAATGATTGCAGAAAAGGTAAAAATTTTGGATATGTTGAAGGAAGGGAACAGCTACACCGCTGCAGGACACCATTACAGCATCAATGAGTCCACGATTCTTTTTATTTAAAAAGGAGAAAAAGCATATAAGATCTACGGCTGCAGTGTTCTTTAACCAGGGTGCAAAACGAGTTGCAAGTGGACGTGATAAGGCAGTAGTCTGGATGGAATCTGCTTTAGGGATTTGGATTGAAGAGTGATGGAAGAAGTACAATGGCGGTGCTAAACAGTCGCCTGAAGAGGCTCCTTTAGAAGAGCTGTAACGCTATCCTTTGTAGTGCAGTAAAATTAAACTCATCGTTATCGGACAAGTCGTCGTGTCATTGTTGGTGAGTAACATAATTAATTATTTATGTACAGTACTTATTACATGTACATAGTTTAGTGTCACTGTACACACATTTTACTGTATACAATTTTTCTTGCATTGTACGTATTTATTGCTGGTGGCGTGTCTGTCGTAATGGCTGTAACATATGTGATATCGGAGACGCTCGATATCTTTAAAATAATATTTAGGTTTTACTGTATGTAAACTGTGTTTACATACATAATTTCAACGAATCTTACCTAATATCTAAGAGAATACAATGGGTTTATGCTGTATAATTGTGCGTGAAATGTTTATAATAGTGTGGGAGAGTTTATAAGGGCTTAAAATATATAAAAATAACCATATAAACATATGGTTTCTACTTCGTGGATTTTCTTATTTCGCGGGTGGCTCTGGAACGCAACCTCCGCGATGGAGGAGGGATTACTGTATTTACATAACAAGTTGAGATCAGGAGCATCTGTAATTGATTGATTGATTGATTGTAATCTGTGTGCCACGTGGCCACACAGCCAATTTGTGGGAGCCAGAATTCTGGCTGGGTTGTAGTTGATCAAAATTGTATTTCTCTCAATGACATACAAATCAATTTATAACTTTTATGTCATGTGTTTTTTTCTGCATTTTTGGGTGATATTCTGTCTCTTTCCATTAAAATGAAACTACCATAAAAATTAGAGACTGTTCATTTCTTTGTAAGTGAGCAAACTAACAAATTCTGCACAGGATCAAATACTTATTTCCCCCAATTTATACTAAGAGACTTGATTTATAAATAATGATGTATACTCAATTACCAGGAAACGCTATTGCAAATTGTAAGTTATATTCTACTTTTGAAATGCATTCAGATTAATTTCTAAGAAATAACAACCTGAGTAATGCAAACAACTGATCTTACAAGAATTTTATAGATATAAATGCTTTTTTTTTTTTAAATCTGTATGCACATTTCATTAAGAGCAGAGATGTGTTTGGCAGGTTGGACTCCTACCTAAGGTTTAGATCTATAGACCATAAAGTCACACATTCAGACCCCATCTCTGCCTCATTGTATGGTCATGAGTAGGTCATTACAGACAAAAGGAAACAATTGTCATCTTCTCTTATTTTCAGACCTGCTTAATCCAGTTTGGGGTCATGCAGAGATAAAATCGATCCTAACAACACTGAACATCACAGGGTCCAGTTGCGCACATAACCCATTATATAGTCACACAGAGGGGCCAATTTGGAAATGCCAGCTAATTTAATACTGCAAGGCACTTTACCCGGAGCGTGCAGTTATTGCTGTAATTCTATAATTGTTGCCATAGTGGGTTAACTGTCTCCCTGCCACTGTCAGTGGTGAGAAGTGAAACAATAAAATACAATACGATTTATTTTTGTATAGCTCAAAATCACAAAAGAAGTGCCGCAGTGGGCTTAACAGGCCCTGCCTCTTGACAGCCCCCCAGCCTTGACTCTCAAAGAAGACAAGAAAAAACTCCCAAAAAAAACCCTTGTAGGGAAAAAATGGAAGAAACCTTAGGAAAGGCAGTTGTGGGAAGTAGCCTGGACACAGACAGATGGACACCATGTTAAAGTCCACCACACGTTTATTTATACTATATATAAGGTCCATTAAATGCACAACCCAGTGCCGCAGCACCAAACAGTCCAGGCCTCTGTCCACAATATGCCTTCAGGCCACCTCCTTCTCTCCTCTATCTCTCTCGCTCTCAGACCTCGTCCTCTTCCACCCGACTCCAGCCTTGATTGAAGGGAGGTGGCCCCTTTTATAGTCACCCGGATGTGCTCCAGGTGGTTCCCGGCAATCTTCTGCTGACACACCCTTGTGTGGCGGAAGTGCCGGCTGTCTCTCCGGAAGCACTCCGGGTGTCTCTTTTCTTCTTCCCCCCAGCACTTCCTGGTGTGGCGTAAGTGCTGGGGTCCCAAGTCCTCCAGGCATGGGGACGCTCCCTGGCGGTGACCACGGGCCCCTACAGGGTTGAGCTTCCAAGCCCTGTACCCGTGGCCCCCAATGTAACCAGGGCGGTCGCCTCCTCGTGGTCCGGAGGAGGCATGAGCCCTCCTCCTGTCCTCCTGGGCGTCCCGGCTGGGTACCACCCCCAGCCGCGTGCCACACAGTTCAAAAAGAGATCCATTTCCAGGTAGTTTGGGTGTGCAATGGGTGTCAAAAAGAAGGGAGTCAATACAATGCAATACACAGAACAGAACACAAGTCATCCTTAATACAATATAAAAGTAAAATTAAAATATTACAAGTACGGAGCAGAATTTAACAGTAGGTGATATCACATAATATGATTTGGATTTGTTCAGTGTCCTGGACACCTCAGCCATCAAGCTGCCTCCCCCATTTGGCCATTTCACAGCTGAAACAGCGCTAGACCAGCCAATCCAATGAAAGGAACCCTCTACCCCACGATTCCTGTGATCCTCCATCAGGGATGACTTTACCTTAGGCAGGCAGAACAACTTGGCAGGTGGGCCGTGGCACGACAAGATTTTTGTATTGTAGTGTTTTAACCACCTGGCAACCCAGTAACTGTTGTCTGTGAATCACTTAGGGCTCCAAAATGAAAATCACCCTATTTTTTGCAAGACTTGCTTAAACACTTGGGGTTCAAGGTCAACAAAAGAAAACTTGAAATTGGCCTTCTCAGTTACATCCAACAACAGAAAGAAATGACGTATAGCAAACAAACGGAGACAAATTTTTACATCATTTGAAAAGCAGATTTTTGCTTTGCGCCCTCCTGCACCATAACCTATCATTTATGGGGGAGAAGCGAAAGCTTTAGATTTGTCAAAAATTTCGATCTCTGGTTTTTTCGATGGATCTCGACGTTTCAGGTCCCCTGATACCGAAAACATTGATATCTCAATGATGTGTGTGTGTGTGTCTCAGTTTCTTGAGGACGGTCTAGAGCTACAACGGCTGGACGGAAAAATACCAAACTCGAAACTTACGCCTGTTACGAGATGACGATGTGCTGATAAATTTTAGAGTCAAATCATGCAAGGGAATGATGCTCTCTAGAGGAACCCTCAAATACTGTAATTCTGTACCAATTGCTATCGTGATTGCCTATTTTATGATCAGAAAGATCAACATCAGAGCGGTAAATCTTCTTCTTCTTTCGGCTGCTCCCGTTAATGGTCGCCACAGCGGATCATCTTCTTCCATATCTTCCTGTCCTCGTCATCGTGCTCTGTTACACCCATCACCTGCATGTCCTCTCTCACCACATCCATAAACCTCCTATTAGGCCTTCCTTGTTTCCTTTTTCCTAGTAGCTCTATCCTTAACATCCTTCTCCCAATATGTTCATCATCTCTCCTCTGCACATGTTCAAATTTGTAGTGTTGTCCACATGTTGATTTGGCAAAATTTTACACCGGATGCTCTTCCTGACGTAACCCTCCCCATTTATCCCAGACTTGGGACTGGCATGAAGAAACACACTGGTTTGTGCATCCCCTATGGTTGGGTTAACATCAGAGCAGTAAATAATTAATGAAATGTTACAGAATACTTCGGGTACCCTGGTTCCTACAGTGCAAAGCCTACTACTGATACTCACATCCAAAGCTTTTTTGTGTTTAAACTTTAGTAGTTTGATAGTACATTTAACCTTATGAATCATCCCTGATATTCCTTATTAAAAAGACATATGGCACTGGGGAGAGAGGAATTTCTGAAGTCATTTGTGTGGGTTTTTAAAGTGACTATCCTCCCTAATTTACTGAAATTAAGTTCTGTGTCTTGTGCGTGTCTGTCATCAGTTGACATCATTTTCAGTTTTTTCTTCATTGTCATTGAGGCATCTTTATATGTGCTATAAGCTGTGTACTGTTGATTTAGAGCACTGGTTCCCCATATCCAGTACCGGGTGACCTCTGATGCCATTTGAAGAGCAGTTGCCATTCAGTATGCCTTGAGCCTTTATCACACAAACATTTTACATTCTGGGTAGACATTCAGTTTCATCCTGTATTTTTATGAAGAAGTGAACTCCACTGTCATGATGATATCAATACAAAGTGCAGACATGCCATCCAGAATGACATCTTTCAATTTTAATGATGATGAAACCTACTGTACTGTGTGTGGGATTCGCACTTGGACAGCCTAATCTCTTTACCTTTCTTGTTCAAACAAAGGCTTCTTTCCAATCTTTACAGAGGCAAGTGCATGTCAAAGTTTTGGTGACATTCCATCTGCTGGCATGAATCTTATTTGATTTATTAGAAACGAAGATCTGCAATAAAAACGTTAAAAACAAATCAGTATTTTAGTGAAAGTAAAAATAGTATGCTGCAGTGCCATTTTAGTTTTTACATGTCAACCTTATCTATCCACCCTACTTTGTAAATCATTTAAACTGGTGAAATGAGAAAATTTAAAATGTTAAAGGGAACTGAGGAAATTTTCAGGGCTCTGGGCCAGTTGGCAATCATTGATTGTTTTCTTCATTAATAGTGTTTGTTTTTATAGGACGTAATGATTCCTGACTGATCCTTGTGTTTGCTGGTTACTCATTTAAATCCTAGAAAATGCATCCAGTGACTATGTAGCAAGCAAAACTTTGTATCAAAAACAGAAATGTATTTCTTGGGTACTTAATGGATTTTTTGTTTCCCCTTTATAAAATGGTGTGTTACTCCTCACTATTGAAGTGCCTTCTTACAGTGTCACATATTGACATTGGTGAAGGTGTCAGTTAGCAGGTTCTTTGATCCATTTTGTGTCATCAGTTCTGTCCTACTGTGTTCTTTCCATGTTGTATACTGAGTGACACTGATTGGCAAGAAGCAGAAGCCTTTTACTTGTACTCTGAAAGTTTTTAGCAGATCAGTTAAGATGATTTTCCCCGAAAACAGGAACACTAGACAACAGAGATTTTATTTCCTGAACACTTTTGGGTCTACCTTATGGATTTTGGCTTGCAGATCACAAAAATTGGATGGATTTATTATAATAGCCTATTTGCGTGATTGTCTCATGGTATAAGTACAGTCATATGAAAAAGTTTGGGAACCCCTCTTAATTCTTTGGATTTTTGTTTCACATTGGCTGAGCTTTCAAAGTAGCAACTTACTTTTAATATATGACATGCCTTATGGAAGCAGTAGTATTTCAGCAATGACATCAAGTTTATCGGATTAACAGAAAATATGCAATATGCATCATAACATAACATAGACAGGTGCATAAATGTGGGCACCCCAACAGAGATGTGACATCAATACTTAGTTGAGCCTCCTTTTGCTAATCTAACAGCCTCTAGACGCTGTCCTCCTATAGCCTCTAAAGAGTGTTTGGATTCTGGATGGAGGTATTTCTGACCATTCTTCCATACAAAATCTCTCCAGTTCAGTTCAATTTGATGGACAACCTGCTTCAAATCATCCCATAGATTTTCAATGATATTCAAGTCAGGGGACTGTGATGGCCATTCCAGAACATTCTACTTCTCCCTCTGCATGAATGCCTTTGTAGATTTCGTGTTTTGGGTCATTGTCTTGTTGGAATATCCATCCCTTGCGAAACTTCAACTTTGTGACTGATGCTTGAACATTATTCTGAGGAATTTGTTGATATTGGGTTGAATTCATCCGACCCTCGACTTTAACAAGGGCACGAGTCCCTGAACTAGCCACACAGCATGATGGAACCTCCACCAAATTTGACCGTAGGTAGCAGGTGTTTTTCTTGGAATGTGGTGTTCTTCTTCCACCATGCAAATTGGTTTTTATTATGACCAAATAACTCGATTTTTGTCTCATTAGTCCAAAGCACTTTGTTCCTAAAATGAATCTGGGTTGTCTAAATGAGCATTGGCATACAACAAGCGACTCTGTTTGTGGCATGAGTGCAGAAAGGGCTTCTTTCTCATCACCCTGCCATACAGATGTTCTTTGTGCAAATTGTGCTGAATTGTAGAACGATGTTCAGATACACCATCTCCAGCAAGATGTTCTTGCAGGTCTTTGGAGGTGATCTGTGGGTTGTCTGTAACCATTCTCACAATCCTGCTCATATGCCTGTCCTGTATTTTTCTTGGCCTGCCAGACCTGCTGGGTTTAACAGCAACTGTGCCTGTGGCCTTCCATTTTCTGATTCCATTCCCTACAGTTGAAACCTCTGAGATAGCTTTTTGTAGCTTTCCCCTAAACCATGAGACTCAACAATCTTTGTTTTCAGATCTTTGGAGAGTTGCTTTGAGGATCCCATGCTGTCACTCTTCAGAGGAGAGTCAAAGGGAAGGAAGCACAACTTGCAATTGACCACCTTAAATACCTTTATATCTCATGATTGGACACACCTGTCTATGAAGTTCAAGGCTTAACGAGCTCATCCAACCAGCAATCAGCATTGAGCAGTGACAGGCATTCAAATCAGCATAATGACAAGGGGACCCACATTTTTGCACAGCCAGTTTTTCACATTTGATTCAATTTCATACAACTAATACTGCTTCACTAAAAATCTTTGTTCGGAAAACACCGCAGTACTCAGATGTTCCTAGGAAATGAAAGACATACCACTGTTATCTTTTTTGTTGAAAGTAGAGTCAATTATTATGCAGGCTGAGAGGGGTTACCAGACTTTTTCATATGACTGTATATACTTACTAGCCACTTTATTAGATACCTCGTTATTCCCCGGTTGGACCCACCTTTGCCTTCAGAACCACCGTAATTCTTCATGGCATCGATTCAACGAGGTGCTGGAAACAATCCTCAGGAATTTTGGTTTCTTAATTCAAGAGACTCCAAATTCATTATTAGGAGTCTGCAAGGAAAGCGTCTGCCATGAATGTTCTCCCAATCTTTATGCTTGTGATGTTCTCTCAATCTTTATATCTGCTCTACCAATGATTCACCAATTGAAAAACACAACTGCTAGAACATATCCTCTCAGCTTGTGATGAGTGAAAGTGGCAGCTTTTACTTCAGGGCTTATTTTATGTTGAGTGTGGTGTAGTTGAAAGAAATAAATGAAGAGGAAACTAAATACCTAACGAAATCAGCAACACAAATGTATTTCATGACACATTAGTAATATTTAATAATAATAATTTTTTTTTTAAATTTTTTGCATTTACATAGCGCTTTTCTCACTACTCAAAGTGCTCAGCAATTGCAGGTTAAGGGCCTTGCTTAAGGTCCCAACGGAGCAGAGTCCCTATTGGCATTGACGGGATTCGAACCGGCAACCTTCCGATTGCCAGTGCAGATCTCTAGCCTCATCTTGTTATTATACAGGGTGAGCCAAAAAGAAGTACCACATTTCAAACATTATCCTACAGAAATGCTACGAGATAAAATACATTTCATTACGACACAAGAAAGGGTACAAAATAGATTTTTGTGACTCTTTTAAAAATGATGTCTTCAAGGTGGTAACCAACATTAGCGATACACTCTTTGAGATGATTTCTGAATGCTTGCATGACTCGTTCAGCCATTTTAATGGCAGTAGCGGCGATTTTGTGGCAAATAGTGTCCTTGAGGGCTTCAAGGTTTTGAGGTCGATATGTGTAGACCTTCGACTTGAGGTAGCCCCACAAGAAGAAATCGCATGGAGGGAAATCAGGAGAATGTGAAGGCCACCGAACATTGCAGCATAGGGAAACATCTCCAGCAGCACTTGCCTGGATCTCCGCGCAGGCTGTATGAGCTGTTGCGCCATCCTGTTGAAACCAGGCATCCACCACATCCATTTCTTCCAGTTGGGTCCAGGGAATGCTCTCTAGCATTTCAATGTAATGTTCAGAAGTGACGATGACCGTTGCTCCCCCCTCCTCAAAAAGTAAGGGCCTACAATGCCAAATTCTGCAACGGAGCACCCAACTGTAACATGCTCACTGTGCAGGGGTCTCTGATGAAGTTCATGAGGGTTGGTTTCAGCCAAAGTTTTGCTTGTTTACGCAACCATTCAAATGGAAATGTGCCTCATCGTGGCACAGGACGATGGCATCTCGTTTTGCTGAGTGTTTGCGCACGACTCCCTACTGCTCTCCCAGTCTCTTTTTACTACCATCATTTTGTACGGATGGAAATTAAGGTCCTCATTCAAAATCCTCCTGTTGGAAATTCATGAGGAAGAAGTGCGTTGAACGTCTAGGAGACTGCAAAATTGATGCCCTTACAGCTTGAATGTTTTCAGGCATTCGTACAGTCCGAGGACGGCCTGGAGATTTTCTGTTCAATGTTTTACCCGTCTGTCTAAATGTAGCCACTCACTGAAGAATTGTTTTCTGATTTGGGACGTCACTGTTAGGAGGAATGCTGAAGTGCGTTCGGAAGGTGCGTTGAGTAGTGATGATGGATTTGTTGGTTTTGAAGAATGCTTCGACGGCGAAAGCATGGCGTGCACCGGACCAAGGCATGTGGCTGACTGAAAACTACAAGGGGTCGCCTATCAAAGTTCCTCCACCCCAACCCACTCAGCTGCCTCTACTTCGTGTGATGTCCTGAAGAAATGTGGTACTTCATTTTGGCTCATCCTGTATATTTATTGTCACATTTCATAGTACTTTTATCTCTTTGTGTATGTATTTTGTCTGAAATATTCCTTAATAGCTGAATTCATTATACAGCGGTGTTAATGTGCTGCTCAAGTGTACACTTAATACAAATCAATTGAATTGATTTGTTTATGAATGTTTCAACTATTTATTGCGCAAACCTCCATGATATCAATTATTTTCTGCACAGAAGGACACATCATCTCTGTGTTAGAAGCCAGCATTTTATTTGCAGTTGACTTCATCAGCACCCAAGAGCACATTTCATGTGAATGGTGGACACAGCTAAGCAGCAGTTTACGTACAAAGACACAGCTGCTGCTCACCCAGCTCCCCATTTTTCTGATTACAAAGTGACCAATTGGCCAAGGAAATCCTTGAGAAGAATGTTCCATGGTTTAAAACCGCAAAGCACTTATTAAATTGAATTCTTTATGCCGCAAGCCCTTACTGTTTGAGACACTGTTACAGTACCTTCTGGTTTTTTGAATTCTTGCTAGCCTGCTTTTTATATGTAAAAGCAGTGATGAAGCGTATACAGTCACATCAGCTTTTATTAGTTTTAAGGTATAATTTTTAAAAATCTTAAGAGTTTGTCTTTTTGAATTCAGCTAGTATTACTCGATAGACTAGCCAGAAGTCCCAGTCCCCTTCGTCCTTTTACTGTCACAGTCTCGGCCACAGAGCTTTGCACAAATTAGCTTGGGCAATATTAAATGCATTTAGGGAATAGGATCTGCTGGCTCGTGATGTTTGGCTTGCAGAGGGGTAGGTGACTATTTATAGAAGCTTTGCAAATTGCTAGAGGGAAGCTATGTGTGTGTGTGTGTGTGTGTGTGTGTGTGTGTGCACGCACAGAGAGGAGGGTCGTGTTATGTAAAAACCTTGCAGAGAACAGCGAGGCCACTGACAATAAAGGTCACACTTCTTTTCCGTGTGCGCATGCGAAAACTGACTCTAAACAGCTTGCCTTTTCGCTGCGGCAACATTAAGCTAAGCTGTGTGAAATTCAAGATGCTTATTGATTATATGCCGGCAGACACCAATTGCTGGCAGTTCTCAACAGAGATGGAAATTTTCATTTGTCAAGTATTCCAGCCTTTGCTCTTTTATAATAGCCGTTTAGCTTTTAACCCAAATGGTCATTGATTGAAAGAGTTAGATTAGTAAAAATACTTTTATTTCTTCTCAATTGGAAGGCAAATGTATGTTTAATTACTGAATAGTCCTATAGTCCGTTTCCCCAAATGGCTTCTGAAGGTTTGTAGATGCTCAAAGAAGGCCTTTTTGGCAGTACGGTGGGAGTCTAGAGTGGAGTGTGCATAATGTTTTTAAGAAAGTGTACAGAAGCGATACTGTTGTTAGTATTGATTGAGTTTTTATACAACCCCACTTCTGGTAGCACTTGTCAGGTTTAGGGTTCAGAGTTGCACAAACACCAGAAAAGTCCTTTTAAACATACTCTATTCTTATTAAGCACACCATAAACTTTATAGACTTCTTCAGCTGTTTGACTTTAGTCGAGGATTCCTCAAATTTAAAAGAATTCTTTTTTTTTTTTTTTTTACATTTTATTGAATTTATTAAAATCAAATAACATTCCATACAAGCGAGTCAAGTTTTGCAAAACTAGGTTCGAAACAAATCAACTCCCACCCAAGATTTAAAAGAATTCAAAGGTGCCTTCATCAGGGTTATCTCAAGATGTAGAGGGGCAGTACCAGCTCTGCCATTGTAAGAGAGAAAACCCAGTCGGCATTGAACAGATTGTTTGGTGAATTAACTGGCTTTAAAGGTTTTTGTTACTGTGAGATATGAGACTTGTGTCTGTCTGCAGATGATATCCCTTGCTAAACTGTTAACTTTCAGAAAGTGTTTTCTCTGTAATTGAATCAGCTCTGAACAGCAGAAGCAGAGCCTGATCGTTAACAAAGTGATTAAGAAGACTTAACAGAATTATAGAGCATCCCTGTGAGCCTTTATCTGGAATACAGTGTGCTGTTTTAGTCTCCGTATTACAAATAAAGGGACAGGAGTGATTCCAAATAGTATGTAAGGAAAGATTAAAGGTGACCTGCTCCTTAATGGCCCCTGCACCGTGTCGCATTTTAGTACCCCTCAAATGATAACTGCGCTTCCACGCATGCAGTTTGTACTTTTTTACTTTTGTTTTTGATTTCAGATTCATTTTCTGATAATGGTGTTTGAGGAATTTGCACATCCTTTCCAGTACATTTGTTCATAGATTTCTATTTTACTCATTTTGAGCTTTAACTTCTTTGAAGTACTTGGCTCAAATATGGACAGCATCTATTTTATTGTTTTCCTATGCTTTGTTACCTTTCTTAAGTGCTGTATTTAGCGTGTTAATGTCTTCCAATTACTTAACAGTCATTGTATTCTCTAATACACAGGTGTCGAACTCCAGTCCTGGAGGGCCGCAGTGGCTGCATGTTTTCATTCTAACCATCTTCTTCATTAGTGAGCCGTTTTTACTGCTAATTAACTTCTTTTGCTTTAGTTTTAATTAACTTGACTCAGGCGCCTTAGTTGCCTGTTTTTCCTTAATTAGTAGTCAAACAATAATGAGACAAACAAGCCACCAGCTCACCTGTGCCCATTACACAATATCTGAAAATAAAGAAAGGTGACGGTCTCAGTAAGGTTGGTCTCTCAAGTCACCAAAACATTTTGACGGTGTTCTTAGAAAAAGCAGAGAAATCAACAAATTTGGAAATATCTGCTGTGGTAGAATGAGAGCAGGAACAAGTCATTGAATTAAATAACAGGCTTAATTAACAAAGAATCAGCTTCTCGTTAAGAGACTGTTTGGAGTGAAATTGGTTGGAGTTTGAAATCCCAGTTTAGCTGGTCATCTGTCGGCTCGTTTCACGTCTCATTTCTGTTTGGCTGCCATTTAATGAAGAAACAAATCAATTCAGAGGACTGAATCCTTAAAAACAGGACCATTGAAGGGAAAAGGAATTAATTAGCAGTGAAAACTGGACGCTGATTAGGAAAAGAGTTAGAATGAAAACGTGTAGCCACTGCGGCCCTCCAGGCCTGGAGTTCGACACCCCTGCTCTAACATTTTAACTTTTGCAATGCCTTTTCCTCAAAATTTCCAGAATTTTCCATTACAGTACTAAAATTTGTTGGAGCAGGGGTACTCAGTCACGGTCCTGGAGGGCCACAGTGGCTGTAGCTTTTCCTTCCAACTAGTTTCCTAATTAGAAGACGGTCCTTGCTGATAATGAAACTTGGTATTTAACTATTTGGCTTGTTAGTGTGTTCATTCAAACAAGGGAAATGTTAATTGCACAGTAGAATTTCCTTCTCTGAGAACATTACCCATGTGTTTTGTGGACCAGAACAGATTTAAACTTAACGATCCTTCCAATTCCCCTCTCATTTAGTTATTTATTTACTAGGGGGCTCTGCCCCCTGCTCGTTTCGCTCGCCCACCCCTGGGTTTGGTTAACCAGATATACAATTTAAAGAGATTGTTATTTTCATGGGAATTGTTACATACTCTTTCGATTCTATTTTGCATCGCTTCTCCGTTGTCATAAATAAACACCTGATCGAATTGTAGTTTCTATGAAATGAAACTTCTCGTAGCTTTAATTATTGCAGGACCATAGGTTCTCATAGCATATGGTCCATTATTGCATAAATCTACATTTTGAGCATTGCATGATGCAAACGTGAAAACATTATTGTAGACTCGGATATTTTGCCTGTAGTGTTTGTGGATTTCACGTTCACCGAACAACAAATCTTTTAATTCTCGCGGATACGCCTCTTCATTGGGAGGCAACACTACTTTTCCCTGATGGCAACACAAATTAGATAATCTACAAGTCTCTTACTTAAACTTTAAAGTCTTACAATATCTACATCCATCCATCCATCCATTTTCCAACCCGCTGAATCCGAACACAGGGTCACGGGGGTCTGCTGGAGCCAATCCCAGCCAACACAGGGCACAAGGCAGGGAACCAATCCCGGGCAGGGTGCCAACCCACCTCAGGACACACACAAACACACCCACACACCAAGCACACACTAGGGCCAATTTGGAATCACCAATCCACCTAACCTGCATGACTTTGGACTGTGGGAGGAAACCGGAGCGCCCGGAGGAAACCCACGCAGACACGGGGAGAACATTCAAACTCCACGCAGGGTGGACCCGGGGAGCGAACCCAGGTCTCCTAACTGCGAGGCAGCAGCGCTACCACTGCGCCACCGTGCCGCCCCAATATCTACATACATCTGACATATCACATATGTTCGATCTCTTTTTGCTGTTCCGTAATTTCAGAGTAATAATTTCCATTTGTTTGTACTAATGCGATCTTTACTTTCTTTTTTTAATATTTTCGAATTTTACTACTGTCATATTCATGCTATCTGCAGGTGTATTGCGCAAACATTTTTTTTTTTTTTTTGAGCCTTTCAAATTCCGCTGCTTTCATAATCTCTAACCTGCTCTTCATGTGTATCACGCCAACGTTTTTGAATGTCTTTATGAAGTCTTTTATTTCTGACCCCGATTTGGACCTATGAGGTTTTTAATTCCACTTGGTCCGGGTTGATTATTACTTTCCTTATTTTCAGAATTTGCACTTACATTATTGTTCTTTTTTGCATTTTTTTTGCCCTCTTTTCTCTCCAACACTTTTGGCTCTCTTTTTGATGCACTGCTCTTTCTTCTTCGCTTAGTCGTTGACGTGCCATCTAGAACGTATAAAATTTTTAAGAGCTGAGAGCACATGAAGTGTGTCTACCAAAAGCATTCCAACAACTGAGAGGTTAGATGTCTGTGATCTTGTTTTAAATTGGTTGTTCTTGCGGGATGTCAAAGTGTCTTTCCGAGGAGGTCACGTCGCGACCCAAGAATTTTTTTATATAATAGAGCGATTTATTTATTTTTAACACAGATAACTTCATGGTTGACATGCACAGGTTTAAAAGGAGCCCTTTATCTGGAGAGCTGCTAGTTTATTGGTTATCTCCATTTCATTATTAAGTAATGCCTTTTTAATTATACAGGCAACAATTTTAAATGCAGCTGCTAAAAACATAAATAGGCTATTATGGGTTCTGAATTGTAACAGGCCAGATCACTAAAATCCCAAGAACTATATTGCTTTAGTAGTAAATAAATGGGTTCAAATTAAGGAAATGGTTGAAGTGAAAACCTGCAGCCACTGCGGACCTCCAGAACTGTAATTGAGGACCTCTGATCAATGTAACTAAAATTTGTCTTTGACGAATGAAAGCACTAAACAAGGCATAGAGTTAAATAGCAAGTTTCATTATCAGTAAGAGCTGAGTTCTAATTGGGAAAACTGGCTGGAACGAAAACTTGTAGCCACTGCGGCCCTCCAGGACTGTGACTGAGGACCCCTGTGCTGGAGTTTCCAATTGTGGATCATGTTTTAGGTCTCGCTGAAAAAGTCTACTGTATTGTACTTTAAACTGAAAATAAAATTGTGTGCTGTAGTAAAAAGCAATTGATCATTTGGTTGATACTTTTTTAAATGATGACACGATGAAACTGTGTCAAAAGCAAATGTTCCAGTGGTGAGAGAAGACACGCAGGTGATGGGTGTAACAAAACAAGTTGCAGAGGACATAAAGGTTTGAAAGAAGATGATCCGCTGTAGCAACCCCTAATGGGAGCAGCCAAAAGAAGAAGAAGAAGTTCATTGGGTTTGTCTGTTGTTGTGCCGTTGTCTTATTTTTTTTTTGTTCTTTATTTCGTCTTATACGATTTCTCGTATTAGAAATTTGTTAGTTTTCGCACACCCCTTGGGGTCAGAGCGCAGGGTCAGCCATTGTACAGCGCCCCTGGAGCAATTACAGGTTAAGGGTCTTGCTCAAGGGCCCAGCAGAGTAGGATCTCTTTTGGCAATGACGGGGATTCGAACCGGCAACCTTCTGGATACCAGCGCAGATCCTTAGCCTCAGAGCCACCTATTTACTTTGTTTAAAAGGACTTTTTACATCATTTGTACTCCTGTCAGAAGGAAGAACTGAAATTAAGATTTAGATTTTGTTGTGAAAATATTTTAGATACTTGACACAAACATTTTTATGTAGCAATCGACTGGGTGTGTTAAAATGAATGGTAGGGTGTAAGGGACGGTCTGCGTCGTTGAACATTGTTGTTTGGTTGTCACTTACAGTTCACTGTCCTTCAGTTTGAGTATTTTTAAGAACAGTCCGCTTATGCTTTCAAGTTTCTATTTCTTATCCCAAAACACTTCAATAATATCTGTCCTTGAGACTTTCAGGAGTCAGGCCTTCCCTACTGAGGCCATTGTGCCGGAGATATGGCTTTTAAACTGTTTGTAATAATAAGCAGCGTTTCTTTTCTGCCAGGAACTCAAAATGATAGTCAGATATGACAAAGAGTGTACATTGATCCTATTAAAATCCCTTCAAATGCATTTCCTGTTTACTGTATATTCTGCCGTTCTTTATTATATTCTGTAAGTGCCTTGAGCATGGGAAAGGCGCTATATAAATAAAATGTATTATTATTATTATTATATAACAAATAGAGGGTGGCACGGTGGCCCAGTGGTAGTGCTGCTGTCACGCAGTAAGGAGACCTGGGTTCGCTTCCCAGGTCCTGCCTGCGTGGAGTTTGCATGTTCTTCCCATGTCTTCGTGGGTTTCCTCCGGGTGCTCCGGTTTCCTCCCACAGTCCAATGACTCGCAGGTTAGGTGCATTAGTGATCCTAAATTGTCCCTAGTGTGTGTGTGTGTCCTGCGGTTGGCTGGCGCCCTGCCTGGCCCGGGGTTTGTTCCTGCCTTGCGCCCTGTGTTGGCTGTGTTTGGCTCCAGCAGACCCCTGTGACCCTGTGTTAGGATATAGCGGTTTGGATAATGGATGGATATAACAAAAAAAAATTGCATACAAGGATACCAAAAAGAAGACACTACCATTATATACAATCAGTCAAGCTATGTGCAATTGGGAAGTAACAACACAAATAAAATAATCTGTAAAATGAATGAATTAACCAAAAAGACATCCTAAACAGCATTTCAGTTTTTAATGGCAAAGTTCATTGTCCTAAGAAAATGTGATGAAATGCAGAGTTTCTCGGATCCACACTGCTGAGAATTCATTGGTGATTCATTACAGATTGGAGTGTTGTACTTAAGATGCCTGTGATTAGTTTTTTTTTAATAAATGTTCTTCATGGAAATGCTTCTCCCTGATCTCACTGTTCATATACTGTCACATAAAGGCATTTTTCAGACGTCTTGATGCATTCATCATGTGTAAGTCACTTGAAATATGAGCCTCTCTAAAACAAAAAAGTGTGACAAATGTTTACTAAGAAAAGGCCTGAGCATCGGGGATAGTGCTGTTTAGTAGGCCCCAAAGTAAAGTTCAGATTGGTTAATACACAATGAAAATGTAATGATGGGCAAACATAGATTTCAGTAGTTCAATGACAACAATTCTTCTTCTTCTTTCGTCTGCTCCTGTTAGGGGTTGCCACAGTGGATCATCTTCTTCCATATCTTTCCGTCCTCGTTATCTTGTTCTGTCACCTCCATCACCTGCATGTCCTCTCTCAGCACATCCATAAACCATCTCTTAGGTCTCCCTCTTTTCCTCTTACCTGGCAGCTCTATCGTTAGCATCCCAATGTACCCCTCATCTCTCCTCTGCACATGTCCAAACCAACGCAATCTCGCCTCTCTGACTTTGTCTCCCAACTGTCCAACTTGAGCTGACCCTCTGATGTCCTCATTTCTAATCCTGCCCATCCTTGTCACACCCAATGTAAATCTTAGCATCTTTAACTCTGCCACCTCCAGCTCTGTCTCCTGCTTTCTGGTCAGTGCCACCGTCTCCAGCCCATATAACACAGCTGGTCTCACTACTGTCCTGTAGACCTTCTCTTTTACTCTTGCTGATACCCATCTTTCACAAAATTCGGTGACACCAATAAGCCTTTTAAGTTCTGTTTATACCTGAGTTGCCAGCATTTTTGATGGCTAATGTGATGCAGATAATAATTTTTATTGTACAGTATCTTGTATTAAACTTGTGCAGTTTCAGAAATATTTCTAGTTTTTTAGTCCAATAAACATACTGGACTGCTTTGGACAATACATTTAATGAGGGAGACCAGTTAATGAAATTTAGTCGAAAGTGGATCGCAAAGTTTGAAAAACAAGAATCCCATCCTGATCTTTCATCAAGCCCTAAACAACCCAAACTCACAGTCATAAGATATAGTAAGTTGTAAGTCTTCTGCTGGAGAGAATGAAAACAACACATACAAAGTTTCTGAGGGTTTCCTGCAGTCTCAAATGGAGTTGGCACATCAATGCTAATCTTTTATCTCATCGCTCAGTTGACGTAACACAATACGCATCTCCACTTTGGTACCCCAGTAGCAGTACAAGAAAAGCTACCAAAGTTGCCTCCCAGAAGAAATGCACACAGTATGGCCCCCAAAACAATGCAAAATTATTTTAATAACTTTAAATACATTTAAAAAAAAACTGTCGCAAAATTTGCTTTCTGCATAAATTATAACCCCCATAGAGAGAGAGAACCTACTGGATCATAACACATACATTTCTGAGCATGCTTATATCCCAGCAGTATTGGCCATTAGTTGCAGTAGCAACATACCAGGCAGGGCTGGGCAGGCCACTTAATGCCCAGCATCTTCTTCCAATCACTATGGAAGAATTTCCATATACTGATAGGGAAGTTAAGACTGATGGTCCCTCCAGCATCCCTGAGGTCACCCCTTTGGTCTTCTCCTAGTGGGCCACACCTTGTTTACCTCCAGTGGGGGAGACACCTAAGAGCAGCAGTTCCAATCGAAGGTCCTTTCCTATTGTTGTGTTCCTTGACATGTCATAGAAAGTGAACCCAGCAACCTTGTAAAGGAACCTCATTCTATCTTTTTGTACTCGTATTCTCATTCTTTCAACCACTGTCCATATCTTGTCATCACAGGCGAGAACGGGGATGGAAACATTACTTTTCCCTGATGGCATCACGAATTAGGTGATCTACAAGTCTCCGACTTAGTTTAAATCTGAATATTCAATCTCTTTTCGCTGTTCTTTTATTTCACCAAGTAATAATTTCTGTTTGTTAGTGCTAATGCGGTCTTTACTATCATTTTTCTGAGACTTTCGAATTTTAGTACTTTCATTATCTCAAACCTGCTCTGCATGTGTATCGCGCCAACGTTTTTGAATTCTTCACGATGTTCTACTTTGTCACCTACTCTTTGTCTTTTATTTCTGGCCCCGGGCCTGGTTAAATCTCTTGGCACAAAATCTTGTCACGCGGGACGTGAAAGTATCTCTCTGAAAAAGTCACATCTCGTCTCAAGCTAAAAAGTCTCGTCTCGTCCCAAGATTTTTTCATTATAATAGAGAGAAATAAGTGGAGAGGACTGGTGAACTTTGTTGGGCTGAATGGCCCGTTCTCATCTAGATTGTTCTAATATATAATTCTAATACATTTTAATTATTCTGGATTATTATTCTGGAGTGCTGATATAAACACTTTCATATGTCAGTAGTAGAGTTATGAATGGAAAGCCAGTATAGAGTGTTACAGTTTGCGGCCCTCTCAACCCCTTGAACCCTCTGACCACTCTTCAAACACCAGGTAAAAGACCAATAATTATTTATTTGGACAATAATAAAGTGCACAAAGCACCTACACTCCACAATACTCATATAATAAATCAATAATAAACAATCAATACACAATCCTCCACTTCCAGAGGCGTTGCCACCCTTCCACCCAGCTCAGCTCCATGCTCTGGTCTTTCACAGTCCTGTTTATAGTCCTTGACCCGAAAGTGTTTCGCCCTCTCTCTCCACGTGACCTGGAACACTTCCGGGTCAGATAAAAATCCTTTCTTCTTCACCTCGGAAGCACGTAATTCCTCCTGTCCATGTGACTTGAATGTACTTCTGGGGCGTAGAGCAAATAATCCTTGTTCCTCCCTGCAGCGGCCCCCACGGCATCCAGCAGGAGGGGATAAAAACTGCATTGTCCAGAATTCCCTGCTGGCATTCGGGGCACCTCCATACTGCAGGGAGGGCTCCACCTGGTGGCCTGGGGGTATTGGCCAGTATGAACGGCTGGCCACATGTCACAAGAGGAACCACCAGAGGTGTCATTTGGCTCAAACCAAGACTCTGGCAGCAGCCTTTTAAACCATAGGAAGACCATTAAAATGAAATGACATTAGTTCAAAGAAAAGGTGATGAAAGCCAAATTCTAGTATTGCTGTTTATAAAGACCAGATTCATATTTTTAGATTCTTTATTATGTTCTGCCTCCTTCCATTAGCAGTGTTTGGCTTACTTGTGGTGCTCCTCTGCATTAAAACGTGTCAGATGGCACATGTTGCTTTGTGTGTTAAGTGGTCTGTTCTTGCTTCCTAATGTAGAAATGAGATGATATTGCTGCTAAAAGCAAACTTCAAGGGCACCCTGCATAAATGGAGCAATTAAGCACAGGAACTGAGAATGTGGTTCAATAGAAACACCACAAGCAAATGTAGAGGAAACCAGATCATAATTAGCAATGGCCAGTTATTACATTCAAAAAGTAATGAAGAACAGATGCTCATTTATTATGTAATCTCTTTAATTGGTGTTCTTTATATCGTGAAGAATAATGAAAATCAGTACATCTTATTCATTTTTAAGTTTAAGTACAACTACATTAAGTACTCAATACACATATCTTTTTTTAGTATAGGCAGGCAGTGTGGTGTGGTGGTTAAGGCTTTAGGCTTCAAACCCTGCTACACTGTGACGCCATCAGCAAGTCACATGACCTGCCTGTTCTAATTGGAAAACCAAAAGAAACATAACCAATTGTATCATAAATGTTGCAATCTCCTTGGATAAATCCATCAGCCAAATAATTAAATGTAAATCTACTGTATTCAGACTCCTTCACTTTTTTATTCATTTTGTTCTCTTGCAACGTTGTACTATAGTTTAAACTATTTTAGCAATGCTCAATACCCCAGAATGACAAAGCGACAACAGGATTTTAGAATTATTTGCTAAAAAAAAAAACAACCAAAATAATAAAACAATATAAAAAGTATTCAAACCCTTTTGCTATGACCCTTGAAATTTAGCTCAAAGGAATTCCATTCTATTGATCATCATTAAGATGTTTCTACACTTTGTTTTGGCGTCCATCTGTGGTCAATTCAATCGATTAGACTAGGTAGGAAAGGCACACACATCTGCAGGGCCGCACTGGGAAGCTTATTCAGGCCGGGAATCCCAAGTCTAACCCAGAGCAGGCCACACAATATGCATTAGTTTTCTTGTACAGGCACAGACTCAAAAAACCAACAAACATCATTTTTGTCTTTGAATTGTTTATGAATGAGGAGACAGTAGATTCAGCTTTTACACATACATTTCACTCTTAAATATTAGTCTCCAGGCAACAACACTTCATGAATGTAAACACGTAATGTAATAAATAAACCATGCAGTTCTATAATATTTCTATCAAAATAAATGTGCAAAAAGCACTGAACCACAAAAAGTAGTTGTCAGTGGAATCCGCAATGCAGAGATGTTTGCAGTTTCGACTGCGAGTCTGGAATCTTCACAGCCGAGCCGCTGTCCGTGTCTGCATGGCAAAGCTGAATACTCTTTCACAAAGTTTGAAGTGTTGGTCAAAAAAGACCACTTTGAAGTCTGTCAAGCATTTTTTAAAGAATGCACTTAGTAAACAAAAAACTATGAAACATTTTGTGTAGCCTATACAGTCATCATAGCGCTAAGGTTTAACTGTCGGAGAGCAAGAGACGCACTTTATAAATATTAAAGTAAAAACAAGACCTGTTCGTTAACAAACTTATCATGAAATAAAGAACAACAGGTAAAAATTAAAAACACAAATCATTCCGCTCACATATATGTTTCATTAATAAAAAAAAACATTTTGTTTAGCCTATTCAGTCACTCAGTAACAAAAACGTAAAAAATGTGACCATACACTGCACTTCATTAAAATTTAAACAAAAATAAAACAAAATAAATACACAGTAACAAATACCAAAACCCATACAACATCCACATCTAATTCAAAGTATATTGTTTAAAAATGTATAATCTTCATACATAACTTTAATCACAAAAGCACCAGACATACACACCTCTCATCATAGCACTCCAGCGCATGCAAAGTCAAAACTTCACTTGAACAAAAACAAGAAACCATCCAATCAAAAACCAGAAAAGAAACCCTCCAACATTAAACCAAAAGGATTTGTGCCCATTACAGAGCAATAACGCCTGCTCGTTTTCCAGTATAATAATAATATATAATTTCACCATTAGTTTTTTTTACTGGTTGCTATGAATGCCAGGCCAGGCAGCAGGCCACTGGGAAAGCACCCGCTGATTGTAAATGTCAGTCCGGCTCAGCACATCTGTTACTAGAGCGTCCCACAGCTGAGTTCCTGGACGGAGCACAAGCCCATCGCTTTAAACACTCACACACACACACACACGAACTGAACCAAATTCTTCCTGCCTTTTGGGTATGGTTAGCTCTGCTGCTTCGGTCCTCCAGACTTCTGGATTCTAGTCTTGTCTTGCACATTCTTTCAGTTTAAACAATTTGCACATCCTCTCTGAAAGCTTTCTTCACTTTCTCTACTCTTTCGAAAGAAGCTGTTAACATTGACTGACAACTTTTAAACTGAACCATTGTGAATGTATGGAAAATACACATATATTTGATTAACACTGGAATATAACAGTGAGCACTGGAAACATGATTGGCATTAGAAATGTATGGTGAGCCCTGAAAATAGTGATTAATACTGGAAAGTAACACTAGACAAAAAATAAAATTGATGAGCCACAGCATGAAGTTATGGGAAAGAGTAGTGGAAGATTTGCATTGGGTGTGACGAGGATGGACAGGATTAGAAATGAGGACATTAGAGGGTCAGCTCAAGTTGGACGGTTGGGAGACAAAGTCAGAGAGGCAAGATTGCGTTGGTGTGGACATGTGCAGAGGAGAGATGCTGGGTATATTGGGAGAAAGGTGCTAAGGATAGAGCTGCCAGGGAAGAGGAAAAGAGGAAGGCCTAAGAGAAGGTTTATGGATGTGGTGAGAGAGGACATGCAGGTGATGGGGGTGACAGAACAAGATGACGAGGACAGAAAGATATGGAACAAGATGATCTCCTGTGGTGACACCTAATGGGAGCAGCCAAAAGAAGAAGACTGGAAAGTAACCCTAGACATATTTGGAATATATGTATATCTGATAATATATAGTTTTTACTCTTATTACATATTTTTTTTTTACTTGTATATATTTTTATATGGGGCGGCACGGTGGCGCAGTGGTAGCGCTGCTGCCTCGCAGTTAGGAGACCTGGGTTCGCTTCCCAGGTCCTCCCTGCGTGGAGTTTGCATGTTCTCCCCGTGTCTGCGTGGGTTTCCTCCGAGCGCTCCGGTTTCCTCCCACAGTCCAAAGACATGCAGGTTAGGTGGATTGGTGATTCTAAATTGGTGTGCTTGGTGTGTGGGTGTGTTTGTGTGTGTCCTGCGGTGGGTTGGCACCCTGCCCAGGATTGTTTCCTGCCTTGTGCCCTGTGTTGGCTGGGATTGGCTCCAGCAGACCCCCGTGACCCTGTGTTCGGATTCAGCGGGTTGGAAAATGGATGGATGGATGGATGGATATTTTTATATGAACGCTTAGAGCACTTGTTTGGCACCTTGATGAGTACTTTGATACACTATGAGCAATTAATTATCCACTTTTGAGCACTTGTTATATTTTTAAATGAGGGGAAACTGCTTGATTTAGTCACAAATATGGTAAGGTGCCTATATTGCCAGCTAAACTTATTTTAAGGGATCTGTGTGTAGTACTAGGGTGTTAGCTATTATGAATATAGTGAAAACTCAAGCAAAATGACACCTTTTATTGGTTAAGTAAAAAAGATTACAATATGCAAGCTTTCGAGGCAGCTCAGGCCCCTACTTCAGGCGAGACGTAAGAGATTACATCTTGTCTGAAGAAGGGGCCTGAGTTGCCTCGAAAGCTTGCATATTGTAATCTTTTTAGTTAGCCAATAAAAGGTGTCATTTTGCTTGACTTCTCTCTAAGGGAACTGTGTAAAGAGAAATATGGATGGGATGAAGAAGTGGAAGTTAAGTACGCCCAGCAATGGAAAAAATGGATAGACGATTTGAAGCTACTTATGGATTGCAATGTGAACATGTGCATTAAACCAGTTGGTTTTGGTCACATAACGTCTGCAGAAATGCACCATTTTGGAGAACTTTCTGAAGATGGATACAGCGCTGCTTCTTATCTTCTCCTAACTGACAAAGAACATAAGAGACATTGTTCATTTCTAATGGGAGAGTTGAGAGAGACACCACTGAAACCCGTCATGACACCAAGGCTAGTCTTAACAGCAGCTGTGCTAGCAGTCAAAATAGATAAGATTCTAATACACAAACTGCAAACTTCCCTACCAGCAGCTAATGAAGCTAAAAAGAGATTGGCAGCAATAAACTTAACATCCCAAAATATTATCCCAAAGGACTGGGTGGAGAATACTCACCAACTGTGGAAAAACCTCGTATGTCACATATTTCAAGTTTTTGCTGAATTGAGAAAATCATGTTACCCCTATAATTAATGATCTCTAGATTTAATTTTTCCGAGCTTCACATACACAACATTGTTTTTTTCACGAATTAGCAACACCTGCCATTTAAATCATGTGATCGTAACCCAGTGTTTTCATTGGTTGGTGGTCTTTCCTCTTTGGTCAGTGGAGTTGCTAGGTTTTTGTCTTGCAGTATGTAAAGTACTGTGTACATACTAGCTGCTTCCATTGTGCTATGACAGGAATTAAGCGGTCCTATTCAAAGGAGTGACATTTCATAGGAGTGACATAACAAGGGAGTGAAACCTCAGATATAAATTTCAAAGGAGTGACAACCATCCAACCAACCATCCAAGTGATAGGTGAGGTGACAATGATTTTTTTGGCAAGCGTACTTTCAGTTGTGTGTGGTCCAATAAAATATGACTCCTTTAATACGGTATTTATGTCACTCCTTTGTTATGTCACTCCTATGAAGTGTCAGTCCTTCGATACAGATCCAAATGAAGACAAATTTGGCCATCAACGCTACCGTATAGGGAAAGACCTAGTAATTCCAAAAACCAAAAAAACCTCAAATGGCAGTTACTAGGTTTTTCCATTGCACGTGAGAATAGGCAAGAAGGGGACATGGTCTAAAAGGATAGGAGATAATGGTGGCGAGACACCAAAGGATGTTGGTTATTAGCATAAAGGGGTGGACCAGGGTGAGTAAACATTACATAATAGAGGCAAAATGCCAAAAAGTGTTGGTCATTAGCATACAGAGGGGTGGCTAAACTTAGTAATGCATAGTCAATTCTGTGTAAATTGCTGTCATGTGTCTGTCTGGTTTCTCAGCTGTTTCACAAACCAGCCCACCTTTGTTGTGGTTGTGGTAAAGTCTCACTGAAAACAATGACTCCTGATTCCGCGTGAATTCCTGGATAAGAATATTCTATGACAAATACGTGTGTGTGCTCAGTGATTGGCTTGCTTCCCATCCAGGGCTGACCGAAGTTGTTGTTCTTCTTATATAATTGTATGATGCAGGCTAATAAAATAAATGATTGAGTTAATGACACCACAAGATGCTTCAGTAAAAACCGCGACAGACACCACGTGTCTTCACATGAAGTTCACTTTAACAGAGCGAGTGTGTAATAATCAGATCTGAACAGTTCCCTAACGAGTCACTTAGGACGGAAGAAATGGTGAAACAAAGAGCCCTCACTCTTTCAAAGTCATACATCCTGCATAATTATTTAACCCTGAGCCTCACATTGCTTTTGCTGTTAAGTAATTTTATCTCATATATATGAAATATGAATTCATACGTACAAGTTATCTTGTAGAATTGTATTTTGACTTTGAGCCCTCACCCACCATAACCTAGCGTCTATTGGGGGAGCATCGAAAGCTTTAGATATGTCAAAAATTTTGATCTCTGGTTTTTGAAGGATCTTGATATTTTAGGGTCCCCTGATTCCGAAAACACCGGTATCTCAGTGATGGGTGTGTGTCTCTGTGTGTCAAAGTTTCTTGAGGACGGTCTACAGTTAAAACGACTGGACAGAAAAATACCAAACTCGAAACTTAAGCCTGTTATGAGATGATGACGTGCTGATTTGTCTTTGAGCCAAATCGTGCAAAAGAAAGTGACACTCTAGAGGAACTCTCAAATACCGGAATTCTGCAATTAATTATGAATTCTTCTTGTCCATTTCTATTGTAATGACCTACCGTATATACTCATGGATAAGTTCTCCCACGGATAAATCGGGTCTTGATTTTACCATATGATTTCTGGTATTTTATAATGTCAGTCGTATAAGTCAAATGCAGAAAACACATGCTATTGGTCCAAGAGATTACGATATGCTAACGCCCACCTGAGAGAGGAACCACAGAGCACACAACCTTTTTTTTTTTTTCCTATGTATTGTGCCTACTTGACCACACGGTAATACCTGAACTATTCCGAAGCGACGTTTGCACTGTTTTGTCTTTTTCGTATCTCACTTCCTCATATATCTTTATCGTAAGAACATCCCTTATCTACAATGGAGCATTCGATCAGAACAAAATATGAAGCTGGTTTCAAATTAAACGTCATTGAAAAAGCGAAAGAAATTGGTAACTGTGCTGCCGCAACAAAATGCAATGTGTCTGAGAAACTGGTGTGAGATTGGAGGAGGCAAGCAGATGTAAAACAAAAATAATTTAAGTGTTGCATTTTTGAACGGGCGTATAAGTCGGGGGCTGATTTTAGGATTGATTTTTTGGATTTCAAGACCCGACTTATATGTGCGTATACACAGTATTTTATGATCAGAAAGATCAGCATCAGAGTGGTAAATAATTACTGACACGTTAAAGAATAGTTTGGGTAACTTGGTCCCTATGGTGCAAAGTCTACTGACAGTCGCATCCAAATTTTTATCTTGTAGATCTTGTAGTTATTTTGAAGATTTCACGTACAAACAAGATAGGAAGCCCTCAAATTTTTGTTACTGTGCAGTTCATAGCCTCAATTATATGATGTGGTTTAAATAGGTAGATTTTTGCAGCAGCTTGGCCTCTACTCATAACTTTTTTATATTGTATGTCTTCTACCACAATGAATAAAACCGCAAACTCATTTACCGATTTTAATCAGGCTGTTTTAGTGCCTGTCAGCTGAAGAAACAAGTTTTGGCCATCTTCCCTCTCTGTTTTGCATCTTAGGATAACATACTCTTCTTTTTTCTCTCTACAGGTACGTGGAGAACACTGGTAGTAAGAGCAAGCCTGGCCTGCTTTTCTGCCTTCCCGACGCTGCTGCCAGTGCTGGCTCTGCTAATGGCACATTGCACTCCCCTGTGAAAGCTGCCAAGCTGGACGCCACAGCTTCGCACCACAACGCCTCGGCCATTGCCCTGCCCTCTTCAGAATCCAGTGATTGCCCAGCGCTAGCCTGTAGATCAGGCACCGGTGAAGAGCATTATGTGAGTGAGGCACTGAAATTGGAGGATGAGCCAAACTACAGAGAGTACAGAGATGCCGGTACTATTACTGGTAAGTATGGAGAAGAGTCTCTTGTATGTCTGACTGACTGAGGTATTGGGATTTGAAACTGGTAGTTGCAGGAGTTTTTTTTTCTCTTGTCTGTAATCTGGAAGTTGACCAGCTTAATTTTATTCCACTTTTAAAAGTGGCATTATTAGTTACCAGTAACGGTGGACTGCATGGTAATGTTCAGCGAATACACTTGAATTGAGCATTCCTAGTTCTCATTCTCTTTCTCTGTACAGTTAGCGTTCGTTTGCTCAGAGGTTGATGTGCTTGCCGCTTCCTGAGCAGTTCGTTTTCTCCACCCTAGCGGCCCACTTCTTCTCTTCTTCCGTCAGCATCTTTTCGCGTTAAAACTGATTAAGTCAGTGTTTGTGCTGCAGTTACTTAGTATGTTTTTCTTAAAAAAGTCTTCGATCTGCCTCAAGAATGATTTAAGACAGGGGTCCTCAATCACGGTCCTGGAGGGCCACAGTGGCTGCAGGTTTTTGCTCCAACCCAGTTGCTTAATAAGAAGCGCTTATTGTTCAAGTAACATTTCTGCTTCACTTTAGTTGTCTCGCTCGTTAAGATTTTGAAGCCTTGTCGCTTATTTTAGTCTTAAACAGCTGTATTCTTGGTTTTTAATTGCTCCTAATTAGCAATAACATGCAAATGACAAAAGAGACCAGCATTTCTCCATTAAGCTTGTTACAATTTACACCCGTGCGTATTTACCATGCACTATTGGGTTTAATTAAATACTTGGAAGGAAAGTGAAGAGAATAAAGTGAAGGACTGAGAATTAGTCATCTATTTTAGCCTTCAAATCATTTGGATGATATCCTTAGAAAGGGGACAACAATCTAGGATATGAGAATTACCTGACACAGCAGAGTTAAAGCACTGACCAGACACGAAATGAAATTACTGGCAAGAATTGCCTTCTAATTAAGCAACTGGGTTAGAACAAAAACCTGCAGCCACTGTGGCCCTCCAGGACTGTGATTGAGGACCCCTGATTTAATATATAAAGAGGTAGAGGAAGTGACGGCGAAGGTGGCAGGGATGAGGAGGTCGTCCCCGTACACATGCGCTGCACAGCTGCCCTGCTGCCCGCTGCCGAGAGTTGATTCTACAATAAAATAAAAATAAAATAAAAAGAGTAATAAAAATCATCACCCCGAATGCGGACAGTAGAGGTCACGTAGTATATGTGTACTAAATTTCAGGTCAATAGGTCAAATGGTTTGCAAGCAACAGGTGATTTAAAATCCTGGACAGACAAACGGACAGCCACGGTAGCATATTATATAAGAAGATATTTATTAACACTTTTATTGAAAGTGAGTGCAGCATACACTTGTTTTCATATTTCTACAGGTGGAGAACTGGCCTATTACATTACACACACATAGTGATTTTTAT